>NC_137463.1:167746561-168166159 GCF_964235325.1 Thermobia domestica | reverse complement strand
TGTCAAAGTAAATAGTTGAAAATGAATGATAGAAGTGGTATTAGTGAATGTTGTTACAGCACTTAGATATGAGGAAGTTTAACGGCCTACTTGAGCATCGAGGCTAAATTGTTATGTGAAACTGCAGTTTAAAGATATCTCTTTGGGTATTTCTTTATAATTACATTATTTAGCGAGCCATTAATATGCATCACAGATTGCCAAATTGAACATTTTATCCAGTCTGCTCAATATTGGGGAAATCAAAATCTCTAACCCTTGGACCGTGAAGAGGTGGTGTGCGGCCCGCGCACTCAAACGTTTTTTGAAATATATATTTTTCGTTTATTACAGCTTTTGTGAAATGTAGAAAAAGAAAACTTATAGTTTAACAACCTGAAACTCAAGCTACCCCATGCTGAAAGCGTCCGTGGACCAGCAATGGTCAGCTAGTGAACTCTTGGCAAAAATTAAATGTGCAGCAGCGACGATACGCTGTGACCCTATTTCCGTTTTGAAATTTATACCAGAAGCGACAGAGACGCGACGAAATGCCAATGAACTTGAAAATTACTCCCCTAAAATATGCTAAATCGCCTATATGCGCGATTTGTTTACTTTAGGGTGAGCCTAAAAAAATGGTACTAGGGTAGTCGCGAACCATTACCCTTATGATTAATAGACTCGTGTTCTTTCGACTTCAGCATGGAGGTGATGAACGGAACTTTGCATGTAGAAAGATAAATCATTAAGGCTTTTTAATTTGGTCAACAAAGTGCTCCTTTAACTGTGTATATTTGACGATTACCGTTAACGCGTTTGCCATGTAATTTTATAATAAAATTACGCGCATCAATTTACTTTATTTCATTGTTCTCCCATATTTACTTCCTAGTGATCGGCGAGAGTCCCATTGAAATTCATATACAATTACACTCACTCATTTCAAGGTTTTTCACTTCACGATGTAGAGGCAGGGGTTAGTTACTCTTAACCCGCAGACCTCACTTTAGGAACAATTCGTCTGGAAAAAATAATAAATAATAATAACCGCATGCACATCACTGTGGAAAGTTCGTTTTGGTCCCTTCGGGATTATTCGCGAAGAAACGAAGGAATGCGGCCAAAATGTAGTCCCCGCTGCCACGTGATGAAAAATTCCAGGACTGGCCTGGGCGGGAGGGCGAGGATTGCCGCGTGGGTCCCTTGAGTCAATAATAATAATAATAATAATAATAATAATAATAATAATAATAATAATAATAATAATAATAATAATAATACATATTGCACATATTGCTTTTTCTTTTCAGAATTATCAATTTTGTCGTGTATTGAACAGAACACCAGAAGAAGGGGTTCGATATTACACACACACACACACACACACATACACACACACACACACACACACACATATATATATATATATATATATATATATATATATATATATATATATATATTAGGGTGGAGCGAAAAAAACTTTTATCACCAAGCAAAACGCCTGGGGTCCAAAAAGTTGCGTAGTGTCCTGGTGTCAACGGGTGTAAAATAATTTCCTTGATCGGTTGATATGTTCAGGTTGCGCATGCGCACTGAAGTATGGCGAAAATGAGGGAAATTTGAAAAAATAGAATATTTTAATTTATTTTCTTTTATTTTTTTTGTCACCAAGCAAAACGCCTGGGTCCAAAAAGTTGCGTAGTGGCCTGTTGGCAACGGGTGTAAAATATTTCCTTGATCGGTTGATATCTTCAGGTTGCGCATGCGCACTGAACTTTGGCGAAAATGAGGAAAATTTGAAAAAATAGGATATTTTAATGTTGTTTTTTATATATTTTTTTTGTCACCAAGCAAAACGCCTGGGGTCCAAAAAGTTGACAACGGGTGTAAAATATTTCCTTGATCGGTTGATATTTTCAGGTTGCGCATGCGCACTGAAGTAACATCCTTTTTTGCTTTACCAATAAATGCTATTATTCCATTAAGCTCAATTCGTGCACTGAAGTTCTGTTAGCAACATTCATGTATTGTTTGTAAGAGTAAGTTAAGAAGCAATTACTTAATTATTCATTAATTAATTAATGATTAACAGGGGCGAAAGTCTTTCTTAGTTTCAAACTTCGGCATCACGAGCCGATTCAGAAGACGTGCCCGGATGAAACCATCGCGCCTGTCCTGTCCACAGACTTGAGTTGCAGCTTCTGTCACCACACGAATGCATCGTTCGACTGCTTGCGTATGCCACGGTAGATCCTTCCACCACAAATTTTGAAGTTGATCTTGATCCAGGCTATCTTCTGGCAGTCCAATAACGAGTGGCGGTTCGGTGACAGCGAGGTCTTGCCAAAAGATTATGTCTGTGTAATCCTTGGCGCTGAAGTTCAACGGCGGAACTTCGAAGGTTCGAATCGAGCCGCCAGGACCAGGAGGAATCTCTTTTGCCTTCAGGATTCGTTTCTTGGCCAAAGTACGAATATGAGGTCTCTCGTCATGCAGCATCGCCAGTAGGAGGTTTTCGGGATGTGCGGCGAAGGCGTTTCTCTGCATGGTGTCGTAAACGACCTTCTTCAGTTCCGGATCGAGGTACTGCGACAACTGCATGGAATGCCATAGATTGTTTGGTGCATCCGTGATCTTCCAATGGCGCTTGATATTGAACCACATTGGAGCGTACACGCGGACCACGAACGTGGACAGGATGACTAGGTTTTCAGATGGGATTTCACTCGCCACATACTGCCGCAAGATTCGATTTGCAGTAGTCAACCATCGTGAATGGGACAACATGCCAGGACTTCTTCCTCCCAGCCCTTGCGGGAATTGCCCGGTTGCGACAGCCCGACAGATGTCGAGTAGATACTGCTGGTCGGTGCTGAGGTCTGGGACGACGTTGGGAAAACTGCCTTGGATAGGCTGGAACTCCAGGAGAGGAAGGTTCTCGCAAATATGAAGGTTCTTTGCGAGTGGTCCCGTATACCCTCGTGGGCTACTCGTAGGTCCCTCTAGATACTCGATTAGATGACGTAGGGTAAGCTCATTGAAGTGGAGTTGACAGACTATCCACTGGAATGGCTTGCCCAGCTGAATTTCCAGGCAATGAATAACCCCATTTCGCTTTCCTGTGTTGACAGCAGTACCGTCGCTGCCGATCGCCTGCAGTCCCGACAATTCCATGTTCACGACGGTTGCGTATTCCAGGATTGCATTCGTAGTTGCTATAGCAGATCCGGATTTTGGTGTCACGTGTCCAAAGTATGTAGACCCTGGTTCACTGATTAGAGACACGTGTTCCTCCACAATCTCCCTCCGATGTAATTTTCCATCAGCCATCATTTCAACAGACATCGTTTTGTCCTTTCTCCCGTCGAAGTAGAGTGCCAGCAGTGGTTGGAGCTGGAGAGGCGGATCTTGTAAACCCTCCCTCATCTTCTCTCGCTCTCGCCTGACTTTGCTTCTGTCGATGACCGTACTCTCAGCTGACGGATGGGCTGTGTCGTGCAGAATAGCAGAAGCAATCGCTGCGGTAGGCCTGTCAGGAATCCCATATCTGTCTAACACCTGGGCAAACGTGGGGAGTTTGAGACTGGTACTGGGTGACTGCTTTGTGGATTTCCGGGTATCGAAGGTTACTGATTGGTCAGTTGTCTCAGCACTAACAGACTCCGCGCAATCGACGCCATCCTTGGAATCCGAATAGTCAGCTTCCGTGTCAAATTGGGAACTTGGACTGGGGTCTTCCTTCCGCTTTTTGAAAGATCTTGCTCTGGCTGCTTCGGACTCCTTCCTACTTAATCGTTTCTGAATGGCCTTGGTGACTTTGACGTCCAGTCTCCCAATGAACATCTGCCGAGCTGTTCTCTGGTCGACAATGAATTCTTGCTCCTGTCTGGGGACCTTCTTCCCTTTCTCGCACTGGCAGAGGGAAAATTTCTGACATTTGCAAGCGGTGATGTCGAACAACTTGCCATTTTCATCTAGAAATGAGTCCAGCGATTTCTTGAAAGCGTCGACGTTCCTTCGACTTAAGGAACACTTCTTCAGCTTCTGTACTTTCTCCACATCCTTCTTAGTTAGTTCCACGACTCTCTGGTGACTCACTGTCGGAATCGATGCCTTAGTCCATACCTCCTCTACCTGACAGGCCACTTCGTCTGCGATGAAAGACAGAGGCGGGTCTTTCTTGCTCAGCTGCATCTTTTCTTCACGCTTGAATTCCACGTACTTCAGGACATCTAGATGTGTGGGAAGAACTGCATCCGGTAGGCGGGAGGCACTCTCTACAACCGGGCAGTCAAACTGACGTCTTGTTTTCGAAAGATTATAAGTTTTCTCAGTCGTTTTTTTTTTTTTACTGTGTAATTGTCCATTTACCCTTCTACCTGTCTCGGAACATAACTGCGACTGTTGCGCGTGGACTCTGTTCATTTCACTTCCTCAGCTAACTATACGGCAACAATCGCTCTCTGCAACAAAGAAAAAATGTGTATTAGGTTAAATATTTAAATAAGAAATAAATGAAAAATAGTAAATACACATATTTCGATAATGAGTGAGAAACGACAAAAATATGGTGTAACAGTTTTATTTCAGTTCACATTTGGTGACAAAAAAATAAATTAAAATATCCCATTTTTTCAAATTTTCCTAATTTTCGCCAAACTTCAGTGCGCATGCGCAACCTGAAGATATCAACTGATCAAGGAAATATTCAGCGTTGCCAGATCTAGCATAATGATGCTAGATCTAGCATAATTTGCATGTCTTTAGCATCTAGCATCTTGCTTTTAGCATCCAGCCGAAATCTAGTATAATTTCAGCAAGTTTATCAAAAAGCCGTAGAACCTGGAGATGAGAAAGAAGTTGGTCATGGGAAGAAAAAGAACGGCAGAAATGTATCCTCTTCCATTGATTCATACAGTCGGTAAACCATACAGACAGTCTTATTTTCCGAAGTAAGTTAGAAACGGCTTTGGGCTTTCTTTCTTTTTCTTTTTCCTTTTCTTGTGTGCCTCAATCCAGGGTTTTCTAATCCTTTAACTTCGAGGCATGGCCGGAGCTATGGGGGCCATTCTCCTCACAACATGTTGACAACTTCACCATCTTTATTTCTGACTTCATGACCATCTTTATTCCTGAAATAAAAGGTCCTAGACAGACCAAAAATCTGACCCCCCCTCCCTAGGAGACAATTCCCAACTCCGCTTATGCTGCGAGGTAATTTTTTTTTTCAAAATATCCAAACACTTTGCATTCATTTATACGATATATACGCCATTGAGTCTGGCAATGACTGCACTAGTTTAGTTGAGTTAAAGCTTTAGTGCGTGAAGTATTTAGTTCTATACACGCATTCTTGTGCTCTCCGTATTTTAATTTACGTTATCGTATCTCAACTTCGTTTTTTTTCTTTAAAACTCCTGAATTAGTAATTATGAGGATCTAGCATAATTTGACCTAATCTAGCATAATTTCGATCAGGTTTTGGAATAATTCCGAGCTGTGAGTCTGGCAACGCTGGAAATATTTTACACTCGTTGTCATCAGGCCACTACGCAACTTTTTGGACTCCAGGCGTTTTGCTTGGTGAAAAAAAGTTTTTTCACTCTACCCTAATATATATATATATATATATATATATATATATATATATATAAAAAACTATTTCTTGAATTTTATAGCTGAGTTTTCGCACGTGCTTTTGAAGATGTAGTTGGAACAAACGTCCATGTCCTTTTCAGATATTCATAAATTGATATTCTGTTGAAGTGTTAAGACTAGCTTTATTGCATGTATTTTCGCTATGAGTAACAGTAGACTAATATACCTCAAGTATTGTAATCAGCGATTCCTTAGATTAGTCGTATTATTACAGTTTCAGACAACCAAGCAGACACCTGACAACATAGCTGAGAATAACCAGAAGTACGACAAAACAAGTGTAAAACCATATGATTTCTCACAACACTGCCTACAGTATCCGGTATCCACTATCCCAAATTAATAAATACGTGTTTCCATAATTATGTAAAAGTGGCATCAATCCGAAAAAAAGTCACCAAATTTTCAGAGTATCAAACTTTTGCATATTTATTAAGCGCTCAAATGTATTAACAAGACACCAGAACAGATTATAGGTACTCAAAATAAGATTAAAGATAAAAACACCATTTACAGAAATATTTTTCAAATCTAACAATTCATTTATCCAGAAAAAGTAGTGACAGCATGGATGCCCGAAGAAAATTTTCTAGGGGACTCCCTGGTTACTATATACCCTATTACATTTGGTATTTTTTATTTGTACTATGAAATTTAATACGTTTTCATTAGTTAGGGGAGCGACCCCCTGCCCCTCCTTCGGGCACACATGGGTGACAGTATACTTTTATTTCTATAACATGAAAAATTCCAGTTGATGCAACACAATTTATGTAATGCTGTACTAAGTACGGTAAACTACGAAGCACTTTTCCTAAAAGTTTTTTTTTTTTTAAAGTATTTCAACATTGTGATTCTAATTTTAACTTCACCACCTCTCGTAATTGGCTACATCATCATAAGAACTTTAGGTAATACATCCAGCAGCTTCTTGGTTTCGCATCGTTGCACTTTGGAGCAATCTGCCTGCCACGATAGGCAACTAAAGTTTTGTTTGTCACCGAACAAAGTTCACACATTAAGATGGTGCTTTCCCATACATCACCTTGCTTAATGTTGAATTTCCAGGATATCTTCAACAGTAGTACTGTATATATCACACCAGAAAACCATACACTAAACAAACAAACAAACAAACAAAAGAAAGAAACAAAAGAAAACAAAGCAAAACACATCGAACCTACGCGCTATCAATCCTCGTTTCGAACATGTGCTTTTACTCTCCAATGCGCATGCCCGACACGGTATATGACAGGAAAACGGTCTCCTACCATTACTTTAGAAAAACGGTAAATCGTATATTTTTCATGGTAGGAGACACTCATTTTCACGGTTATTGGTTACAGTGAATTTTGGACTTGAATTGAACTTCTCAGTTCTAATGTGTTGCATACTTGAAAGGAGACAAAAATAATTAAAATTTAACGCTTCTCTGAGGTTTTTTCAATTTTTTCAATATCAACCAAACTATTTGAATACTAATGCAGTATTCAAACGATGTAATACGTAGCTGATTGTTTTAAATCCTTTTCTGTGTCGTTATTCATATCGAAGCCCGACACGTTGAATCGATTATTAAACTTACAAGTCAACAGATATCAAAGAATTTAGATTTTCATCCGTGTATACTAGCAACAAAGTCATGTGAGTTAATTACTTCTTTTACATTGTATGTAGTTATTATTATTATTATTATTATTATTATTATTATTATTATTATTATTATTTGTAATTGTAATAATTGTGAAATTGCATAGGTAGTGTAGTGTATACTATATTTAAGGCATTTAAGATATTTAGGGTGTATATTACAACGAAGGAGGGGGTGTAAATGCACTCCCTAAAATTCGATCCTATATATACAATACACACACACATACACACACACACACACACACACACACACATATATATATATATATATATATATATATATATATATATATATATATATATATAAATATATATATATATATATATATATATATATATATATATTCTGACACTGCTTGCTGCTACGCAGTGGCAACTTAAACACAGCGACTCTAGAAATCTGTTTCGACTCGACGAAACCATGCCGTTACTGGCACACTAGCGCCCACCCTTTGACGTGTCGCTATATCGATTATCGACATTTATTTACTGACAAGTTGGCCACTAGATGTTGGCGACATTTATGTCATGGAGTATTGGGTTTTACAACCCAAGCAAAGCTAAAATAGTTTACAAATAAATAACATTTGTATTAATAATGTCCATTATGGAGAAAATAAATGTGAAAGCAAGGATATTTTCAAATTTGCCATTTTCCATGTACTGTAAATGTAAATGGAGCATAAATTTTTAAATTCATAATAACAAGTTTTAAAAAATTGAGAATATATTTGCAACTAGAAAACTTGAGTTTTGGTATCTAACATTTAGAAAAATGCTGTTTTTTAGAATTGTAACCCGCAACATGATGCCCAACTGGGCAAGTGGCTCGATGGATACAAAACAACGTTGTGCATCACTGACCTAGAGACAGAGATCATATTCATTACATTTTTTAGTTTACATATATACAGTATATATACACAGTGCGTTCCACGAATAACACTAAGGCTCGTCTCCTAAAGAAATCAAGGCAGATAGAAACATGAAACCTTTTGTAACCTTCAAGGGATATGAAAGACAACATTATGCTAATATGGAGAACCCTCCATTAGGTGCGCTCAAGTGGGTCAAGGGGGTAAAGATTTTAAATTGCAACCCCAACCATGTGGTATCTCGTTTGAAAGGTAATCATATGTCGAGGCCAATTTTGGAAACTACATGTCGCTAGCATGTCCCTATCCAACATGGCGGCCATCCGTAAAGTACGGGCGAAGTACGTTCCACGCATAACACTAAGGTCCATCTCCTGAAGAAATCAAGCAGATAGATACATGAAAACTATCATATCCTTGAAGGGACATAAAATACAACATTACAGTGTTCATTATGAAAGTAATGAGCATTGCTTTAGAAAAACTGTTTTATTGTTCCGATTGTTACAAATCTTTAAAATTCCTCAAAATACGCTCCTTCTGCATCGATATACTTCTGGAGACGTGTTTTCCACACCTGGAAAGCATCTTTAAAGTCCTCGGTTGGAATGGCTTTTAAAAACCTTGTAGCATGGGCTTGAATGTTCTGCACGGAGTCCCAATTTTTTCCTTTGAGGTGTCTTTTCAAACGGGGAAACAAAAAAAAAAGTCACTAGGAGCCAGGTCAGGACTATAGGGGGGTGGGGAACCACTGGCTTTCTGCTCCGGGCCCGGAAGTCGACGACGATGAAGGCAGTGTGACTTGGTGCATTGTCGTGGTGGAGTTTCATTGAGTCTTTGATGTCATTTCGAACGCGGGCGACCCTGCGTTTCAGTCTCTTGAGCACTTCTAGATAAAATCCTGCGTTGACAGGTTGTCCTGGTGGCACAAACTCGAAATGGATGATTCCTCGAACGTCGAAGAAGACAATGAGCATGGTTTTGATTCGGGATTTGCTCATGCGCGCGTTTTTGGGGCGGGGGGAGGATGAGGTGTACAATAGTACGTTGTATATTTTTATATTTTTACTACTTGTAAATCCTTATTTTATTAGTGCGTAAGATATTTTAAAACATGTACTAGGCTGATTATGTAATTCGAAGAAGAAAAAGAAAAAGAAATATGTTAATTATAATATCGATATAAAAAGATATTCATATGTTTTATATGTTTTAAATAATAGGATTTTGGAATGTCGTTGTCAGGACAGTAAAAAATAAATAAATGGATTTTTATTCAATGGAGTTGGCATTTTGATTGCTCAATAATTTAAAAGAACCGTTCTAGGTGTGCCACTCTGCACTCTGCCTTTTGGATTCTGGATCGTATTCGAACATTCAGGATTCGTCTCCAGTTACGACCGAGTCTAAAAAGTCCGGATCACTTTCACACAATGCCAGCAACTCCTTGCAGAACAGAAGTTCTTTTTGTTCGTTCGTAAACACCTTCGGCACAAGCTTCGCACAGACCTTTAGCATTTGCAGATCCTCGGTCACTATCCCATGTACCGCAAATGTTGACATGTTTATGGTGTCCGCGATTTTTGAATGCTCACACGCCGGTCTAAGCGCAACACTTTACGCACACGGTTAACGTTGTCGTTCGTCCTGGCCTCTATTGGGCGTCCAGAACGGGGCTCGTCTGCGACCTCCTCCCGACCCTCCTTGAACCACTTGTGCCATTTTCCGACCTGGAATCTTGACAAACGCTCCTGATTGTATGCCTCTTTCAGCATCTGGTAAGTTTCCGTAGCATTCTTACCCAACTTGACACAAAATTTTATGGCGTAGCGTTGTTCGAGCGAACCCTCCATCGCGCCGTGTTATAACTTGTAAAAACGTGCTTCACGCGGATCGACATCCACACGCTGTCACTGCTCGCAGCAGACTGACTCCGGGCGCGTTTGGAAGGACAGAGCACCCACTACTTTTTCCGTACCGGCAGCGCGCGCTGCGGTGGATTGTTGAGTCAGGGTAGCATCATGCTCATTACTTTCATAATGAACCCTGAATGCTGATAAGGAGAATCCCCCAAGAGGGGGACATCTGGGATTTACGAGGGATTAAAATTTTGTAGTTACCCCCGTAACTCACTTAGGTATCCCCCTCTTGGGGGATTCTCCTTATCAGCATAATGTTGTCTTTTATGTCTCTTGAAGGTTACAGAAGGTTTCATAATTCTATTTGCCTTGGTTTCTTCAGGGGACGGCCTTAGTCTTATTTGTGGAACGCACTATACAGGGTTATTATAAATGATGGACCCATTTTTAAAAATTCGTAACGATTAAAGTACAAATCCAAAATGAACAATCTTTATACCAATGGAAAGAGGAAGATTGTAAGTTTCGTTGGGCAATGAGGTTCCCAAAGCGGCCGGTTGAGTTCGAGCGGCAATAGGCCGCCATTCGTTTCCCTCTCAGTTGTGAGTGAGATGGCTACCGTGGAGCACGTTTTCTGCGTTCTTGAGTTTGCAAGAAGTGAGTCACAAATTGTAGTGCAGCGGGCATTTCGTACAAAATTCGGTATTGAACCACCAACTAGAAAAAGCATTAAGCGTTGGTTTACGCAATTTCAACACACTGGAAGTGTGTGTAAAGGGAAAAGCACAGGCTGAACGCGTGTGTCATAGCATGATGTCAGACGTATTGAAGAAATTTTTGTTCGCAGTCCACATAAGTCTACCAATAGAGCTAGGAAAGAACTTGGAATACCCCAAGCAACTGTCTGAAAAGTTCTGAGACGGCGTTTGCTGTACAAGCTCTACCGATTACAACTTGTGCAGGATCACAGCTACCGTGCACTAAGTAACAGCTGATACACTTGCTCGTGTGTGGGACGAGTTCAGCTACCGCATAAATGTTTGCCACATTAATAAATGATGTTTGCCAATAATGTTTGCCGCATAAATGAACTTTAATAAATACACATCTTTAAAAATGGGGCATTATTTATAATAACCCTGTATATATATATATATATATATATATATATATATATATATATATATATACGCAGATCCAGGGTATGACCAAAGCTAGTAGACTTGGACGGTTAGAAGAATCGTAAACCGTACTTTCGGTTTGTAATATCAACCGGTTTCAAACAGTTAACCGAAACCAAACCGAACCGAAAAATGGTTCTGTTTTCAATTGGTCATTAACGTGTTCTTCCAAAGTAATTTATTAACAGAAAGACATGAGGAATCGTAATTACGTTCAAAGTGAAACAGCAGATCCACAATTACTTATTCTAAAAGGAAATCATACATTTAGGTATTGCTTTGTTTCAAAATATATAAGAATATTCTCAAAAAGTTCAGTCCAGTGTCTGGTTTAAACCGAACAGAATCAATTATGGTTTGGTTTCTGAAATAAACCGACACATCCGGTTTAAAACTTAAACCGTACCCAAACCAGTTAACCGCTTAAGAAATACTTTGGAACATTTTTAGTGGATAGACTATAGTTAGTCTTTCTGTTGTCTATTGTTGTTTTGAACCCATCGGGCCATTTGAGCCGTTGGGTTTCATGTTGCGTGAAACAATTAAAAGAATGAAAGCAGTGTCCTTTCAAAAATCACTTTCTTAGAAACGTGTCAACATTTTTTTTTGTAAAAGTTAAATACCAAAAACTGAGGTTTTGTAGTTGTCTCAATTAGGGATTTGCACGAGTAAAGACACACTTTGTAAAATTCGAGACGAGTCGAGACAAACTTATTTCTCGACTCGAATTTTCGAGTCGCGTCGAGACTGCTCGTAAAAATCTCGTCTCTCGAATGTCTCAAAAATTTGTCTATAATTTTAAATATTATTTTGAAGAAGTGAAAGGAACTGACATCAGACTTTAATGCTGAGTAAGGTACAAATGTGTCTGAGCACACAGTGCACCGAACACTCCTAACGATGTGCATCCGCAGCCGACAACCCATCCATGTGCGAACGTTAACAAAACGACATCGGCAACTACGACTGAAATGAACACGTGATCATCGCCACTGGACCTTAGTGCAGTGTAGAGCGTTGCAATGTTTGATGAGTACCGATACCTTCTTCATCATGACGATGGGAAGGTGCGAATCCGTCGTCTTCCAAGGGAACAGCTCCTTGACACCTGTACTGTTGGACGGAGACAAGCTGGACGGAGGCTTAATTATGCTCTGGGGAATATCCACGTGAGCATCCATATGTCTAGTGGAGCTCGAGTAAGGCACCATGACGGCCGAGACGTATCGCACCCTGCTTGCACACTACGTACACCCCTTCATGACCACTATGTTTCCCAACGGTAGTAGCATTTTTCGACAAGATAATGCACCATGTCACAAGGCCAGAAGTGTGATGGAATGGTTCGAGGAACCCGTGATCGAGGAAGTTCCAAGTGTAGTGTTGGGCCCCCAACTAAGAGAATCTAAACCAAATCGAACACATATGGGGCGTGATTGAACGTGACGTCAGAGTGCATCGCCCCCTCCCCGCAATTTATGAGAATTAGGTGTCCTGTGTGTACACATGTGGTGCCAACTCTACCAAGGATCATTGCTTCCATGCCAAGACGCGTCGCCATTGTTATCCATGCCAAACGTGGACATACTAACAATTTCCTAGGTAGTCATAATGTTCTGGCTGATGTGTACTTATATTTTAACATATATTTTGTCTCGACTCAAATTTCGAGACATCTCGTCTCGTATTGGAGTCCAGTCGAGACAGAAACTATCGAGTCGAGACAGAAACTTATTTTCGAGTCGAGACAATATTTTCTCGAGACAAGTCGAGATAGGCTTAAATCTCGAATCGTGCGCATCCCTAGTTTCAATTTTAAATTGTTAATGTGAAATTTAAAACTTTACTTCGTTGGAATTTATATGGAAAAGTCGAAAATTTGAAAATATCCTTGTTTTAACGATTTTTTCATAATGGATATCATTAATGCAAATGTTATTTATTTCAAAACTAGTTTAGCTTTTCTTGGTTGTAAAAGCCAATGGCTTCAGTTTCAGGTTGTTTACATTGAAGAGCTTTCTGATTGGCCAAATTATAAAGATCTCAACAATTTGTCCCTCTACATTCAACGTTTCCTTCACCTTCTCCGTGACGAAGTCGGAAGAACACGAGCATATTGAACATAAGATTGCTGGTTTAAGCCCACCTCGGGTACTTCTCTTACTATTTTTCAACTCACTTTAACGTAAATATATCACGCATATAAGCGATTCAACATATTTTAGAGGAGTAACTTTGTGGTTCATTAGCGTTTCATCGCGTCTCTGCCGCTTGCGTTATAAATTTCAAAACGGAAGCGGGGCCACAGCGGATCGTCGCTGCCGGGCATCCAATTTTTGCTGAGAGGTCACTAGTTGCCCATCGCTCGTCCACCCGATGCTATCGGCATGGGGTAGCTTGAGTTTCAAGTTGTTAAACTATAAGTTTTCCTTTTCTACATTTCACAAAAGCTGTAATAAACAGAAAATATGTATAAAAAGTATGTTTGAGTGCGCGGGGAACACATCACGTCTTCAAGGTCCAATGGTTAGAGATTTTGATTTCCCTAATTTCGAATAGATTCGATAAAATGTTCAATTTGACAATTTGTGATGCATATTAATGGCTCGTGAAGGAATATAATTATAAAGAAATACCCAAAAAGATATTTTTAAACTGCAGTTTTACATAATTTAGCCTTGATGCTCAAGTAGGACGTTAAACGTCCTCATATTTAAATGCTGCAGCAGCATCCACTAATACCACTTCTATCATTCATTTTCAACTATTTAATTGCCAATTTAGATTTGAGTGCTCTTGACTATTATTTCTACGTAATACTTTCTATTTCATTATGACCTAAAAAAGAGTTTTACAATATTGGAAACGTAAAAATGTGCAATTTACTGAAGTCATTTCACACCAACTTTGTCGCCCTGAATTAACAGCGATGTCTTAAAGTAGTGAGATAAGCGTTGGGTGCACATCCCGGTGGTCGTGGGTTCGATTTCCGTTTGGTAATTTATGGAAAATGGATCTTCCAATTTGTAATATTGATCGTCCAATGTAAGATAACAGGGAAAATATTTAATTTCTCTCAGTCTTAGTGTTGACACAACTTTCTTTCATGCACTCTTAATAGAAAAGTGAACTACGAAAGATAGAGTCGGCTTTATCTACCTTGATTCGTACTATCTGGGAATTTAACGTGTTTAGCGAACAATTGATGAATACGTAAGGCATATCGTTAATATGAGTCAAACAAACGGATTATTAAATACAAAAGTTTCCAAGCAATTGCTTATAAGTTTCTACTACGAGTACTTCTTCTAGTGCTACTACTGCTAGATATTAATGTTTAAAGCAATTCACCATTTCAGATCCGTTCCATATAAACAAAATGACTTGAAATTCAATCAAAAGCTTCACAAAATATAAAATATGTAGCCAAGTCTCGACTTTCCACAAATAATAATAATAATAATAATAATAATAATAATAATAATAATAATAATAATAATAATAATAATAATAATAAATGAAAAACATAATAACAATACCAATTACGTAAACAATACCTTTCAATAAAGAAAAAATATTTGCCACGACGGAATTCGAACCCGATGCTCTGCCATACGAGTTTTGTGCTTTACCACTCTCAGAACAATTCCTCATACGAAAATAAGAAAATAAACTAGTAGTTACGGAAGATAAAAATATAATTTTCTATTTCTACACATGTTGATACAATTCAAAGAATGCGAAAATAATGTCTGCCGTCGTTTCTTCTTTGGAAAGTAGAAGTTACGGCGAGGAAGAATAGTAGTAATGTAAATCGGGACCATTTAAAAACGATGAGATAGCCTCAACTTTAAGAACGTTTCGTGTTATTTTTCTCAGTGACGAAGATCTATATAACTTGTTTTTAAGTTAAAGAAGGAAACCTCGAGTAAATCTTTGACACTCACATGAGGAACGTCTCCTTATACGAGCGTTAATATCATGTGTGTATTGTTACATGCAACGATTTTAACAAGCTAATAGTTTAGGTGGAAGATAAGGTTACGCGGTAAGTGGTTAGCGCATTGAAGTTGTAATCGGCGGACCCGGGTTCAAATCCCAGCCAGGTTGAAACTTTTCCAATTGTTTCAATATCATTTTCAATGCATATTCAGTGTGACAAGCAGGATCTTCTCCTCTCCAGAAAGAAAAAGATGTTAGAATGAGGGAATTGGAGAAGGTCTCTCAATGGAGGCAATGATTTACATAATTATTTCCAACATTTGTTCTAGATTTGATATTTTATTTACTTTCAAGCATTTTCTTATTCATGCGTGGTCATTATATTTACTTACTTTAATGTACAGTATATAACGAAACAATACAATACATACACAGCAATATTAAGATTAGTTGATTTTGAGTTTATCATCCCTTTCAGCATCGAGGCTATGTGACACAGGACCTACTGATTAACGTGGAATACGAACCACATGAGTTCCCGCCAGGAATTGAACCCGGATCTCCCACGTCAAAGGCGCTTACGCTAACCGTTTAGCCACGAAGGAGCTCACAGCAGTATTGAGAATAATATATGGTGTTCATTGGACAGCACGATTCGAACCATGGAGCTTCATCTCAGAATGGAGAACTGTTTCGTGCGTCATCCATTCACAATTTTCCTTGCATAAAGACCTGACTCACTGCTATCAACTGCTGTCAGTGCCAAGAGAAGTTACGTGTAAGTTGGATGTTCTCACAACTGCAAATTATCTTAATCGTAAATAATGGAATTAGAGCACTTATGGGAAGATATACTTTTGCTGGTGGTTGTACATAACGTGAGAAATTGAAGTGTGATTTTTTTTAACGACTTAACAATGAAAGTTTCTCTGCCGCCGTCTGCCAGTCAACAATTCTTCACGTTTCTCTCTGCTCATCACTTCCCACTTTAAAATCTATGATGCGTTTGAGAGAAAACTGGAGGTGTCTGTCAGGCGCGCACCTAGACATTTTAGTTGGGAGGGGTCAAAGCTTTGGGAGGGGTCCAATGCTACAAGTCATTACATCCATATAGTATTGAGCGGTGTAGTATTATTCTGCACCCGAAAAGACGATAAATAGTTGTAAAATAATTCCACCTATATTTTCAGAAAAAATTATAAAACTAGATTATCTCTATAAGAGAAAGAGTACAAATGAAGTATAAAATCAAATGTTCATATTACATCAATGATTTCTCTGTTAAACAATTAAAATTTTATACAGAAAGTGTACAAATGTATGTTAAGCTGGAGTGCGGACCCGGCGGATCCCTTCCGTAGGTGCGCCCTGGTGGCACTACAGATTTAATTGCATGCCAGATCCTCTTAATAATATATTTCCATTCGCCCTCTATTCCCCTCTCAAAAACCTCAGTGTTGCAATGTCGACCGATTTTTAAGGATTACTAACTTTGTAATATTTTTTCAATTCACATTGAAACCGGAAGTAATAGTAGATTTCTACCATTTCTGGTTTTAGTAGACTAGAGGGGAGGTGGGATATACGGCACGCTTAATTAACAACAGGAAACCGCTCCACGCTATCTATTACTACTTTTGCTGTATAGTGATCAATTTCGAAACCGTAGTCGTTAATTTCTACCACTTTTGGTGGACGGATCACGTTCATCAAGGAACTTAGTATCGAATTTTTGACCATCCACATCCTGGCAAAATTTTATAGTGATCCATCAAGCAGCTGTCGAGACTTTGTGCCTCTCGGATGGACACACGGGCGTCCGTATATAATGGAGCTTTTGGTAAATCAAGCTCTTTAAGAATCGATTTTTGTTATTAAACTCATCTGAGTTTATCCATATTTTCAGGAATTAAAGACAATCAAGAGTAAGGAATGAATTTCTACCAAGTTAAACAGAAGAAAATCCTTCAAAATGGGTCTACTGTGAACGATGATATCAGCACTATATTTTTATCAGTTTTTGTGAGGAGTATTTATTGTTGCTCAGTTTGCTTCTAAGCATGTGACTTTATAGTAGTATTGCCATATGTCCGTATTTTGTACGTACTGTTTGTATTTTTGGGTTCGTGTCCGTGTCCGTATTATACGAAGCATGAAATAGGAAAATGTCCGCATTTGACAGTTTTTGGAGCTATCCGAATATTTCCGAGTCGAAAATCGCTAAAATCTCGGGCGAAAAGAATTCCGTTTTCATTTCATAACTTATATTTTAGTTACTATTAATAAAGTAGGTTATGGTTTTAAAGCGTGTCTCATTTTTCCTCTCCAGGGTTCTTTTAGTTATATTTAATATACGTAATTTAGTGGCATGATTTATTTTACTTTTGTTAATGAAAAATATTATAAAATATGTTAGTTTCCAATAGTATTTTAAGTATTACAGTAAATAATTGTGTGATAACCTAGAAAGGTGATTTTTAGGTAAGAAATCTCAAAATATTTGTTTTGTGTTTGAGCACCGCGTCTTTGATGGATCATCATCTTAAGAAAATCTATATAACGGCATACCCTTCAGGGCTCCTTCAGCCGCTATAGGGAATCAGAATTTCATTATGTGGCAACGTCTCAGATTAACTTAGAACCTTTAACATTGCTATACGAATCCATAAAGCAGTTACGTCAATTGTTATAATATGGTGCTAGTGTTAACGTATATGGTCGTTTAACTGCCATCTGGAAAGAATCAATGTAACTATTTGATGGATTGGTATATCTTCTTTGTGGTTCTTTAATTGCGCATTGCCATATAGTGCAATTCGCATCTCCGGATGAGGACCCGAAAGGTATTTAATTATATATATTTTTCGCTTTATTTTTAATTGTAGAATAGTGCACTGTAATCCGTGGTGCGATTTTTAGAACACCTGATCTGTATATATACATAAAATCTTTGGTCAAGATTGTATTTAAACATGGACAGAAATGATTTATGATTTTAAATATCTGGGCTTTCGGCGTTTATGGCCATTTAGCCAGTCACGTTTGAGGGATGATGTCTCTTAGAGGGGAAGGAAGCGGCCTGGGACCTATAAGGTAGGTAGGGGAGAATTAATCCTAGAAGCGACAGTCCAATTAGCGACAGGAACTGTTATTTGTCCTATGAGCGATCGATTCATTTACATCGAGATGATGAAAGATGATATGATTCTCTCTCATAAAACATATTTGCCTCTGACGTTACTAGCTTCCAAACAACCTTGCTATAGAAATGTGCGTGCCAGTGATACTGTTCGTCAAATATATTTTCCTCTACTGTGAGTGCAAAGAAAACTTATCTTAATTTTGAGTTAGATTTGACATAAAACATACCAAATAATTTAACGAGACAACAGCGATATTTCCATGAAAAGCTTATTCCTATGCAATTATTGAAAATCCAATTGTAATATCCCCTTTCTTTAAACGCTCTGCTTTCTATATTCAATATAATTCAAATCTAATTACTTACTAAGAAAAGCAATATCTTTTATTTGGGAAAACTTAAACGTGAAACAGTTTTGCCAACTATCTGCTTTATAGCCTACCTAAGACTCTTTGAATAAAATGAGAAAAACATTTCAATAATAAAAGACAGCTTTCGAGATCTCTTACATCTGATAGGTTATTCCCAACCAAACACATCAATTACAATGCAGTGCACTCTAAACAATCCAAAAGGTAAAGTAAGGGAGTGGACTGAAACTTTTCCTTAGGTATTTCATTAAAGTTTAATTGTTAATTGTTAAGGTGTATGTTGCTTGTAATTTTGAAAGAGCTGGAAGAAATGAGACCTCTAGGAACGTAAATTTGTCATAGTCCATTTTGTAAGGTTCTAAATCAAACTAGCTTGAAGAAAGTTAAAGTAAAGGGGATGTTAACTTCTTCCATTATCTTAGTATGAATGAATCGGTTACTCATAGGCCAGTTAAAAGATCGAATCGGTCGCTCATAAGACAGTTAACAGCTCCTGCCGCACATACGACTGTCGCAAGTAGGACGACACCGGTAGGGGAGACCGGGGGCAATTGTAACAAATTCTGCATTTTATTTTTTCTCACATGTTTATGCTCCTATAAGTATGAGAATTATACAATATCTTAAGTGAAGTTTTGTTGCTCTATTCAATTTTTTTTTTCATACACGACAATTTCTAATATAGAAAGTTATGAAGCAATTTATGACAGTATCTGTCTTGTTAGAAACGACTCCGTGCCCTGGTCAATTGTAACAAAGCTTTGGGGCAATAGAAACATGATGTTTTGAATGAAAAGCATAATATATATGACCTGGCAATATATATATATATATACTACTACTACTACTACTACTACTAATAATAATAATAATAATAATAATAATAGGTTTAGGTTTAACAACGGATGGGGCAACGAACTAAGAGTATAGACTACATCTTCAAATTTAAAAGCAGACCTTTTTAAAAATATATAATTTCCACGTGTCAACAAGATACATGAATGATGAGTTACTTGTTAGTGATACCGTGCCACATTAGCTCGAAATAACTTTTCTTCGACCTAACTTAATCACGGACAAACAAGCCAAGATTAAAATATGACGTAACATAAAAGTTCAAGTCAGTGACATAATTGCGTTTGGCGGCCCTAGAAAAAATCCATAGTGTCGCCCTCAAACCTCTAATATGCGCAAGCGCACTGCGTTCCTAGACAATGCCTATCCTGCTTGCCCTATTGTTATGCCACTGTTTCAAGTCCTAATGATATTACATTTGTAACCCCTATACAGATCCCTCACACAATGACGTGAACAGAGGATGCTTACTGTGCGAGAAAGATGAAGTAAAACAAGTGAATAGTTGTTGTTGATTATTTCTGATGAATCAGAAAGGGAACCTATTTGACAAATGAGTTTTTAAAAACTTATAGGCTACTTAAAGACATGACAAGGAAGGAACATATTGAAGCATTAGCCTATTCTTGTTTAGCGGTGGACACTTCTAAATGGTACACCTTAGCCGTAAATCTCCATATGGCTGTACCATTTAGAAGTGTCCACCGCTGTACAACATCGAAAAGCATTGATTCGCAGCCAGCCACAAACGTTTGTGAGGGTGTATAAAGAAGCTAGGGGAGGCTAAAAAAAGTCAAATATGGGATGGAAGTCTTTTTTACCCTATAGTAACCATAACGATATATTATACACTAATTCCACTTAGGATTTTTTGGGCGGTCGGGTCCCCCTCTACGTACTTGTGTCCCCGAAAAGGCATACTTAATACGTACATTATTTTTTTTAATTATATCAATTGTATTATCTTCGGTCATATCTAGTTTTTATTCATAATGGTTCAGTACAACTTTATCTGGGACGATTGTAACGTGTTACAATCGTCCCCGATCGGCATGTTACACTTGTACCCGTTCAACGGTCAGTGATAAATATCATGATTTCTCGTAATTATATTTAGTCAAAGCATCAAACACAATATCCACGTTGTCAAGGAAATAACATAGATTACACACGCAAGGGTTTTTGTTTACAGTAAACACATATCTATCAAGAGAAAATGAAAATGTCAGTTAAAAATTTACTTACCCCTGTCAAAATCACGTTTCTCCTTGTCTAATCTTCCACATTTTACTAATGACGCTCTTTTTTTTAAAAAAATCTCACATACACTTTGCACAAATGATTCCAATGACATGTGCAAACGATATTTCGAAACTCACTTCTACAAGTAATGACCAATGTTATAATTGGCCCATGTTACAATTGTCCCCGGTCTCCCCTACCACGCCGGCATTTGCGTGGTGTGAATGAGGAATACCCGGGAAAACCTCATTCACAATGGCTGGCCTGAGAAACCTATTTGCACTTTTTTCGACCAAATGTCCCCACCGGGAATCGATCCCGGGACTGCTCGCACCGAATGCGAGAGCGTTAGCGACCATGAACAAAAATGAAAGTTTTAGAAAAGTTAATAAGTTTGTACCATACTGTGTACTTTTTTTGTGAACATACTGAAAAGCTTGAGGAAAGCATATTTCAATGTCAATTTTTCCTTAATAATTGGCCTGGTTACTGAAAAGCATCAATTTTTAGGTTTTCAGAAAACTTCGTTTTCCTCGGAAATTACACATAAAGATTTACACTCATGTATATCATTGTGTTCAGATCAACTAGATCTATCCATGTCTCGTCTTTTGAACATTACATTTTCCGTTAAACGCTAATAATATTGCAGAATTATTTCTTTATTTCTCGCATTATTCTTAAAAGAATGTGAAAAAATTGTCTGAGGAGAGGAGAAGACCAGACGAGAAATTTTTATATATATCGATATCAGAGAAGACCAAGCGCTATTTCAATTTCTTTTGACACGAGAGGAAAAGAATAGGAGGTGATTTAGTTTATATCTGATGTCCCCTATGGTCGAGAGATATTTCATGGTTCAAGGAAGACAGACGACTTCTATATAACCTGGGGGCCCTGAGTTCCAATATATATAGACAGAAGAATTTAAGGAATCTGATGAGCGCCTCTAGTCGACAGATATGGCTTTTAAGAAAAATCCCATCTTTCAGCTTTATTCATTTATTATCAATTAGATACCGTCTAGTAAAGCAACGCAATTCTTATTTTTTGTATATTGAGAATGTAGCTTTATTAATAATTTATAGAGAAAAAGTTGGTAGATGTTTTGGGTTTTCATATTCGGAGAATACTTACAGCGCGCTTGAACATTTTTTTTTTTTTTTGTCAGTAAGAACACGGCCGAAGATACAATATCTTTTGTTATATTAAAATTCGCAACACAAGTAACTGTACTTTTTAGTTACAATAATGTTAGATAGTAAAATAATGATTATCACTATTTAACATATAAGTTACCAGGGATTGTTCATAATTTTACTGAAAACTTAATTCTACAAAGATGTTCAATAAGTTTTGTACAGATGGTTATAACATTGTTGTTAGTTCCAATATGATGATGAAATTTTAGGTGAACATATTTTGATTCTTTGGCTACAAGATGATATCATTCAATGTGGTCTCCATCTATTATGACGCATCTCATCCAACGTTTTTTCCATGCCTTGAATGCACTTTGCTAAAATTCAGGTTGCTGACTTTTATACAATTGTTTACACAAGAAATTAGGACCTTGTTACTATTGAATGTTTTTCCGAGCATGCGGGTCCTCAAACGATCGAACAGGAAGAAATCCGACGAAGCAAAATCCGGACAATATGGAGGAGGCTGAGGGACGACTTCCCATCCCATTTTCATGATTTCTGGCACGTCATCCGGCTGTGTAAGGCTTGACATTGTCATGCTTGCCGCTCCGGTCTCTTGGTCTGAAGAGCACGTAGTTCCTTATCCAGTGAGAAACAATAATGCTCCTTGTTATTTCTGGAGCCGTGTTCCAAGAAGTCTATGAAAATGACAGTGTACTGATTCCAGATAAAAGAGGCCATAATTTTCCGACCTGATCTCGGAAGTCTAGTTTTTCTCAAAACGCGATAACCAATGTTGGATACTGGTGTAGTCGAATGTCTGATCCCCATAAATCTGAAGAAATTTTCTAGTGACTGATGTGACTGATTCATCGCCAGTTTTGAACAGGAATTCCATTTACCGACTGATGTTGGGTTCTGATGTCTATTTCAATGTACATTGTGGTTTGTCTGTGAACAATAGAAAACAAAAATTATTATTTTGTAAACAAAAAAATATCAAAGTATGTTGGCCTAAAATTTCATCGTATTGGAATTAATAAAAATACTATACCCAACCGTGCAAAAAATATTAAACACAATTTGTATTAGTATTTTTACTTTCAAATTATGATAGGAGAAAATTAAAAATGGTGATCGTAAGAAAAAAATCAAATTTATTGTTTCAACGGATTGAAACAGTTTTTATACCCCTCTACATACCGAAAAGCCGATTTTTAGGTATTCTCTATCTGCTCGTCCCGATGTATGTATAGATTATACTTACAGTATGTATAATAAAATAACTGTCGATGACGTGTATAGGTTTGGAAGACGGTTCCTAATAGCAAATTGTATTACAAAAGTCTAATAAATATCCCACTTAGGTAGAGATGCAAAAAAGGCGGCTTTTTTGAATCGATGGTTTTTTGCACATAAAA
This sequence comes from Thermobia domestica, assembly GCF_964235325.1. Taxonomy (NCBI): domain Eukaryota; kingdom Metazoa; phylum Arthropoda; class Insecta; order Zygentoma; family Lepismatidae; genus Thermobia; species Thermobia domestica. Next base: position 168,142,830 of record NC_137463.1, on the reverse strand, counting down.
AGCCGGCTTTTTTGGGAAATAAAGGAGAATTTTGGAAATTTTGGCTTTTTTCATTTTCATGATTTTTCTGTTTAAATAGCTTTCTTATAGTATACTCTAAAGTTAAATAAGATTTCATGACCTGAATGCCATATTTCGCTTTGGAATTCACCATCATGATGGATGGAGCACATGGTTTATGAATTAAAGTAAAAAAAAAAAAAAAAAAAAAAAAAGTACGTAGTATTTGAGGGCAATTTTAGAAGCCATTTAACTTGATTTTAACTTCTCAATTATCGACATTTTTTTCTTCTCTAGATCATTTCTTTCTAGTCATCCGGGTTTCATTTCTTAGAGCTTAGTACTCTAGCTTCTAGCACATAATTAAACTTATGTTTTTCAATATATCCATCAGAGCGTGCGTTTTTCAATATATCTGTCAGAGCGTACTTCCACATTTCCGTTATACTGTAGCTGTGCAATGATTTAATAATAATCTTCCGGACACAACCTTGAATACCGTTTGATAGAAATAATCAGTATTGAATTTAGAAAAATATTTGGGAGGGTTTTTTTTTCTGAATAATGTTTGGTTTTTCTAAAAATTTCTAACTTTTATTTAAGAGGAGCTTAAGTTTATGAGTACAGGCATAACAAACATTTCGTTTCGTTTGCATATTCAACTATAATCTTCCAGATACAACCTTGAAGACCATTTTATACTGATAATCAGCGGCGGATTTAGAAAAGTATTTTGGGAGGGTTTCTTATTGATGTTTAGTTTTTCTAAAAATTCCTAATTTTTTATCTGAGGACAGCTTGAAGTTTACGAGTGAAGGCAAAACAAATATTTAGTTTGTTTTAGAAATTCCGTAATTTCGGGGTAGAGGCTTCAATCCGAAAGACATCCCCACCCTAACCCCCCTAACTCTCTTCGCAAATCCATCACTGCTGGTAATTAATAATAACAAAGATTTAAAAACGATTAGAAAGTAAGTCGGCCAGGACTCACACCAGAGATGGAGTGGGTCAGTGGGTCGGTGGGTCAGTGGGTCAAGTAGGTCAAGTTTTCTCAGTGGGTCAGTGGGTCGTGGGTCAACAGCATGTGACCCACCATCCACCGTGACCCACTGCGACCCACCACCCACCATGACCCACTGTGACCCACCACCCACCGTGACCCACTGTGACCCACCACCCACCGTGACCCACTGCGACCCACCACCCACCGTGACCCACTGCGACCCACCATCCACCATGACCCACTGCGACCTACTGACTCAGTATGATCTACCGACCCTCTTCGCTCACTGCATGGTACACAGTATCTTCTGAAGACTGGTAAATTTGTCTTCATTTTACTTTCAAGACCTTCATTTCCCTTCCTTTTCCACTTGTTTCTGTCTACTTACCTGAGGTGAGTATATCTAACCAAGTTAAAAAAGAACTTCAGGCACTTTTGGATATTGATATTTTTAATTGTAATAATAACAATAGGACTTATACTACTATTTGGCTTTCGAGATCTGTGAGTTTTTAGAGGAGCTAACTACTGGAAAAAATACATTTTTGAATCACTGTAATATATAAATTATTATATGAAAAATTGAATGTAGCTATGTGTGCCTGATCATCATGGTCAAATTGCAAAGTCAAATGAAATTACTTTTGGTATAAAGTTAGGCCTTAATCCAAACTGGGATGTTATATTGCTTTCATTATAATACATAATATCCTAAGGAGGTAGTGAGGATCCGAATTCTTGCGAAAAAAATGAGTATCTCGCGAGCCGTTAAACTTACGGAGCGGAAATTCAGTGTATTAACTCTTTATTGAAAATAAACAGAATGTGACCTAGTATTTTTTTAAAATTCTCCTTTATGTGGGGGGTGGGCACTCTCTATATATGGAAAATGTGTAGTGAGTTGGTTTGTAAAAATGATCGAAAACGGTCGATGTTATTTAAGAAAAAAAAAATCAGAAACAAAAAATACAGTGCTTGGCTTCATATATCCATTGCTTTCTACTATAATAATTGCTGAAGCTTATGTTTATTATATGGAGCGCTTACAGCACAGGACAATCAACCCAAAAACTTGTGACTAAAATGGGCATAAAATTTGTACTGTAAGCTTAATTACACGGAAATTTTGTTTGGATTGTACGCATAATTATATGGAAAATTTTACACTTTTTTCCCTTTACGTTGGTCTACTTATCTTGATTTGGAACTTTCAAATTTCATCCTTTTTTCCACTGAAAAGTATTGATAATTCAACAAGGAAATAATTATACTATGACAATTTAAATTCACCGTAATTTGCCACATGGCAAACAGCAGTGTAGTAATTGAAGAGGAAGAAGAAGGGAAATTCCCATTCATCTCTGAACACTTTCCAGGAACCTCGTTCCCTTTCGCTTTCTAGACGGGGAGAGAACTTGGTAATGGCATCAAACCTTCATGTGTAATTACAAATATTAAATTTATAAACAAATAAGAAATCATCAGTTTATCAGGCTTTAATTGATAATTTATCACAAGATTCCCTATCGAAGGCGTGGTAGATGAAGTTTCTGTTCTCCATGAGTCGACATTGCCAACTGACATGGTGATATGGAAAAGATGTTGTATGGTGATAGAGAGATTATACTTCTTGCTGAGTATTTCATAACTGACCAAGAAAAATCGTTATCAGACTTAAGTCTAACAAGCAGATTGTCGATGAGGAGTTGCAGAAATCGGGTAGAAATATTATCAATTTCCATGACAGAGTGCGAACGGGGATGAATTTACAGATGACTGATATTAGAAATAGACTAAGTGCTCAAACATTGTCTAACTTGTTGTTCATCAATGTTAATGGCCTACGGCTAGACAAGCTCAAAGTAGACGAGCTAATTATTTCTTGGCTGAAGGATGGACATCATTCCGCTGCGGATGGTTTACCACGTAAAAGTTACCAACAGGAAATAAACCCGATTTCAGGTTTGTTTTAAGGTCGAAAATTACGAGTTATAGAAATTGTATACTTGTATTGCTAATGGCTTATTTGTGTTATTCAACTTTGTACCTATTTTTTAGTAAGTCTCTTCTTTGCTTTAGATTAACTACTTTGAATAAATATTCATAATAATTGCAATTATGCAAATGTGTAACTTAAATTTAACGTAGTGTTTTAGTGATTACACAAACTACAATTATGAGCATACTTTATGGGGATGCTCTCACGTAGGGTACCCGAGCAGAAGTTTCTTTTGGAATGCGTTCAGAAAGTAACACTTGCAAAAATACTCTCTTAGTACAAGTATATTTTAGGCACTCACTAATTTCCCCCTACCTCGAACTGTTTCAATTCTCTCGCTGACAAACACTTTACCATTTTATATCATAAAGGTCAGATCCACCGTTATTCTAACAGAGTGGTGCTTGAGCGATTGACTAGAAATTCAAACTCCGATTAATGACAATTTCACAGTCTTGTTTTATTACAAGTGTAAACTCTTTAGCCAGTACAGAAGAGGCCGTGGATCGTGTTCCGAGTTGATGATGATGGATTTTGGTGAGTCAGAATAGGTCACAGTAGATGAAAGTAGTTCATGGTGGATGGTGGGTCACGGTGGGTCAGAGTGGGTGGTGGGTCAGAGTGGGTCACGGTGGGTGGTGGGTCAGATTGGGTTACCGTGGGTGGTGGTCATGGTGGGTTGTGGGTCAGAGTGGGTCACGGTGGGTGGTGGGTCAGTGGGTCGTGGGTCAAGTTTTCATTGACCCACGCCAACTCTCACACTACACGCACTATCTCTACATTCACAGATGGAATTAAGAAAAACTTTTGTCAAAATGATCGAATGCGGGGTTGAATCCCGGACTTCACGATAGAAGTGCGAAAGATAACCATTCACTCATGTTTCTTGTGCAGTTGTGCTTAACTTAAATGCATTCTCTCTCTCTCTCTTTCTCTATGACCACAAAAGCTCTCCATTGACATCTGTCCTTATCCAATTCAATCCAGTTTCTACTCTGTATTTCTATTTCTGCTAGGGCCTAGATTTTTTTAATGGACGTTTCCCGATTGGGTTTCCAGTTAAAACTTTGAAAGCGTTCCTACTTTCTTCCATTCTGGCTACATGACCTGCTCACCTGAGCCTCCTAGGCTTGATGACTCTAACGACGTTTGGTAGATCGTAAAAATTATGTAGTTCCTCCTTATGATGTTTCCGCCATTCCCCATTCCCGTTCCTCTTGGGTCCAAATATTCGTCTCAGAATTTTATTCTCAAATAATCACAGTCTGCGTTCTTCCTTCAGCGTAAGCGACCATTATCATTTCACATATTTAAGCTTTAAATTCCTTGACAGAATTCGCGACGACAAAATATTTTGAACTGAATAATAACAAGAATTTCCTGATTTTAGTCGACATTAATTTCTTTGGGGGTATGATTTTGACCTGATAATACTGATCCAAGATATTTGAAAATATCTACTGTGTCAAAAGTATTAATCGACATTTTAACGCATTCATAATTTGCCGTATTACGATCCTTGTGAACTTCCTTGTATTTAGATTTCTCTGCATTTACTCATGTCCCTGCAAGCGTTTAGTAAGCCCTCTGCATCGTTCTATCAGATTTACATCATCAGCATACACCATAACCTGGTGAATACCATTCAACTCTTGGCCCTGGTTCCTATCTTTGATTTTTCTTATAGCGTACTCCGGAACAAAGCTGAATAATAACGGCGATAACGCATATCCTTGTTTCAGGCCAATCTCGACGTGGAAGCTCGCATTTTTCTACTCGGACTTTACTCTGCAATTCATTTAAACACTTAATAAATCTAGCTCTTTCGGTATTCCAAATTCTGTAGAATGTTGTACAGTGTTTCCCTCCTTACCGAGTTGTAAGCCTTTCTAAAATCAATAAACAGTTGATGAACTGGGTAATATATACCCATTTCTTTTCGAGTATTTGTCGAATGGTAAATATCTGGTCGATTTCGACTAAATTCACACTGATAATCTCCAATAATTTCATCTGCGTATGGGGTCAATCTTATTAATAGAATGTTAAGAGAAATGCCTCGATAATTATTACAATCAATTTTGTCGTCTTTCTTGTGAATTGGAACAGTGATTGATTCTTCCACTCTTTTTAAATGTATTCCATAGTTTTTGTTTTTTGTAAAAAAAAAAAAAAGTTTCGTAACGATATGTTGAATTTTCTTGTTAAAACTTCAGAAACTTTCAGGACTGGGTAAACCGTGATGGTGGTTTTATATTCTACAGCCTAGGAAACCATACGCTCAGATGAACCGTCTATTACGTATATGATCCATGAACAGAAAATTCGATACTTTCCCGATTCTGAACAAGCTTAAGGAACAGTCAGTGCATTACAGAATTTGGAGCTTTACCAATTTTGCAGATCCGAAGTACCTGATAGGTGGTAACAGATTATTACGTATGTGATCAATCAGTGAAAAATTTGTTCGAAATATTCATACAATGTATATGAAAGTTAAAACTTAACTAAAAAATTTCAAGAATGTACAGAACCACCCGAAACAAAGCTCTTGATGTGCAGATTTCTCTCATGTTTTTCTTTATTTTGATTCAAAAAGAGGGTGTGTGATATTTTGAAGTAAAAATACTACATACAATGTTGCTAGTTATTTGTGTATCATTTTTAAAGTACTTATTGTATATAAGAGGTTAAAATATTATTACATATATTGGTTAATCCCTTGGAATTCATAATGTAAAAATGTTAAAAATTTTAAAAAATGTTTTTGAAATTCATGGTTTATTTTCGAGGTTTCATATTATTATCTGCATCAGCCACTATTTAAATGAGTTTGTTTGTTGTAGAGAAGCGAAACAAAGTCTGCTTTATCAGTTTAAAGCAACATTTTCAAAAAAGCCCAAAATTTCCCAAGCAAAAAAGCGAAGCAGGAAAAACCGAGTTTTTTCCAAAAAAAGCCGTTTTTTTCCGAGCCCTTGCATCTCTCACTTAGGTGACATTTAGTAGTTTACAGAATCGTATTCGTTTTGTAATTAGTATGAATAAATTATGATCCTTTGTTTTCTGTTGGTACGTAATTTCTTATATCCGATTTTTTTGATGCAGTTCTTCTAGCCACTTTTTAATCTTTGTATTCACGAAATGAATATTTCAATTCAAATCGACTTGAGGACTAGGACAATGTTATATTATAGGCATTTAAAAGATAAAATGAACATTAAGCTTGCAGCATATGTGAGATTTGGATGTTTGCCTTCGCAGTCGCTAAAACACTGCTTATGCGAAACAGAAGCAGCTCTTGTTTCCCTGAGAATCTTGAGGAAAAAAAAAGTCTCGGGCATAGTATTTCCTCTAAAGCATACTGATCGTAGTGTCAACATCTTCGAGCGAAGGAGCACCAAGTTTTGAAAATCAGAGGTGGTGCTCTAATTCACAGTCAACAACCGAGGATTTGGAATACTGCCAAGCTTAGCAGAGAGACTTCCTCCGAAAATTTTTGAAAAAGCAATTTTAGGCACTTTCAAATGAAAATTTCTGCGTTTCGTTTTTAGCACGAACCATGGAGGTTATAGGGTTCTACCACGTATTTTAGTTTCCGTCGTGTCAATCTCAACGTCAACGTGTATATTTACAGATTTTGATATTAATGTAAGCAAATGAAAGTTAAGTATTCGTAGATAAAAAAAAAAAAAAAAAAAAAAAAAAAAAACTATGCGCACATTTTTGTATAATAATAATGTAAATAATTCAGCAACTTGAAATTAAAAGCTTGTTGAATTTTTCATTTCGGGGAAAATAATACAATGAAAACTATTTTGCCACTTTTGATCTTCAGCGCAACAAGTTTGGAATTTTACGTGTTTTAATTCCTGGCAAGGCCTATTCTCAAACTTTATATCTCCCTTCTCGCTTTATGAAAAAATTAGACACCACCATCACTTAAGAAGTACGGCGAAAGATTAAAATTTCCAACCTTTGTTTTCTATATTTAAAAAAAAATCTAATTTGGTTTTCTTTTTGTGTGGGATATAAACGCTATCACAAAAATTCGGTGCTCGAGAAACCGAAGCTCATCCGGAAACTGTTCCACTGCTCCAGCGAATGTGACAGGGACTTCTGTCTGTTCAATCTTTTAGTACATTCATCTAAATCATTTCTGCTTGTACAGACAATTTTTTTTTTTTTTTTTTTTTACTTTTATTCACAAGGATAGTAGGACTGTCTCTTATACAATTTAGCTCTCAAACTGAAAGGAGAATTTTGTTACATAAAAAGAAAGATTCGGCCTCTGAGACCGGTATGTAATATTTTCATTATTTCCTTTCTACACATTTATATTTTGCTATAAAATATATGAAAACATAAAAAAAAGACGCATTTTTAAGCAGGGAACAGTTTTTTCTACCAACTATGGAAACTAATCACTAACATCATAAAAATATTACAAAACCAAAGTGAAAATTACTTTTTACTTTTCCGAACAAAAAATACTCCTTACACCCAATCAGGAGCACAGGTTATGTAAACTTTTCTGCTGAATTTCAAACATATGGGCAGAGAACACTTGATACGTTTGTATGCAGTTTTTCTTTCTTTGACATCGGCACACTTGCTACATGTTCTTCTTTAAGTCATCGTATCTGAAGAAACTCCTTAAGGATCAGCTTGTTCATTATCTCCATTGATAATCTTTCTTATGACTTCTTTGATATCACGAGATAAGTTTGGGATGAAAACTATATTCGTCAATCAGTTCTACGGCCAGTCTCTTCAGAAATTCAAATCTTGATACCATAGGCGAGTACCTGTAGCTGAGGTATAAGATAAAAACATTCACTCTTTTATCAATCTGTAGAAGATCGCTAATGTGATCGGACTGTCTTTCTGTTTGAAGTGTAGATTGGATATTTCATTTTTATATCAAGCAGGCATATCTCGTATTGGGTTTCATTCTAAAACATTATTATTTCAGGTCTCTTAGTTTCCCTGTTGATTCTGCAGTATAATGTATAGAGGAAATCAGTACGACTGCTCTGTTTCTTCTTGGTACAAAAGAAATATTCAATTTCAGTACAAAACGGTATATTTAAAAACACTTAAAAAATACACAAATAGTCATTTCATTTCTTATTTTTTTTCCCAGACAGATGCGAAATAACATATAAAAACAAAGATAAAACAATGCTTATAATGTGGTGAGATTAGTTTCTAATGTCGAGTTACATCAATAGATCCCAGCCTGAGGAGCAAGACCATGGAGTGTGTAAAGAGCGAACAACATTGGAGGGGGAGGGAAGACTCAAGCTAGTGACAGCCATAAACTGAATCTGAGAGGAAGTGATATTGTGTGTGATCGAACTACGAGACCGCACAGTTCGTTATTTTTTCTTTCTGAATAATTCAATGTATAAACAATTACACATTACCTATAGTGGTTTTGGTATTCAATATATTGTCAATATTTGCCATAAATATAACGGGAAACTTACATTCGTCCTTATAGTTCGATGACCTAAATCAGCGTTTCCCAACCGTGTGCCGTGAATGGGCCGCTGGTGTGCCACGAGGAAATTGAAACAAATTATTAATTCTATAGCAATCAAATTGCAAGACAAAGGAAAAATGTATATTTGTATTTCACATTACTATGAACCTCTACAACTTTAAGTTTCATACCGTGTTACTTTTCTGTACATTTTTAATGTTGGAAAAAGTATTTGTTATCATTGTTACGACTATTATTGCTTCTATATTGCTACAGACTATTTCGTAACTTGAAATTTTAAAATATCATTCAATCCTTTCGACAAAGCAAACATGCATACAAATTATCTACATTTGTGTTTTAAAACTAAAAGAGATTTGTTTGTTCGTTTGTTATTTAGTGATATTTCTTCTTAGTGAAAGGTTGGATACAGTTCTCGAAAAAGAAAGCTTAGTTTTAAAACCCTGAGTCCAATATTTCATTTCAATTCTTTTCTATTTTTAAATTAGAATGAAAAATAAGCATAATGATTTACCACGGGGAAGAACCAGTGATTGAGCTTTCTTCTCTGTGAGAAGGAGATCAATAATCACAGAAAAAAATACCACGGTATTATATATATTTACAAATAATAATATCTATGAGTGTGCCGCGAGAATTCAAGTTACACCGATAGTGTACCGCAAGTTGAAAAAGGTTGGGAAACGCTGACCTAAATAGTTATATCGTCACTATAATAAATAAACAAGTACCTAGATACCATTCATTGCCATAATAACGAGTAAAATGCAGAAGTCAGTATACAAACGTGGAATTATCAACAAACAAATCGATATAAATCAGTACATTTTAAGCTTTCTTTTTATTCTTCTTCTTCTTCTTCTAGTTAGAGTGATATTTAAAAACAACCTGAAGCTGGTTATATGCAAACGTTATTTTTGCAATATTTTGATTAACACCTTGAGTGCCATCATATCTGTTATCACTGTGCGCCACTGGCAACAGTTCGCCAATAATATTTTGTTTTCGCTTTGTTTTAGGGACATATATGTATAATTTTCTCCGTGTATGGTTTTGCATATATGCGGCGTGGACATTAAATATTGCCTTCTATGCTATATGTATGTAATTGTATATACCTGTAAAACAAACGCGACAGAATTGCAATATATTGTTTGTGTACGGAAAATCATATACGCAGTGCTATATTGGAGAGCTGTGTGCATGAAATTTCATACACATGGAAGTCGCAAGGAGGGTAGAAATAGTTCAAAATGTATGTCTAAAATACAGCGTCTTATGAACCTATCTAGTTTGGAAGATGAAATTTGGCATATGAACTCCTCATTAAAAATAAGAGGAGTGTCTTCGTGCTTTTCAAAATTTCCATTGTAAATATAGGAAAGGGGGATTTTAAATATATTAAGAGCAGGGTCGGGTAGTATCGGCCACTGAAGAGTGTTTCAAATTATGTTTCATAGGATTTGGAGTAGAAATTGAAAACAACTAGTTGAATTTCCTACAAACTTTATTTTAACAATACATGCAATTTCCATATGGAAAACGTTCATTTGCACATTCTAGTAAAATGAAAATAGGCAAACTTGTAGTATTTCTAAACTTTTGTCGTGTAGTATCGGACACTACACTTACCTACAGTTAAGATCGTAAAACATAGAACTATGGTTTTTAAGCCATTAATTTACAGTTGTCTCATCCGTAAAGCTCTGGACAACGCTCTAGATTGGTACAGTTTTCAGGATAGATTGGTAGCATTTCATTTTCTCGCTAGGTATTACTCACAATTTTCACCAGAGTAATGGAAGTTATAACATTCTCCAATCTACAATACTGTCTGCGGGCCTCATTTCGTAACGGTTGGTACCAAATCAGCGGATTCAACTCAATGCAAATAACGCAATAAGTAATTATAACAACAATAAGAAAAATCGCAAAGTAAAACACAAATTTTCCTTTGCGTTGACGCAAAGCGCTACGAAATGATGCTCCGAAATTCTCAGATAGCCTAAAATGGCTGCTATGTCATTGTTCTTAACTTCGATTTAATCGCTCCGCCTACGGAAACCGATCCACAGAGAGGAATCCTGCTTGCTCCTAGCTAGCACACTGTTATGGAGGAACCTACGTGAGCGCGAAAACAGTTATACGTTTCTCTTTGCTGGCATTATACAGTGGTAACCCAGGGGCTACCAAATCATCAATGTATACGAAAGCGAGAGGGACTGCGTTGTAAGCGTTAACGGCTGCCTTAGTACGTATTCACGTTTGCGAAAATATAGAGAAACTAGAACCATGAAAAGAAGATAATAACATGTAAACGTATTATTTTAAATTAATTTATACGTGTTATACCGGTATTACCTTTCTTTATTAATGTTGCAGGGCTATCGTCGGTAGCCTCATTTACGACCCGCTCGGGAGAGAAATACTCCCGGAAGTACGTTTTTTTTCGCGCGCTACTCAAGCCAGCTGTTTTACGCGCTATCCTAGTCAGTTGTTTTAAGTTGGTCACAAAATCTATATCATTTAGTACAAGGGGAACAAAACGAGCCTTATATCATGGAGTACAAGGGCAACAAAACGAGCCCTGCGGGACTTTTTACCCGTTCCTACTACTACTACTACTTATCTGTACAAAAGTTAGTAAATCACATTTTTGAGTATTATTTTTGTATTATTTTAATTTAAAAAGTGTTATAAAAATGTAAAAAAAACTTTTCTCGGGCCGGGTTTGAACTCACGCCAAAAGAGACTTTCGTTACTAGCATATAGCACTAGCCCACTAGGCCACGAGGACCGACAACGTGAATCATCTGAATTCTGCTATTTGAATGCAACGTGGCGAGACATAGATAACGCCAACCAATCAGAACTGTGTTTTTCGTTCCTACTTCCGGGAACATTACTCTCCTGAGCTAGTCCTCCTCAGTTGCCCATAAAATATGCCGCTGCATAAAGTGCTTCGTGTGGAATATTATACTGTATGGGTCAGAAACATGGATGTCACAAAAATGATGAAAATTACGGTTTTTCGAAATGTGGATGTGAAAAAGAATGGGGGAATTAACTGAATCGAATGGAAAACGAATGAGTAGGTGTTAGAAATGATGGGGAAGAAAAGAACAATTTTAGATATTATTAAGAAGGGGAAGTGAAACTGGTTGGAACATTGGCTAAGAAGGAACTGTATTATGAGGGACGTGCTAGAGAGTATGTTGGCATTAAAGAGAGGGAGGGGCGAAGGAGACTACAATTAATGGACGATATCAAAACAGAGAAATCGTACGTGAAGACGAAGAGGTTAGTGGAAGACCGTAGAGCATAGAAGCTTCTCAGTTGCAGCAAGTGATCTGTCAATAACGGAAGAATGCCAATGATGACGACTCTGATGATGATGATACTAAAGAATGCATTCATAAAAACTTTTCGTAATTACACTAGGAAGAAGACAGTACACAATACTGTTTATGGCTATGGTTTTCAGAGTTTCAGACTAAATAACCGGAACATCTCTTGAAAATTTGCACTGTAGTGCTTAGATGTGCACTTGATTTTTGCTAAAATATAAGGATTAATTAAATAAAAAATCAATATTGAACACAAGTGAGTAACAAGGAGTAGTTTATTCGCAGTGGTTCTCAAACTTGTTGTTACCACGACCCACATTATATAGTAAAAAGTATTTTGTGGCCCATCTACTTTTATTCAAATACACATTCACATTCTAAGTAATGACAGGGACGGATCCACGACCGACTTCTGGAGGGGGGGCGGTGAGTTGTCATACTGCTCTGGGATGGGTTTTATTTATATGTATAAAATAAGAAAGTTTTCTCTTCTGGGGGGCGATCCCCCGATCGCCCTCTGGATCCGCCACTGCGTAATGATGTATTTCAAAGCAATTAAATTTTGTAAATGATATCTCTAATTCCAGTTCATTCAATAACAGTTCGTAGAAGTGATTAACATGTAATTTAATGGGGGATGTTGTGGACACCACTAGCGGCCAGAAATGTTATAAAGTAGAGCTCGATGCTTAAATTTTAATAAATCAAAATTTAATTGGTTTACTTTATGTCCATCGTAAATATCTTATTTTCAAACTAAATTGTAATGTAAATTTATGAATAAAACGGCTCTGTTGGTATGAAAGTATCAGTCAGTGACGATCGAGCAACTATAATGTAAATTTCTTTCTCAATAATTGTATCATTTGAAATTGTACGCGTGCGCAGAAAGGGCTAAAGTGTTTCCATAGAAAGGTAACACAGAGTTAACATTACTCCTGACCAATACCCTACTCCGTGACAAATTTTGACACACCCACTCTCTTTCCATCCTAGCCCAGCATCTCTACTGACTGTACAATAGGATAGGGCTGTGAGTAGCCACTTTAGGCCCTACTCTTCACCTTATTAACAAATGCTTCCAATTTTCATTTTCTGAATGGTATTTCTCCATCGACATATGTTTCTCCATCGAAATAAAATTTTCACAATTAAAAGGATAAACTTCCTCCGACCCACCTAAAAACGGACCGCGACCCACCAATGGGTTGCGACCCACACTTTGAGAAACACTGGTTTTATCGTATTAGTTGAGTACCAGTGACTAATAAAAGCGATATTTTTTAAATATCTCGCAAGAATGATTTGAGATATGAATAAAATAGTAATTAATTCTTAAATGTTAATTTTTATTTAAATATAATACTACCGAAAGATGAAACTTATATCAATCGATAGGTCATATCAAGCTGAACAAAATGAAGCGCCTGATGTTAAATTCTCATGTGTAAGTTTCAAGAGGCTCCATCACGGTGAAATTAAAATACCGTTAATTTTACAGTAATTATGTGATATCTTCAAATAGATAAAAGATAATTGAAATGTGGAACAAGGACTCGCTAGACAATATTATTTTACATGAAATACCATTATTACGACTCACTTATCTGCTTTCGATTTCCAGCCATTTAGGAAATCGGTATTTATTTCCGCGTTTCTAAATGTGCGCAAACGGAAAGCTACTAAGTGACTCGTGTTATCCTTTTAAAATAATATTGTCTAGGGCCCTCTTGTTCTACATTTCGATTATCTTTTATCTATTTGAAGATATCACATAATTACGGTAAAATTAGCGGTATTTTAATGTCGCAGTGATTAGGCCTCTTAAGGAAATAGAAACGAATTTTTATGAATGCTAAGAAGTATATCGCTTGTTGACAATAAATACTGACACTTGGTATTTTGTTAGAACAGACTGATCGTTTATCTATTATATCTAGATATATATGTATGTAACAAATCATTTCTAGTCGTCTAGATGAGACCTTTCAGCTATAAACAATTCTATAGAAGTCATACTGGAATTTAATTGTATTTGATAATAGTTTGCATAGAACTTTCGATAACTTTCCCACTCACCATCATCAAGACTTGAACTGTCAAGATTTCAGACTCAGAGTGTTAAGATTTCTGACTCACCTGTTAAGATTTCAGACTACAATTGTCAAGATTTCAGACTGCAACTGTCAAAATTTCAAACTGCAATTGTAAACGTTTTAGACTGCAACTTTATATTATTCAATTGAATACAGTTGAAGTTTTGAAAAATATGATGGATTCATTCGCAGCAGAATGTTCGCAGCAAACTCATTCAATAAGAATACTTGAATAACTTCTTTCATGGTGCCTTATGAGTATTATAAGGTCGCCATGAAAGTAAAATGTTGATATTGTGTGCTTCTGGAGCAATATATTTATTCAACATACCTCCACTATTTACATCTTCGACTTTACAATTACGGATGGGCACGACCAAGTTCGAGCGAGTTTTCTTTGAAATTCGACTCAACTCGAAACAGACATCTTTGAGCGTGACTCAAGAACTCGAAATTTCCTCCAACTCGACTCGAATTCGAGTCTAGTCGAGCCAAGCACTAGAGTAAAGTTTTATAAGTACAGAGAGATCCAATGCATTTAGAACAACTATTTCGGGGCAAAATTTGGTGTTAAATGAAAGACATTTCTATTGTTTTTTTGTGTTTAGACTATAAATAGTGTTGCCACGAGACGAGACGAGACGAGACTTCAGGCTGTCTCGTCTCGTCTCGTGCAAAGCATGTCTCGTCTCGTGTCTCGTCTCGAAAAAAAAAATTACTAGTCCCGTCTCGTGTCTCGTCTCGAGAGGTTCTGTCCCGTCTCGTCTCGTTTGTCTCGTTTCGTCTCGTCTTGTCTCGTAAAAATATAGCAGCATACCATGGGAACGAAAGTAAAATGTAGCAGGCTGCACCATGCTAATCAAGATACAACTAACAAGGGAAGAGAGGGAGATTATATATCGAAGTGGAAGATGGTTTATATACCAATCGAAAGCACTAATGACGCCTATTACAAAACTGTTATACAATTTTTCCGAATGCATATACTGTGCGAGTTATATGAATATACAGGGTGTCCAGAAAATCCATTTCCACCCCTTGAAATCGCAAACGATGAGATAGATGCCAAAATTGGAAAACACGTTTTTGATCATTATAAAAGTACAATGTATCAAAGCAAACATTGTTGCCCCAGGGCCACCCGCAGAGTTCCAGGCGGGATCCAACTCAAAAATTACAAAAGGTAATGGGGTCAAGTAGTATATCGTTCGAAACTTCTTGGGAAATGAAAGAAGACGAACAAGTCCCAACTCTCTAAAATTACCCTGGGCAAAATGGCGGCCGGTCAAACTGTCAGCAAAAACGTCATTGTAGAGTTTATGGCCACCCTCCAAAGAAAGAAAAAAAACTAAACGGTAAGACAGATGTCAAAAAGAAAAACATGTGTGTCATCTTTTCAAAAGTACAATGATTGAAAGTAAAAATGTTTGTCTCAGGGTCCTCCACAAGGTTCCAGACGGGGTCCTACTCAAAATTTTCAAATGGCAAATATGGTCAAACAAAGCTGTTGAGAAATAACAGAACACGGAACAAGTCTCGATCCTCTAAAATTACCCTGTGTAAAATGGCGGCCGGTCAAAATGTACATCTTCATTTCGATTTTCTGAGCACGTTCACTTTCCATTTTGCAATTGGCACCTGTTTTCATTCTGAGACATTTGTACGTATTTACTCTTCCTGGTGCAAGGAATTCTTTCGTTTGAATCATTTTATAATTGATAAACCAGATAACGAGCATAAGTGCCACTGTTGTGCAGTCATAAACATAAATAAGTAGAGGTAAGAGTCTTTACTTCTGATGGCTCCAACCTCTACTTATTTATGTTCGTGGAAGTACATTATATGTTAACTAGTCAGTTCTATACTCAAAGATGTCAAATGTTGTCGTTTGTTTTCTTTATGTCTTAATTTGCTTTTATTTTATTTATTTAGACATTATTGGGCTCAAAGAGCAGAATCTCACAGTAGGGGCATTCCTTTCTTTCCGTTGAGTACAAGAATTAAAGTGAAAATAAACTAAAACCCGGTTACATAAAGAACAACTAAAATGCAAGATGTTTGCACAGTATTATCGTAGAGCGCCCATACTTGTTCTATCTGTTTTAATTTAATAACAGCTTTAAACGATGTGCTACTTGACCTCCCTTGCCATTTGAACAATTTGAGCATGACCCCGCCTTGGACATTGTGGAGGACCCTGAGACAAATATTTTAACTTCCAATCATTGTACTTTTGAAATGATGACACACATGTTTTCCTGATTCGACATCTGCCTCACCGTTTCAGGATTTTTTTTTTGGGGTGGCCATCGACTTTACAATGACGTTTTTGTTGACAGTTTGACCGGCCGCCATTTTGCACAAGGTAATTTTAGAGTATTAAGACTTGTTCCGTCTTCTTTCATTTCCCAAGAAGTTTCGAACGATATGCTACTTGACCCCCTTACCTTTTGTAATTTTTGAGTTGGACCCCACCCAGTACACTGCGGGTGGCCTTGTGACAAGAATTTTTGCTTTGATACGTTGTACTTTAAAAATGATCAAACACGTGTTTTCCAGTTTTGGCATCTGTCTTATCGCCATGCGTTGCGATTTCAAGGGGTGAAAACGGATTATCTGGACACTCTATATATTCATATAACTCACATAGTATATGCATTCGGAAAATTTTTATTACAGTTTTGTAATAGGCGTCATTAGTGCTTTCGATTGGTATATAAACCATCTTCCACTTCGATATATAATCTCCCTCTCTTCCCTTGTAAGTTACAAGTATTACCCAGAACACAAAAGACAAGAAATGTCACGGTAGCTACACCGTGAAGCCTTCACCTCTGGTGTATGTGGTAGTCGGTTCGATCTTGGTTAGTGCCATGTGAGCTTTGTGGTGGACAAACATTGAATGTGTGTGGGGACCGCGATGGCTCAGTGGTAGAGCGTTCATCTCTGGTGTTTGGGGTCTCGGGTTCGATCCCAGCCCCGCCAAGTGAACTTTCTGGTGGACAAACACGGTGTGCGTGGGTTTTCTCGGGGTTCTCCCGTTTCCTCCTTTAGCCTAACCGGCATAACCGTGGGACATAAAACTCAAAGATTTCATTTTTCGAATGTGTGTGTTTTTCCGAATGTGTGTTGTCTAGTATCCTACCACTTTCTTCATTCCACTAATTTTCCCATCATCATCCATTCGGCCAAAGTTGCCTAAAGGTCTTAAAAATAAATTCAAATAAGCTCACAAAGCAAGGACAAATAGTTTACAAGATAATATATCTCTGCTGTTAGTTGTCTGAGGCTTCTCGACCCTGGTTTCTTTTTTTTTACATTCTAAAACATTGAAATTTGTTTCACCAGTTTCAATACACGAATATACAGTAAATTGCTCATAGGTACGTCGAAGATGAAGACACTAATGTTAAATAATGTTTACACGACAAGCAAAGTTCGATGTAAAGGTGTCATCATCCCCGACACTATCGTATACTATCAGCCCACTTGCTTTATAGTGTCTGTATATATATATATATATATATATATATATATATATATATATATATATATATATATATATATATATATAAGAGAGAGAGAGAGAGAGAGAGAGAGATGGAAAGATATATAGATAAATAGAGAGATAGATATGTGTGTACACTTTGATTTCATATATTCCAGCCTTTAGGTTTCACAGTGTTAACCCATACCAATCCAAAAACTAGTTTCCATTTTAGCATATTTAGATTTGTTGCAATTATTTTTTTTTAAAAAAGCTCGGAACAAAAATAATTTTATCGAGTAATGGAAAGTATTTGATTGAAATTTTATATGTTACTGCACACTAAGCTCTACTTAAAGTGCCATAGTAATGGGATCTGAACGACACATCGGACGAAAGAATGCTTGGGGCCAGTCTTCTCCTCCATGGTTCAAGTCTGTTCCCATAACCGCGGGGTGTGTGCTACTATGTGGTGGTTGCCCCATTTGTGTAACAAACTCATGACAGTACACCCAGATTAGCTAGTTGCTAAAAAAAGAAAGTTGATTTTTGGGTGGCCATTTTGGAATTAAAGTTTCTTATATTGTCGGGATCTATTCGCAATCATACAACGTCCGTCTTCATACCAACCGAGCGGTCTGCGGCGATAGACCATTGGCTTGAAGGCCCCGGGTTGAGTCCCGGAAGGGTCATGTGTATGGATTTTAACAACATTTGTTTTTTTGTATTGTGTCAGGGGGAAAATCGTACGGGATAAAAGGATTTCAGTCTGAAAAAATGGAGACAATATCCTCCCCAGGATACTTTAATGGGAGTAAGGAATTAGTAAAAATATAGGATATACATTTTATAGCAGGTTTTAAAATATGGTTTGGGTATCCTATTTCTTTTCTGTTAATTATGTTCTTCAATGTTGGAATTTTGATCATTCTCATGATATTTTCTGTTTTCAACGGAGTTCCATGAATATTATACCAAATGTTCTTTAAACTTATTAAGTTCGAGAGGTTTTATATGCCTGTAAGAAACAATTTCTGAAGATAATTCAGGTCCTAATGAATATTATTCACTAGGAAAGGGAAGTATTCTCCTCCTCTCAACATGGAAGCAGAGGGCAATTTCGCACTCTGGTCAGATCAAACATTTCCGCGTAACAAAACGAAGGTCCCCCTGTAAAACTTCTTTACCTAAAGTGTTATTATTAGTATCATAAATTTGCTCAAAGCAAACAATTTGAAGGGTTCATCGATAATATCTTTGCTTTCTTTGTCCTCCGCGCGCCTTCCAAACGAAGAGGTGAATTTTACAACATGACTGCTGTATAGTAAGCGAGCGATTGGTAAAATGGTAAAAGTGTGTTTTTATGTGTATGTGTGTATGTGTGTGTGTGTGAGAGAGAGAGAGAGAAGACAAAATTTTAGTTGCAAGATGACATACTTCAATTGCCGTTTTCGGTTCATATAGCGAAAAGAATACCGCCACCAGAGAATAAAGACAAGTGTAGACCTTACCCAGTTTTCAAATTGAGTAGATGGTGGTGGTATAGTTCGGTTTCTTAACCTTGTAAAAATCTTCCCTGTCTTTGATTTTGTTTGTCATCATTCCAGCCAGAAATTAAAAAAAAACTGAGAATTCCTGAGTTTACAGCAAGGGGAATTGGGGACAAGACATTAAAAATGATATTCCTGGAAGCTCATGTATCACGATTGTTTCATTCAATAGACATAGGACACTTCTCTATGAAGGCTTTTCAACATGTTTTCTCACAAAGGGGATTTTTCTTTTGCAATCTATATGACCACTGACAATCTCAATCTTGGCCATTCCCGCCAGCGTTTTCATTTTCGAGACACGAGACGAGACGAGATATTTCGCGAGACGTCCCGTCTCGTTTCGTGTCTCGTCTCGTTTTCGAGACGGGACAAGTAGTCTGTCTCGTCTAAGAGGGTTCTGTCCCGTCTCGTGTCTCGTCTCGTAAACGTGACGAGACGAAACGAGACACGAGAAATGTCTCGTCTCGTGGCAACACTAACTATAAAGCTTCCTCATTCCACAGAATCTATTGAAATATTAATTATTTTAATGTTCGTGGCAAACGATACGTATTATTACTAGAAAAATATTGTAGGCACATCCTTTGGACAAATTAGCTAGGTGGGGTCGCGGAGGCTCAGTGGTAGAGCGTTCACCTCTGGAGCATGGGGTCCTTGGTTCAATCCTAGCTCGCGCCAAATGAACACCCTCTTCGTGGGATTTCTCGGGGTTCTCCCCTTTCTGCCCACTTTTTCATTCCACTATTTGCTTAATTTCTCATCATCAGCGTCTCCTTTAGCCTAGTTGGCATAATCGTGGAACCTAAAACTTAAATATTTAATTTCATTTCCTTTCAAATCAGCTAGGATAGAGCTTAGACAAGCTTATGAGTATTTGCTTTCCGCATCTTTCTGTTGACAATTTGTGGCCCAATTCTCCCTCTATCTAGAAGTTTGCAGGCTTTTACCGCTTGAAACAAACGTACAGGGGATAAAAAAGAAAGTGCATTTTGTCCAATTTACTGATGGTACCAAAATACGAAACACATGAGCATACACATCGTTCCAAACAGCATGTTGTAAAACACAACCAGTCGGACTCCAGAGAACGATTGGTAGAGGTCTTTTTCAATCTCAATCGCGTATAAGAGTGCTCGTCAAAAGACTCAGGACACAGATAAAGTATATAACAAAAGAATGTTATAAAATAGAGGATCAGCCCATACGTATCTTCATCATATGGACTCAATTAAAAAGAAAATAAATAAATAAACGAGCATTGTCTGAGCCGGCACATTTGATTGGCGACTTTCGTTTCCGCCATGATTGTTGGCTCGAAACATTGCCATCTTAATGTCCGGAGTGGACAGTGTAGGTGTGGCGAAGCTGTGACGTATGGCTTCAAGATTTTCTTGTATGGGCAGATATTCTATTTTATAATATCCTTGATATAAACGCTTTTTGCAGAAGCGGATGTAACAAGTTGCCAGATCTACATATTTATCTATAGTAGGGATGGCCAGAACCGGTACCTGGCGGAACGGGTTTTCGGTTCTGAACGGATCCGACTCTAGAAGATCCGGTTCCTGAACCGGTTTTTTGGATTCAGGTCCGGAACCAGTTCCTAAGATCCGGTTCTGGAATCGGGTTTTCGGATCCAGGTTTGGAATTGGTTCCAGAACTTTGTAGCCATCCCTACGCTAAACCCGAACTGCTTGCAGGCTGTGAACAGTGTGCTAGATGAAATGGTGGAAGCGACAGGCAGGCGCCCATGCGGCGACCGGTTGTCTCATTTGCCTACTTAAACAAACTTGTAACTGGCAGACTCATTGGCTAAACAGGCAAACTGGCAAACTCATTTGGCTAAACATCCACTGGTGGACCAAAATTTTTTTCTGGGGGGCACAAGCGGGTGTTTTGAAGGTGAACTTTGTGCCTCCTTTACGGGTCTTTGTGGGCTTTCAGATCCAGGTATGGAATTGGTTCCTGATCCGGGTCTGAAACTGGGTTTTCGGATCCAGGTTTGGAACCGGTTCCTGAGATCCGGATCTAGAACCGGGTTTTCGAATCCTGGTCTGGAACCGGCTCCTAAGATCCGTTACTGGAACCGGGTTTTCGGATCCAGATCTGGAACCGTTTCCGAAAGCGATTCTGAAAACAGGATCTCCAAGAACCTGTTCCTCGCGAAACCGGTTCCGCCGGAACCGAAACTTTGTGACCATCCCTAATCTATAGATCTTCAGGTTTTTCGTTGCAATACGGAAAACCAGACTTTTTTAAAGCATGGTCTATAGATCTTCTGTAGTGTGGGAGAATATACTCAAAAATATTGTGCAGCACACTTTTTTTTTCAGTGAGGTCAATGAACTATATAGTTTCTATATTTTACTCTTTGAAGGTATCTTGCTAGGGAGAAAACGCGAGAACGGACAACTGTCAAAAGAATGTTTCTCTGTCTTCCTCTTCCTTTTCCCACTATCCAGTTTTGTATCTCTTCTATCCTACAAGAAGTCTGTAATAAAGAGAAAATAACAACTGAACCTTTGTTTCGCATTATGTAGAACCTACTGCTATTCTAACATTGTCACATTGCTGCACTTTCATAAATATTATAAAGCACGACGCATTGTTGTTAGCAAATGAGTGACAAACAGTTAAACCTAAGATCTATCGAGTCTCTCCTATACGGTTTCCCTATTACTATTGCATTGACCTATATGTGCGTTTGTATCTATAATTTACTTTTGTATATATGTCTAAAGTGAAAATTAATTGTTACGTTAAGGAACTTTTAACTAGGAACATTTCTTACTATCTCTTCGCTGCCAAATGGCGAATATACTTGCTTTCTATGTGTGCGGTCCAGGCTCTATTCAGAACAAGTTTGCTTGCCTCGGTTTCAACAAGCAGTAGGAAGAAATTTATTATTTTTCCAGTTGATTTTCTGTATGCGCAAAAAGCTCTCAAAGTTAAGAAGAAGATTTGGGGTACCACAGTCATACCCAAAGGAGGGGCAAGGGACCCATGGCTCCACCTACCTAAACCAATGAAAACTAGTAATCACTGCTTTTATTCATTAATTTTTCAAGATGGTTTACAAGAAATTTATCGAGTTGGAAATTTACACTTGACTGTACAAGAACTTAGTTTCCTAATAGTCTTCTTCATAGCTGAACCAAGAAATTCTTTAATCGAGAGCCCATATACAAGAAGATCCATTGAGCTAGAAATACAGTCACTTCCATGAAAGCGACATCTGGGTTCTAGCGAACAAACTCGATCCATTTGATCATGTTGAATCATGTGTGCCGACTTTAATGGTGCAACTAGTTTAAGTGGGTCGGTTTACGGCTTGCTCATCACAGAGCCGAGCTTAGAAAAAGCGTTCACATGTCATGTCTACCGAACCGATGGCTCACCTCAAGCAAGCCGGCTCGACCTGATGGCTCACCTGAGCCGAACCGAACCGAACTGATGGGTCATCCCAATCGAACCAGCTCGAGCCATCGGTTCACTTGACCCAAGTCAGTGACTCATCCTAACTGAGTCGGCTCGAGCCATCGCTCAATTGAGCCGAGTCGAAGGCTTATCTCAACAAAACTGGGTTAAGCTATCGGATCAATCGAGCCAAACCGATGATCATCCCAACCAAGCCGGATCCACCTGCTCGCTCAGTTGAACCGAGCCGAGCCGGTTGATATTCCTGCCCAGGTTGGACTTTTGCTTGGGCTAAAA
The DNA here is from genome assembly GCF_964235325.1 of Thermobia domestica. Lineage (NCBI taxonomy): Eukaryota > Metazoa > Arthropoda > Insecta > Zygentoma > Lepismatidae > Thermobia > Thermobia domestica. The sequence goes on along the minus strand of NC_137463.1, from coordinate 168,120,125 downwards.
ACTCCGACCGTGTAGGTCCCAGCCTTGATGGTAAGAACTACAGTATATACTTATATTGATGCTCACGACATTTATGACTGTCTCGTTATAAAAATCTATTGTTGTGTCGTTATCAAGGCGAGACGAGACGCGAGGAATGTCCCTTCTCTTGAGCATCATTAAAAGTAATCCACATTACTACTGATATTTCTCATGGCTTTCCCTTTTTAGTCTAATCAGGTCATGATTTTAAAACGACTTAAAATGAGCTGAGCGAGCGAGCCATTTATCAAACCCGACCTCAAAACAGTGACTCGACTCGGAATTCCACTCGAAAAAATTACTTTTGATTAGACTCGAATTCAAGTCGAGTCGAGTTTTAGCTCGACTCTTGCCCATCCCCAGTTATTTTCCAAAAATCTATTCTCCTGTGTGAAAAATAGGCATTAAATGCAAGAATTACGAATGTTTTAACAAAGGCGTTAAATTAAATGCTGTACAAACACAAAATAACTATTGAACTGTGAACAAAACTGATAAAAAGGCGATACTGTCCCACAATGGTATGCAAAAGCATTTCCGGAAATAAATATAAATTTATTATTATTATTATTATTATTATTATTATTATTATTATTATTATTATTATTATTATTATTATTATTATTATTATTATTATTATTATTATTATTATAGAGTACAGAATTTAGTGCTGCATTTTAAATTGCAGAGGGAGCCAGATCAGCGGGCACCATGGAGGAGACAATGAAGTATGCAGGGTTCAGGAAGGAGATGTCAGGTAAAGAAGGTTGGGAACCACTGATTTACAAATCAAGAGAAAGCAGCAAGGAAATTTGGAAGTACATTCTTTATATTTTGTATAACCAAATTTATGAACAAGTGACAGTATGGCGTGTACATGGCGTGAGAGTGTTTGGTTTATGTGGTGTCATATTACCTCAATTACGATTGAAACTGGAAATAGTATTAAATTTTTTTATTACTTTCGGTTTTAGTAGAAAAATTAGGATGGAGATGAACTATATTCTAGGTACTCTTAATCGTTTGCAGGAAAACACTTCTCGCTCTCCAGTATCGCCACTTTTGGGCTATAATAACCAACATGAAATCCGGAAGTGAAATATTACTTCTTTCATAAGCACAATTTCTAACTTTTGAGGGGGCGCGGTGACTCAGTGGTAGAGTGTTTACCTCTGGTGTTTGGGGTCCCTGGTTCGATCCCAGCTCGCGCTGTATGGACTTTGTGGTGGACAAACACCATGCTCGTGGGTTTTCTCGGGGTTCTCCCGTTTCCTGCCACTTTCTTCATTTCACCATTTTATTCATTTCTCATCTTCATCTCCTTTAGCCTCACCGGCATAAACGCGGGACGTAAAACTTAAGGATTTAATTTCTTTTCTGACCTTTGATCCTCTACACTCTGCCCGACATTGATGCTGATTTATCAAGTAGTTTTCTTCAGATCTTCTATCTCCCGGACGGATAGACACTTCAGGTGGATGATTACCACCTGAAACAGCTGCTGCAACAAATTCACACCACACCATTGAAGAATTAGAGAAGAAACTTCATCATAATCGTTGACTCTCAGATATTGCTCAAATGAAATTATTTACGAGAGGGTTGCAGAAGCGTTTCAACCAGATATATATATCCAGATATATATATCCAAGCTTTTTTTCTTGAACACAATGATTTAAGATATATATGAAACAAAAGAAACATTTGTCTGGCAAGCAAGAAATTCTTTAACGAAGAACGGAAATTAAATCACAGTGGGGAATCCATATCATCCCGTTGATTCGAAATCCGCTCTCGTAGTATTAAATGTAAAATACTGTAAATGATTTAGTTAGGCCACAGTAGAATACATTTCTACTTGTCCAGACACCCTTGCAATAATCTGAAAGGAAGCAATGGGATTATTGTACTTTAAAAAAACACACACACACATAATGCGAAAAATGTGAAAAAATACTACGCTTTTTATTGAAAAAAAAACTTCAGGGAAAAGTTTGACTTTACAACACTATCCATTACTCATTCTCCACTTCCTCTAAGTATTCTAAAGGCAGCCAGTTACTGCCGTGTGATTAAAGCCTGTAATGCGGTCCATACGCTGTGCGTGAATTTACGACTGTAAGCCAAAGGAAGCAGTTAATTTCCAGTCTTTCTATTGTCCCAGCAGAAAGGGTCGATCGAAGACCAAGAAGTGCAAATACTATAAACGCGTTGTTGAAGAAACGAAGAAAATAGAAACAAAAATCTATTTTGACACGGATATGAATTTTCGAGCGAGACACTGAAGATATTTATCGTCAACTTAAAGAAGAATAAGAATTAAGTGACTTCGTAAAGTAATAAAAAAAATATCCATTTGGATGAATCTTGTTTGAGGATTACACAACCGCATTCAAAACATAATGATATTATCTACTAACGAACACCGAAGCTCACCATCACAAAAACAAAAGCTTGTTTTGTGTAATCAAAACCCTCTTCCTAGACTAATGGAAACATGATCATAGTCATACCTTGAGATGCAAAATACTGTAATTGAATCCAACTATAAACAATTTATGAGTATCTGAAGTTAAAGTAGTTTGCGAGTTAAGTCAGTATCAACATTAAAATAAATAATGAAAGAAATTTCTTCGTACAACGCTCAGAAGGGATTAAACCAACACAATGATGATTTAATGCAACTTTAATGATCTTTGGTGTATTGTTTCCTCTATTCTTCCGAGATAAAACTGTTGTTTGGAGCTATAATAAAAGTAGGTAAAAGTGGATACATCCCGATCAACTAGGAATGGTATTGAAATTTTAAGACGATGTCAAAATAGAGATGAACTTTTATAAATCAAGACGAGACTCAAACTTAACATGCTGAGACTTACAAGGGACGAGACCGAGATCGAGAAATTACTTCTAACTCGAGACAATACCAAGGTGGGACTAAGCCCAGTCTCGGTCTCGTGTCGAATATTGATTTAAAAATGTACTGAAATTATCTTTACTAAAAACTCGTGCATTGTTAAGTTACATGTAAGATAATGGAACAATTGACTTGGGTGGCTACAGTCATATGCTTACATATTTGGAGAAAAAGGGAGAAATGTTTCCTCTTGTCACATGATATACCAAAAGTGTTTCAAACAGCACAAAATTTTGAGTTTCTACTCAATGGGCCTTATGCAGAGTCGTTTTGACGCGTGATTAGTGCCATACTAAAAAATTCGACAAACATAAGTTTCCTGCTGTAGTGAGGCCTTTAGTATGGTGCTGATCATTCGTCAAAATGACTCTGCATAAAGTGGAATATGTTTTAGTCTCTCTCCGGGGTTAACTGGTTAGCAACGAGGGAGCTCAGAAATATGAAATAGAGTAGGGCAAGGTTATGAGGGAAGAAAGAGCATTAAATAAAACTAGAGAACTGGTTAGAGCTATCAACCAGTACGTTATATTATAAATATGTAACAATGTGTTTATTAATATTTCTGAAAATGTTTTTACTAAGCTATGTATTTGCTACAATTATTCCCCTTCTATCTTCTTCTTGATATCTACCCAGGCTGTAGTTTGAAGTACAATTCTAATTTTTGTAGTGAAATTACGGATTCTGTTTAGGGGTACCGTCACATTTCACATACGACTACTTGAGTCAGTTCTAGTCTCAAGCTAATAGCCAGGAGAGCTTGCAGCTCTTAGTCTCTTGTTTTCTTAGTTTCTTTAAATTTTCAATACTAATTTAAAAATATATGCAAAAGTATTGAGAGTCTCTGTTTCCTAAAAAAAAAAGCAAACACCAAAAATATAGGCGGGTTGCGCGCGCACCTTACAGCTCGCTGTTGTCAATTCTCCCTTGTCACGTGCCACCTCCTTCCCCTCCTGTTGCAGGAGTAAGCAGACGACAGCCGTGTTTACCTAGCCACAGCTCAAAGCCTGCGTTCTGCTGTAACCAATCTTCAACACGCGCGCGAAACATGAAACCTTGACAGTGACTGAGCAAGACAAATGTAAATGTGGCAAGTGCGTAGGTTGCTAGTTGGCTGTTGCTCTCTCCACCCACTTTTTGTTGCGCGCGCAACCCGCCTATATTTTTGGCGTTTGCGTGCAAATTTTCTCTATAATTCAAATTTATTTTCATGATTGTAGAATTTCTAGGAGAAACTTCACTGTATCAAATTAAATATAGAGAAAAAAGTTAAATTAGTATTACTTCATTGCTAAACATATTTCTATTCCTACATCGATGAAATAAGGAAAAGTATATCTGATGTTTACTCTGTAATATTCTTAATGTTTATATTTATTTCAGTAGTTGTAGTTTAAAATAGTTTGGGGGGAGCTTAAAGTTGTTAGAGAGGGCAAATTCCTAAAAATATTAACCGCTCTACGTCAATAATTACTAAGACCTTATATAAGCGTGATAATGATAATTTTCATGGTATCCTTACACTCTAGCTACATAATAATAATGATAATAATAATAATTCAAAAAATATTAAACCATATATTGTATAGTCTTCCCGAAATTATATATTATTACTCATACAAACATGCATAACTACAGTGCAGTAGCATTACGTCTTAGCGAAGTAACAATTTTCTTCTAAATTTTAGCAAATTTGTGTGCTCAGGTTCGACAGTAACAGCGATTAGATTTAAAACGCAATAATATTAATTTTCCTATCCTTTAGAAATCGATAAAACAAAAATACTTACACCAAAGCTGTTTTGAAAAAAAAATACATCTTCCCTATTGGTTCTCACTGAGTTACCAATCTCAATTTAGGTTATTATTTCTTAGATACCTACCCAAACATACAAAGAACGTTTTCAGTTCCGTTGGTATTTGCGGGTTTTGGCACTTTTTGTATCATTCCTGACTTCTGCCTTTTCTAAGCTCATATATGCTTCACGCCATTCCGCTTACCACGATTACCGTCATTCCACTAGCTACCTCTTTGATATCACTAAAAAATTGCAAAAAATTTTTGTAAAAGTTTCAGTAAAAACACATGGACTTCTCCTACTTATCACATATTCTTGTATTTCATTTCGTACATTCTTAAAGGAATTAAAGTAAATTTAAAACAAAGTATTTCTTTCAAATATCTAAATTGTATTTTTGGTATTAACATAACACATCTTATAAATTGTGGTCTGGGAGAGCAAACCCTTCCTGGTTGCCGGTTCAAAAGCATAATAAAGTACGTTATTTCTATGAAGGAAGGAGGTATAGGTACGAAAATCACTAGTGCTAGCTTCTAAAACATTTTTAATTGATTACCTTCAGACACTATATAAACTAAAATATGTCTTATATGAAACAACGCACGTTTCGATAATTAAGATTTATTATATACATAAATGAAGATAATGTCAAAAATAGGCCATCTTGCACCAAGATTGCCAATGCTATTAACCTGGTGGTATCACAGAGTATGCCAAACAATATCTTCCCATCGATATTTGCATGGTACAAAATTCCAGCATTTTTTATCCATTAGTCTAAAAGTTACAAAGGAGTATTAAGACAAATGGTCCACCCTGTCCGCAAAGCATTTAAAGTCTATTCGAAATTATCTATCTGTGGCAGAATCGTTGAGTTGAGTTGATTTTGAGTTTAACGTCCCGTTCAGCAACGAGGCTATATGAGACGTGGACCTACTGATTAACGTGGTATCCGAACCACATGAGCTCCCGCCGGAAATCGAACCCGGGCCTCCAACGCCAAAGGCGCGTACGCTAACCGCTTAGCCACGGAGGAGCTCCTGTGGCAGAATGGAAAACAATCTTGCACCAACTTGCACCCCAGGTTACTTAAAAAGCGCATGAAAGTTGGTAGATAAAAACAAATGTATTTTACATTTTAATATAAAATACATACATACAAGCCAATAAGTAGCTAATAATAACTGTATATAATCTTTAAGAAAATATACAGCTACAATCAGGGCCATAACTTATATTTTTTCCTGGGGGGGAAGCATTAATATTTGAGTCCCGTAGAAAAAGTTTTGAGCTCTCCCGTAAAATTCGAAAATAGGCCCCTTCCTTCCATCTTTCTCTTACTCTTTGTGGGTCCCTCGGAGCCTGTGGGCTCTCAATATTAAGGGAACAACATTGAGAAATCTCAAAGCCATACGAATAAATATTATTACTAGGGCCCGTAATAGTATTTTTTTAAAATACTGAAATGGGCCCACGACTCATTTTTGTTTTATTTACCTTTTGTGTGCTGTTTTGTTTATGTAATGTAGTAGACCTGTTCGATGCTTCATTTGTAACTTCATTTTCGTATCGTATATGGAGTAAGAAAAATTTGTTAAATTGTGCTCCCCTCGAACGATGGAGAGATTCCCTGGGAGGCAGTTGCTCCTCCTGCCCCTCACAAGTTACGGTCCTGGCTACAATAGTACAATAGCATTAGTCACTGTGAAATGATGTTTTTGTTTTAAAATTATTTTTGAACTTCTAAAATTCATTTAACATTGATAACTGTATTATTACTTTTTTAATGATGAGAAAATTATTTTTTCCTTTTTCTTTTCTCTGCAAAGTCTTTTTTAGAATTTTCTCTAAGTTCAAACTCCTGCAAATTTCAGATTCAATAGACAAAATTTTTACAATGTTGAAATGTTCTTTCTAAACTGATGATCTCAACTAAGCTTTTAACAGTTTCAACTTAAAAAGAAAATATTTTTCTCTCTATGCCACTCTCACTGGGATTGTGAAAAAAATGGTTTACACCGTGTTTCAAAAAGAATGACCTGAGATTGGACCGTAATAATTACGAAACATGGGACGTGCCGGCAAGGAAATGACTGTTGATTGAATGGGCAAGGCCTAGAGTTTCAGAAAATCGCCGCTAGATGTTAGTAAATGCGTCTTCTCAGTTTGCAGAAGTAAGGTTGCGTCCGCACCGATCAACACAAGGTGATTTGTGTGCTGCAGTTTGCAAAGACTGAGCCAGTGATTTCGGTCCAGCATGCCTTTCGTTGGCGTTTTGGCATTAATCCATCTGCACCCACATCGTTTGTATCGCCAAATTAAAGAGAACAGAATAACAGGCACCATAACTGCTGTAAACGCAGATACATTGTGTAAGGTTTATGACAAATTAAGCTATCGTCTAGATGTTCGTGCTGCTGGTGGTGGACTTATAGAGTATTTATAATAGAATAGCTAAAACTTGAAGATTTTGTGAGTGTTTACAATTTATGCCATTTTTGTAGTACGTTTTATCAATACATATGGACTTTTAAAAACAGGTCACTCTTTTTGAAACACCCTGTATTATACACATTTGTCAAGCCGAGAGTAGATTACACTCTAGCACGGGGCTCGATTGGAAACAGTCGGTCCAATCGTCTTAAGGCATTCCAGGGATACATTAAAACAAACGAACACAAGACACGCACATTATATATACGTATATATATATATATTAGTTGCGTTTAACAAAAAAGGGTTCTAAGAAGAGACACATATACTGATGAATAGGTATCATTGAGATATACAAAATTATATATTCAATATAAAAGTTCATGCGTATTTTTCGAGAAAAATGCATTTTTGGGGGGTAAATTCCAAAAAAAAAAAAAAAAAAAAAACAAATTGCTGTACAAGAACCATACCACTTGTCAAGGTGAAATTGAAACTGAATTACACCGTTATAAACCACTTCATGATGATACTAGCAAGTCGATAACATTACATTCTACGGTTAATGAGATTCGGCCGAAAATTATCACAATGTATTTTTAGGTGTAAAATTTGTACTCCGCACCTCAAATCTACGTTCTTACGTCCTGACCGCCAAACGACTTTTTTGGATGCGCTAGTGCTTGAATCTCTTCCCAAAATTGGCTTAGAACATTGACTAATGGCAGGAACCAAAGTTATTTCTCATTCTAAATGTTGAACGACCAAGCTGTAAATTTTGTTTAAGATAAACAACCATCTCTCTCGTTCATTTGCATATTTCGTTCCAGATTATGGATATCTGCATATGTGCTGAAAGATTTATTACATGCTGCAACTGTAGCAGGTAGCTGAAGGAATCTGAATTTGATTAATCTCTAAATTTCACTTCATCTTGCAGTTGGGGAATCAGATTTCACATAACGGTTTGTGAACATCAGCACAACAGGCAAAGCCCAATTATAGTGTTGGTGCATTACAAAATAAACTTACAATAATTTTCTTGAACATATTATAGTTCATATTGCATATATCAATTTCGTTGTGTTCGATACATAATTTGTTATAAGAAGAGCATATTCTCCAGATTGGTGATTTCAATAATACGTTGATCCTTGCTTTTTTGCAATAGAACAGGCCAGACTTTTCAACACGAGTTTTAAGTGTCGGGACATGAGAATTTAGTGTCGATATCAGATCTGTACAATTAAACTCATTTTGTACTATTTTACGAAGAAAGATCAGATCTACCACATTTTGCCTTTGTTCTAGTGTAGGGATACAGAAGTTGTCTATTAATGTAAGATAGTTTTCGTAAGATAGATAGATTCCAGTACTCTTTTATACTAAGTATTTGATAAATTTGGATTGGACTTTTTCTAGTTGGTTTCGGTATTGTTGTTGCGATGGGTTCCAGATCACAGCAGCATATTCCAGTTTTGATAGGACATAATAGTAATACATTTTTGTTAGTGTGGTGATATTGTTAAACTCCTTTCCTGTTCTAATTATGAATCCTAAAATTTTAAAAGATTCATTAACTATGTTCACTATATGATCATTAAATGTTAGTTTCGTATCAAACGTAACCCCGAGATCTTTCACTGAATTTAATCTCTTTAATACGATCTGATTAAATGAATAATTAAACTCTACTTGATTTTTTGTTTCTAGTAAACGATAAAATACTACATTTATTCTTGTTTACACTAATTTTATTAAGAGAACACTAGTTTGCAATAGTTTCTAAGCCATGTTGTAAGTTGAGACAGTCATGGATGGTCTCTATCCTGGCGTATATTTTGAGGTCATCCGCAAAGAGCAATTTGTTACTTAATAATATGTGATCAGAGAGATCGTTAATGAATAAAAGAAACAATAACGGACCTAGATTGGAGCCCTGTGGAATTCCAGAGTACGCAGTATAGTCAGTTGATTTAAACTCTTTGTAGATAAGTTGTAGATAAGTTTTGTTATGAATACTTAAATATAATGAGAAGAACTTGATCAAAGGAGGAGATAAAGTATAGTTGTTTAGCTTATGTAATAATACTTTGTGATTGACTGTGTGAAACGCCTTTTCAAAATCTATATATATTACATCCACCTGACATCCAACATCTAACAAGTTCGCTATGAAGTCTGTGATAATTGCAAGATTAGTTGTTTTGGTTTGTGTGGAATAAAGCTATATTGATATGATAATATTACTGGTTGTATGTGGTGAATTATCAATCTGTATAAAATTTGTTCAAATACCTTTGCAAAAGTAGATAAAATTGATATGGGCCGGTAGTTGTTTATTTCATTTTTATTATTGGTCTTTGGTATTAGGCAAACTATAGATGATTTGCATTTATCTGAAAAAAACATGTTTTCAGAGAGAGGTTAAATGCGATCTATAGTGGATATGTAAATGCATCTATACACCCCTTTATAATATATGGAAGTATTCCATCGGGTCCAACAGCTGTTCTGGGCTTTAATTTTTTGATTGCCATTTCTACTTCAGATTGAGTGATTTTATCTATGCTAAGTAACTCTAGTTTTTCATTTACATCATTTACTATAGTGATATTAGTGCTGTCTGTGTCATGCACAAAAACTGAAGAGAAATACTGTGCGAATGCATTGGCTATTTCATTACTACGATAAAGTTCACGTCCCTCGTAATTGAATTTTCCCCCAGGAAGATGTTTAGTCTTATTATTATTATTTTTTTTTACAAAGTTCCATAATTCATTGGTATTGTTATGGATGCTATTTTCGGTCTCTTGTATGAACTTTCCGTATACCAGCTTAATGTCTTTCATTATTTCCCTACGCAATTCATTGAATTTATTAAGACAATATACTTCTTTGTAAAGTTTGTACTTTTTATGGTAGATTGCTTTCGTTTTGAGTTATTTGATAATTTCATTTGTGAAACAGCACGGATAATTTGTTCGCGAGTAGTTTCTAAGCGGTACTCACTTATCGAATACACTATAAATAATATTATACAGATTATTAACTAAGTCGTTAACGTTTTCATGGTCTTATAGGCAGTTTCAGTCAATATATGAAAATTCAAGATACATCCCTAAGAAGTCTGCTTTTCTAAAATTATATCCAAATATATTGGTCTGTTTTTTTACATTTACACTGCTGTATCACGTTTATTGCCATAGATGGGTGGTGTACATCTGGAATTAGTAGATATCCTTTCCTTAAGACTTCTATGTTCGTTATATTAGACAGAACCATATCTAATGTACGGTTGTTTACTTTTGTCACATTACCTGCCAACACAAGATTTTCATCAATGGCAGACACTTTCTTTGGTGTCTCATGTATGGTTTCTGTTGGGTCTGTCTGTCAGTTATAATAATAATAAAAAAGAATCTTATTATAGAGCTTGTAGATTTTCTGAAATAATATGATATATTGATTTTGATACGTACTTCAGGCAGATGCAAAAAGATCAAATCGCAACATATGGGAAGCTGAAGTACTTACTTATTAATATTCTCTAAGTTAAGTAGTATGGTAGCAAATAGATTGAAAAATATATTCCCAAGCTACATAAGCACATTTTTTCGAAATTTTAAACTTCAAGTATTTCTAGTGAAAGTAAATGTAGAAATACTAGTTCGTCAGAAGATAAAACCACATTTGAAGGATAAATGAATCAAGAATATTTATAACTTTGTGCAAATTAATGATACAACAGTCCTTTCTGTTTTGAAGGATGTTCGTTACTTCCTTCTTTTCAGCTTTTGAAAGTGAGCTTGCTTCAAAATTCTCCTCAAAATGTGTCTGTATGAAGTAGAATATTGGGACAATGGAAGAAATTTTTGGCTACTAGATTTGGTGCAATGAGAATGTGGGGGAAATGGGAATACCCTGAGAAAATCAATGAGCACAATGTTCTCCATCATATACTTGGTCGGGATCGAACCAGATACCCCACGCACCGGAGATATGCAATCTACCACTGAGCCACCGTGCCCCCTGATCAGACTTCAAGATTTTAGTTGTTGTATTATTAGCCTTCCATGGAGTAATACAGATCAATATAAACAACGAAATAATCTCATCCTCTGAAAACAAAATATGCTACCCCTACATAGCAAATTACACTCGTTATATTTTAGTTGTGTTTTGATATATACAAATAGGCCAATAAGATTATGACGACATTTGATTTGTGTCTTTTGAAAGAGCAAACTTAAAAAAAGCTTAAATTAAATATATATTAAATTTAAATCTTTTCTCCAGCAACAACTATTGTGTATAGTTAAAAATGTGACATTAATTTTTCTATTGCTTACCTTTTGGAAAGTATTCTATAAACAGAAAAAACTAAAACAAATATTTATTTTACTCCTACTGCATTCCTTACTGGTAGCTTTAAAGTAGACGATATTGGCGATTGATCTGTTCTTTCAACGATCAAGTTTTTACAGTTCACTCCATGTGAAAACAATCCTGAAAAATGATCGTCAAAGTGGATAACTGTTTACCACATTTGAAACACAATTTCTAGTTCTGCAGTTTAATTAAGAATATGGATATCAGAAGCAAGATCAGGTACTTTTAATTACTTATTCACATTGATATTATTGCATATTTTTAGTTATATTGTCTTTTACAAATACTGTGACACTTTATAATATCAAAGCCATGCTATTTTTAAACGTTTCTAACAGAAGATGAAATAGTGCTGAGTAAGCTAAGCCTTTTTTGCTTTTTCTAATTAAAACGAATCCATTTCTACTAGAAAATAGGTGCAAATCAGAGTGAGATGAAGAAGGTGAAGAAAAAAAGTGAAATGATGAAAAAATCGAGAAAGAATGAAATTTCCTTATTTTCCAGAAGAATGGAATGAGTGTAAGTTGAAGGAAGATGAAAGTGAAATCAAATGGAAAATATTGTCTTCCGAAGCTGAAGATTGCTTCCATCTTTCAGAGCTAACACAAAGAAACCAGATTTAGCAACCGAGAAGCAAAAAATGAACAAAAAAGGATGAAAATATTAGCTAAGATGTTTGAAAGTTAAAATCGAGACTCGATTGTATATTGTTCCTTTTTCCTCTTTTGTGATGAAAGTGAAATAAAGTGAGCTACAGGGACAGAATAAGAGGAATGAGAATAGCTATATTCAGTGATTTATTTAAGTATCCTTGTCGCTTAGCGTCACATTCTAAACCCAACTTCTTACCCATGGTATACTGACTAGATTTCTTTTCAGTTTTGCTTATGTTTTTAAGACAATAACAAAATATGTTAGAGAAGTTCCCTGTAAATACCGCGATTTTGAACACCACGTGTTTCGATGGAGGACCACAGTGGCCCAGTGGTAGATTGATTGATTGTTGGTTGAATTTTAATGATGACGTCAGCATCGATGTTATTTGTCCAAGTCACTATCAACACGCCTGCTCAAAAACACGGACTACCCTAAGTAAAATTTTGAAACGAATATAATAAAATATAAGAAAAAAAGACTGCTGCAAAATAGATATAAAAACCCTAAAAGCGAGAAAATAGTAAATATATGAGAATAGTATATAGCATACAAACAATAACAATATGTAATGCGCCGCTATTGTATACCTGAGCGACGCATTACAAAATGTTCTTGAGAATGTTTTAAGGGATACTGGTCTGTACCAGATGATTTAAAATTTACCAAATCTATAATAATAATAATAATAATAATAATAATAATAATAATAATAATAATAATAATAATAATAATAATAATAATAATTATTATTATTATTATTATTATTATTATTATTATTATTATTATTATTATTATTATTATTATTATTTTCGAATCGTTATTGGATAAACAAACTAATATAAATTATATAGTAAAGAAGACAAGTTAATATGGATTATAGTAAAATGTGTCGTTAAAATATGTGTGCCTCGGATCAAACGTCGAAGCTTTACCAATTGTAATTTATACTTTTATATTTTGTGTAAAATTAATATATCAGATAACATAATGTGCAGTCTTTATGAAACCGTGTCCGATAGATTATTGTATGATACCTATATGTATATGAATTGAGATGAAGATTCTAATTTCTCTTATTCAAACAGCTTTCTACGAATTACAATGGTATAAAGATGATTTTTAGTAATAGTGAAATATGGAAAATGAATACATAGTAGATATAAATAATATAATAATATGTGATGAGTGTATGCTAATTATAATGTATAAATTGATGAACAGGCTGTTAAAACAGAATTCGTAATTGATCTTCAATTAAACTATTATATAACTACTAATATGTTGTTTATTGAATAATGTATCATCAATTTGACATCACAAGGAATTATAGGCTGCTAGTTGACTTTCTGATATAGTATTCTTTACAGCGGCGTAGCGTAAGGGAACGCCGGTATGCCCGGCATCCCCTATTAGTAAGAAAAAATACGTATTTCATTGTATATAAATTGTTTGCTTGTAATTATCACAATTATTTCCACTGCAATCTTCTGGATGTGCTCTCTCGCCTTACTTTGATAAGCGGAACCTACGCATGCGCGTCACTCAGATGCACATTTTCTATCTTTCCTCTTGTCGTATGCTATGTTCCTTGGGCATCCAGGCCTACTGCAAGAAACGGGGTTTTCGTCTGCTTTCTGCGGAGTGCGCATGCGCAACTACTTGCTTTCCTAACTCCCTTCACACCTTGCAACTCTACATTTTGCTTTAGATATACGCTGGCATATCTTCAAGTATTTCCAACCCTATCTATTTTGAACTAAGCTATAGTTTCTGTACAGAACGTACGAGCACTAAGGTCAAGGAAAGACAACAAAACAGAAATGGCTAGTTCAATGCCTTTTTGAAGCATGTCGGTTATGTAAATAATAGTATAAAAATAGTTATACTTTAATAGTAATTAAATGCATCGTAATTGTAATCGTAATTAAAGGCAAACTATTAATCTTCATCATAAATACATAGTATGTCCAGTGGCGTGGCCAGAAATTCTTTGAGGGAGCTCCCACACACAAGCATAAATATAAAGCATTCTGTAGAATCACGGTCACCGATCTGGTAGACCAAGAGAGCCATCATTCTCGCCCCTCGCAAAGATTGCTTGGGCCCTTCAATCATTAGCACATATCCTGAGGAGATGAGGAGGACATGTCCCCTCTATCCGATTTGAAATTGTGATGATTTGTATCCGAATGCCACAAAGGAAAGTGGTATGAAATTGAGGTCCCTTGACTTGTTTCATTTAAAAAAAAGAATCGTGTTTTTTAATATTTCATTATCATTTATTATTGTTTGTCTATTTTCAACTATTTGTTTAATTCCTGTAACGATTCCTATAATGCTATTGTGATCATCATAATTTTGCTCAAATAAGAGCATTGTTGCGCCATACATAGTTGATTTTCTTTCATAGTTTTGGGGAAGTCATTATTTATATTATTACAAAAAAAGTGTCCTAAAATTTTAATGTGGATCATTGTGGATGCGTAAATAGAAACATATCAATTACAAATATGCATGTATTCAGATTTCAGAATGTGTTCACGACACTTGATACGTATCACAGTTTTATCTACATCGCCTGGTATATAATATACAACAGGTTCACCTCAGAAATCAGATTCATCTACCGTAATATGAGTTTCATCACCCCTCCCCCCAGACAGCCTCAAATATGCCCTCCGCCCTCAAATCTGCCCTCCTCCAAATGTTGAAGACAACTCGGATCCTCCACAGCATTGTTTTTCAACTTCATAAATGTTTTGAACATCGCTTTAAAAAGTGGGAACGGTTTTACCCGTTCCCCGAACGTTGAAGACAGATTTGCGCCCCTGCCTTCAGTATCTGGATATCTGACAACGAAATATATACTCAGAAACAGGCCTCCAGAGCTGGTTTAAGTGTTTTCTATTTACATTTTCAAATGATATACGTATACACTCAGGCCCATATTCACGAATGGGCGTCTGAGTTTCGGACTCAAGATGACAAATTTCTAGGCGTGACTTTTTAAAGAACGAGATTGAAGTATGGTATGCGGAGAAAGAAGCTGCCCACGAGAAAGAAATAAAGGGAACTATACTGGAAACAATGTTCATACAACAGCGGGGCCGAGTTTTCTTGTCACACGGTAGTGGTAAGAAGAAGCTGAGACAATTGCTTATTGGCTTCTGACATAATCCACGCATTTGCTTCTGTATGCCCCACTAGGCCACAAATTAGAGGGCCTTCCCCCCTAAATTTTTTACAACCCTATATTTCCCATCGGTATAACTATGTATTGCTGATTTTAGTAGTATTGTATCGCATAAGTGACTAACTTTGGCATCCCCATTTCGGAATACCACGCTACGCTACTGATTCTTTACTGTGGGAGTCTCAATCAACATCAGAACCTAAAATATGACAAAATATGAATTGTAATAACCCTTCTACAGAGAAATGAAAGATGGGGTATAACAAATAAATAGTAAAATATAACATTAACAATAAATATTAAAATAGTAACAAGAAAGTAATAATATAATTAACTGTAACAATAATAACAATAGTGAAAATGAGCTCTTTCGTGGCTAAGCGGTTAGCGTACTTAACTTTGGCGTGGGAGACCCGGGTTTGATTCCCGGCGGGAGCTCATGTATTTTAATAGTTCAGATTCCACATTAATCAGTAGGTCTCGTCTCATATAGCCTCGCTGCTGAAAGGGACGTTAAACTCAAAATCAACTCAATGGAAAAAATATATAAGAAGAACAATAGTTGAATACTAAAACCAGTAACAATAGAGAAAATATTTAACAATAACAATTGTAACAAAACAATAAAAGATTAGAAATCACATTTGAAAGCGAACCTTTTCGTGTGGCCCAAGGGCCATGGTCCACTTATAACAACACTCCTGATCCTTAAGATATTATTGAGCCAATATGAGTAAACCAAAATAATTAACTAACTATCGCACACATGTCGTTTATTAGAAAGTTCAGATCTTTAACGTGGGACAACTTAAAACATTATAACTTACGTTTCTATAATAAACAAGCAATCCGTCGTCCTGGTTACCAAAAAGTTCCATTACATACATTAAAAGGTATCTATGACAACATTCAAAATACACAAAATCATAATTTAATGTCTTCTTTTTCTTCTATCAAGATAGCTGGCTATTGCATATAAAAATCAGTATTGTCCAAAAATTTACAAGCTTATTACAAGAAAAATGATTACAAGGAAATGATACAACATGTTGTTATATAAGCGCAATGAATATACGGACTTTTCTCTTATTTGGGCTACCAATAAAAGAAAAAGAATCCTGGACCGTTGGCTTTTACATATTAGGTATTCACATTTTCAGATGCCCCTCGTATATATAAAAATTATATTCCATATCATAATTCATATACATTATATTTATTTTTACATCAATATCAATATTATATTTATTTTAATTTCATAATTAACTATACTCATATACATCATAACGTCGATAGAGCACGTCAGAAGTCCAATTTATAAATTATTCATAATGCGTTCTAGCCCATTAAAAGTTTGTTAACAAAACTAAGTTGTATATTTGTGCGTGGTGAAGAAGGGTTTGACAAAGGTGTATTTTATAAGTTATTCATAGGCTTGTTCTTTTGTACGAGAAAGGATCAATATCATTCAAGATAAAACATAACAACATCAAAACATAAATTAAAGTTACATTCTAAACAACTTAAAATATTATTGAGCTAAGATAATATTTTATAATAATCAGGAATATAAAGAATTTAAATAAAAATTATGAACGATATTAAAAGGCGAAATAAAGCAAAAATCAATTAAATATATTCTTTCGGTCGCCGCAACATTAACTTATGGGGCGTTTACACTTAGTCGATTTGCGTTCGATTCAGTTGAATTGACGTCACTTTCAACTTAATCGACCGTGTAAACGGGACTTCAACTTAATCGCTTGTTGATCGAAGGCAACTAATCGACTGGCAACTGAAGTAAAAGACGTTCTATTTTCTGTGGTTGAAATAATTGAACACATCCATCAATCTGATTCGGCCTAGTTGTTTCGATTTAGTGGCAAATGCAGCGAGTCGATTTAGTCGTGCGACTAAATCGACTAAGTGTAAACGCCCCATTAAGTTACATAATCAACGACTTCATTTAGGTTGCATTGAAAGTCATAAATTAAAATATAACATTATGCGTTATATATCTCTACAACCTTTAGTTTTCTCCTTTTGAAACAGAATGCCATCTGTTATATATTATTTACATTAGCTTTATAGAATTCAAATAAGGTACGAATAACAAATTAAATCATAACGATATTTAAAGCAAAAGTAAAAGCAAAAATCAATTGAATACGATTTTCTCGGACACCGGAATTTTAACTTAAGTTACATGACCAACAAATTCATTCAAATTGCATTGAAAATCATAAATCGGAATACAGCTTTCCGCATTCTTTACTTCTACAGTTCTTAGTTTCTTATTTTGAGAATTTGTGCCATCTGTGGAATTTCTACGAAATTCACTTCGAGGAAAATCAGATCTAATGATTACATGTTTTCTACGTGTAGTGCGATTGCTATTGCTACTACTACTAAGATTGGGTTCGGTTACACAATTACTATTACTATTGCCATTAGGATTAGATTCGTTTACATTATCGGTAAAATTAAGTTCAGTTCTCATTCGTTTCACTGGTGGTGAAATATCGTGTCTCCTAACGGATCTATACTTGTCCTTTACATGACATCCACGGTAGTCTGTCCTGTCATAGTTTCTGTTTCTTCTGTAATTAGGTTCGGTTACATTACCGGTACATATGAATTTGTCATTACTTTTCACATTGATATCACACTTTAATCTCACATGAACACTTCGAACTTGGTTTCGATTAAGGTTAGTTTGGTTCAGGTTAGTACTGTATTGCACCATTGATGGATTTTCAAAATTTTGCAATATCACACTTAGATGATTGGAATCAACACACTGCATCACGTTCTGTGAAAGCATCATCGGATTGTTTACTAACATCATTTTGGTCTTTTCGTTGAATGAACAATTCAACAGATTCAATTCAATCTGCCAATCACTACAAGCATTAATGGGAATACATGTTCTCTTTCTGAATTTCACGAATACTGGAATCAATTTTCTTCCTGCTACATGAACCACAGGATTATATCATGTTGAATATACTGGAAATACAGACAGTCAATAGCGTTCCCAAGACGAAAATGATCATAACTTTTCGCACATTGATACATACCAAAATCTTCGTTACACACAACATCACTAAAGCAGTCAAAAACATTCGAATGAGGAGAGAAGTTAGGGTAATCTGAGGCAACCAATAACGCAGTATGTTTTTGCGAACATTCAGCTAATTTCACCCACACATTCAAATCAATGTCATATTTCTTCTTCGATGCAAATTTAGGATCTGTAGAAGGTTCAGGTTCATTTAACGCATTCCTGCTGACTGATGATGAAGTTTCTTCAGTTTCTTCGGCAAATCTTCCTGTGACTCTTTATGGTGATTATTATATTCATTGATAACGGTTTCAATGACTTCCACCGTATCCTGTACTTCCGTAAACCTACGCAATATCTATTCTATCTTACGGTCACTCTGTTCAAATTTTGCGTTGATTTGCTGGTTCAAATGTTGTTGTAGCTGATCAAACTTGTTATCATTTTGCTGTTGAAGCTGATCGAACGTATTATCCAATTTGTTGTCGATTTGTTGATTCATCAGCTTCAATTTGTTGTTGATTTGTTGTTGTAGTTGATTGCATTGCTGTTTTATTTCTTGGTTTCTCTGGTACATTAACTGATTGAATTTGTCATCGTTTTGTTGTTGGAACTGGTTGAATAGCTGTTTTATTTCTTGGTTCCTCTGGTGCATTAGCTGAATTGAATTTGTCGTCGTTTTGTTGTTGGAACTCTTTGAATTGCTGTTTTATAAGTTCCACTATACTTCATTCCAGCTTCCATATCTTCATCATTTACATTAAATTCATTTCCTGGAACACTCATCTTAATGTTTATATTTAGTTTAGTTCCACTTCGCAATACGGTATAATCCACGTTGGGTTCAATGGTGAAATCGTTATACTATGCTTCTAATCGAAATCACAATTCCTGGCATTTCGGCACCATATTATATTATATAACAACATAACACCTGATTCTTAAGATATTATTGAGCCAATATGAATAAACCAAAATAATTAACTAACTATCGCACACATGTCGTTTATTAGAAAGTTCAGATCTTTAACGTGGGACAACTTAAAACATTATAACTTACGTTTTTATAATAAACAAACAATCCGTCGTCCTGGTTACCAAAAATTCCATTACATACATTAGAAGGTATCTATGACAACATTCAAAAAACACAAAATTATAATTTAATGTCTTCTTCTTCTTCTATCAAGATAGCTGGCTAGTGCATATAAAAATCACTATAAATTTACAAGCTTATTACAAGCTTATCCAAAAATTTACAAGCTTATTACAAGAAAAATGATTACAAGAAAATGATACAACATGTTGTTGTACACTCAGTGTCCATCAGGTTTTCCACCATGTCAAATTTCAAAGAAAATGCAGGTGGCTTACGAACAGGCGTGGATTTTTCTCTTTTCGTGGAAAGAAAGGTATCATTGAGCTGGCATATATACTAGCTAAATTTTAGATCCGCCGCATAAGGCAAGAGTCGCTGAGTTGGAGACTTCGCCGAAGACCTCAGCTAAAAGAAACACGTAGGGTGGGTTCTCTAGTAGATGCCACTGGAGTATGTATTTCTGAACTTTCTCGTATCAGTTTCGGCACCACTAATAGAAACACGTGGGATTCGCTCGTTGATGCGACTGGATTCAGAATTTCTGGACTTTAATCGGGAACAAGATCTGTTTGCACGGAAACGACGGACATCTGGGTTGCCATAGGTTTACAAGAAATAGCCGCAACAGCAGCAAAGCGCACAGAAAATGGGGAAGGGATGTTTTCCTTTAAGCGACGCTTAGCATCGGCAGCAGAAATCTCAACAATCATTAGCTCACGGATATGTTTCTGACGTTGAAAGGCTGGACAGTCCCAAGACCAAACACAATGCTCACCCTTGCAGTTGACACAAAAGGCGTTAGACGCTGTATAGGGCTCCACACCATGGCTACCATGGCAGCAATTCGCACAAAGAGAAGCACTCGCATTAGACGACGTGCTGGTTCGCTCGAAGTGTTGAAATTTAAAACTGCGCAAGGGCTGGGAATATAGAGGCGGATCTTAAGTCAATAATAACCAGCCTTCACGTAGTTTGGAAATGGTGAAAACTGAAAGTAAAAATTAGTGACTGAGTAGCAACAAATTCACCTGACTACAACATGTTGGTCAGTAAGCTCTGATTTAATCACCTCCTCACTGGCGTTAGGAGGTTCCAACATGATATCACACCGCGATAGACGGTTAGTAGAGATGGGGTTCTATCAATACATTAACTGCTTCAATGATAGTCAATTTGAGTAGCTTTGCTATTTGCTTCTCCTCGACTGTATCCACAAATAAGTGCCATTCCGTAATTTCTTGATATATTTAACCTGTCTGGCGTTGTAATTAATAACTTTATTAATGTGGAAAGGAGACAAGCCTTTAATACCAGTCCGATGATTTGCTTCAACATTGGCATTATCAGCGTCTTTGTCTTCAATTACAAGATATCCGACAACAAGTATCACGATACTTGTCTTTTCCACAGCATCATCACCTTGAGAGTTTGTCTCACTCTCATTTGGTTTGGGGTTTTTGCGAGAAGGTTCGGGCCTGAGTTTATAGTTTTAGTACTCATAAAAAGTTGGTACTAAATTTGCATTTATAACGAGAAAATGAGTGTGACCACCTCAACTTCACACCGCGACGCATGAGAGAACCTGCGCTACTCTTCTGGCTATCCCATAATCACTCTCTTACCGTAGGATCAGCGTGGGGCCGACAGGTCAAGGGGAATGGAGTTGCAAGAAAACCATTTCCGTCGACGGAAACGCATGGCTCCGAAAAAATGGATCTAGAAAACAATTTGTCTAATAAAAAGATAGACACCACCATCCAACAAGAGAAAGAAGTGTGCGGATTTTTTTATTTTTTGTGTTTCTATTATTATTTTTAGTTTTCTGTTTTAATAGTATTTTTGCATTTTTAATATTTTGGGCACCGGGCAACACAAACACTGGACATACATTACAGCGGGTCGGGATGGAGCACTTCCACTACAAAGGGAGGAAGACTTCTACCGACCATCCACTTCCCAGGACTTTGACCAACCATTTAGGGCACCATTCTATCTGGTCCTGCTGGGTATGCATGCACTATACTTCTCCGTCTCATGGCTCCGGGTTCATGCATCTTCCAAAACACAATCCAATTATACAAAACAGGCATTGAGAGAAACCAGTACACATCCGAGGCTTATCTTTGTACTTTAGTCGATCACAGGTTTTAAATGTCGGATGATCGGCCCAGCAAAACCCCCAACCTGGAGGACCAGTGGCTGACTGCAGTTCCATTTCTATGAATATAAATTTTGAAGGTGCCAATAAAGAACTTGAGGTGCCATGACTCCATTCAACAGAAAAAGTTGTTATTATACTAGTTGTACTTTAAATAATTTACAATCTGAAACATATATCTGAAACACATACGCACTTAGATTTTCTCAGATATTCCTTGAATACTCCATGCAGTTTCTTTAAATATGTGCATAAACACATGCATTAGGTGAATGTTAATATTTTTGTTCAAAATTCTGCGTTCGTTTCTGGTACTGAAACGACCAGATCTGATTCGATTACATCCTGTCCACGTCATATGGGCTCTATGGTGGACGAAACCGTGTGCATGTCTTTCCTCGAGAGTAGTTAGGGGTGGTTACTTCTGGCGCATTTTCCTCCCTCCAAATATTTTTGACCAGCGCAGAAGAAGCCAGCTAATTATATAAAGTTAGACGGCGCAAAGTATTCCCCTAACTACAATGTTAAAGTGAGATTGAATATGCTTTTATGACATTTGAAATCATAAAAACTTACATCTAAAACTTAAATCTAAAACTACAACTCTTCTAACTTATAATGTCCCCATGGTAGGGTATTGATCCCATCCTTTAAAACACATCTCTTATCATCTACACAACTTAAAGCTAACTTATTTACTTCTATACTGTACAAATCGTGCTTATAACTTCTAATCAAGTTCATCTTCTTATAATATTCTTTTTGGCTAATCAAACAGTCCTTATATTCGTTAAATGAAAGTTCTTTATACACAACACTCTTCTTAACACCTTTAGCCTTCTTACAACACTTTTCTTTATCGAACTTACCTTTAAAGTCTTTATCTGTTAAATCTATTTGAGGTGCTTTTATACTGTACATCTTACTTCTTAAACCTACAAACTCTTCTATGATTGTACCTTTAATCTCATCCTTCATCTTACCAAGTATTTTCTTATTGATTTGTGGTATCTTATATTTGTTATCTTTAGGGTAATCACTCGTATCGAAGTAATCAATGTAGTTTTTCATATCCTCGTACACATCTTCTGTTTGAATATGGTATATATAGCTATCAGTATCTGTATAACATACTTCTATTTTGTCTTGGTATTTTGGCTTCATCACATTATAATGGAAGTCGTACATTAAATATTTTGACAAATCTAGAATTGACATACCGACATAATTCGGTTTGTTAAATTGCACTTTAACCTTGTTCATGTGAACTGCTACTAAATTTTCCGTAAAAACTGTGGTACTCTTATAATTCGGTTTTGCTACAAGCTTCTCGTATTTTTTCTCATCACTTACAAGTTTGATATTAACTCTCTTTCTAATATTTTCCATAGTCTTTCCAAAAACTGAATTGTTCATGAGCTTATAGAAGTCTTTTTCAAAGTCATTTGTTGCTCTAGTTCTCATCTGCGTGTTTAAATCAATATATTTCTTTAACCAATCTGATTGTTCGAATTCTATTACTCGGTGTATCTTGTTAAGTTTTAATCCAAGTGAAAGACATTGTTTTAGGTTTCGATAGTGAATTACATATTTTTCTTTGTCATATAGGGTTGTTAAGAGTTTTGATTGTTTTGAACCAGGTGGACACATGTTTTGAGGTGCTAATGGGTAGTCTTTGTGATAGTCATGCAATTCTTTAGGATATTCAAGACCAACTTCTAATATGTAACCAGTATCAGAATCATCAGGAATATTTGTGAAATCTATATCTCTTATCTCATCTTCACTTAACCATCTGAATCCCTTAAACGGCATATATTGACTCATCGCCCACCCATACAAGTTATTGGCATCTAGATACATTAAGTAAGAATCTTCTTTATTCTTATTGTAATCTTCCATATACTTATTGTTTGCTTTCACATATCTTTTTGAGCATTGACTAATCCCACCTCTTATACCTTTCTCTACCATTAATACCATATCATAATCCCACAATAATTCTAATTTTATATTTGTCATCTTTAACATTGCGTCCCAAGCTAAACCTGGTGCTGTCATATACCAAGCTGGATCAAGATCATAAGCTTTAAGACATGTTTCTCTAAAGTTCTCAAACACATCTGCTAACAATAATACATCTGTTTTCAAATATAAATCATGGTATTGTCCGAGATTCTTAATGCCAAATGTTTCCCATACTTTCTTTGCATGCTTATAATCCTCATCGCTTATATGTGTGTTCATAAGCTTGTTGAAGAATGCTTCTTTTAGTGGTAATTTTCTTTCTCTAAACTTATCCCAATTGTTAACATAATCATATGGGTAAACACCTTTTCTTATTACAAGTTGAAACTGTTCTTGATTAGGATAAAAGTGTTGGGTATGTATCATTTGCTCAGGTTTCAAGTTCGATGACAATTTGTCTAAGCTAGAAGCCATAAATCTAAACGAATCTACAAATTTCAATTTAATAGTTCCAACCTTTTTACTGAATGATATGTATCTTTCCTCGTTATTGGGTATTAGATCTATTTCTTCTTTATTACATCCAAGCTCTTTTATAAACAAGCGAGAGTCATATCCTGTCAAGTTATGTATGATCACTGGCACAAACTTTGGTACTTTAACTTTTAAATTGCAGTTATTACATAGAGGTGCTACAAACTCTCCTGTTATATGATCGTGATGTTTAACTTTGTGGTTTTCTGGTGTATATTTTACTTTACAGTAAGAACAGGATTCGGATTGGTTGAACTCTTTTATCTGTTTACGTGTTAATGGCAGTTCATTATTTTGACTATATATGTTTGATATTTGTTTGGCTTCTTTCTTTAACATTCTTATGAACTTCTTAGCTGCATCTTTACCTCTATACACAACAGGATTGGTTTTACTTCCATCACTCTTTACTACATAATAACAAAATCCAGATGGTTTGTGTCGTTGATATTTTTTGGTATATGGCTCGTTATCTGGATAACATTCTTCACAACCCATAACTTTATGTAACAAACATTCAAAATCAGCATAAATCACAAATGGCATTTTCATTATGTATTGGTAGTTTTTAAATTCAACGCATTTACCTTGTTCAGGCATTATTATTTTTACTGGCTCATTTAACGAACAATCTTGCTCATGTTTATTTAAAGCGTTTTGAGAGTAAAAGTATAACAAACATCTGTCACATAAATATTTTCGAGCTCTCTTTTTAGTTAATTGTGTACATACTAGTCTGCTTAAATCCTTAATCCAACAATAGTGTGTTTTAACTTGGTCTTCATTTTGTTCTTTTACATATAATAAATTGACATGCTTTTCTTGCTTGTTTTGTGTGTGATGTAGTATATAGATTGAATAGTCTTTATCATATGCATAAACATTTATAGAAATATTAAGTAATTTTTCAGCTCTTGGAATATCGCATAGTTTTACAGGGAAATGAATATTTTTTAATTTTTCTTGTAAGTATTTGACTGTTTGCTTGTACTTGGAAGGTCGTTGTGGATCTTTATTAACTGGGTATAGTGCAGAACAAATTGAATATAAGAAACATTTTTCATCTTCATTCTTTACATTAATTACTGCCTTTTTGTTTTGAATTTGTTTAGGTAATTCTATGTATGTTGATCCTCTATATGGTGTATATTTGACGATTGCTAGTTGTAAAAAGTTAATGTTTATAAGAGCCCAGCCAGAACCTCTAGCTTGGAGCTCATCCATTCTTGTTCTTAACCTTTGTTTCATCTTAGTTATTTCTTCTTTCAAATTACTTGATCGATATATTTCTTGGTTTTCAGTGTTAAAATAGAAGTTTTGAGTTTCTTCACCTTTCTTATATGTACAACTTATATAAAGATTAGCTTTCAATGAACTATGTTTACTTAAGCTAATTTGTAATCTGTTTGATATAGCTTTAGATGTTGCAGTAATATATTGTTCAAGTGGATCTTGTGGTTTGTAATCTGTTTTAAATCTCCATGTTTCTAATCTTGATTTTAATGCAATGTTCTGCCGTTTTACATCGATTGGTTGTGATTCAACTTTGATTCTTGGTTCTTCAAATACTTCTTGTTTAAATGGGTATATATTTCTTATCTGTCTCCTGCTTTGTTCATCGTCATGTTGTTTAAGAAGGTCTATCAGTTCTGCTTTTCTTAATCGGGAGTATCTTCTAATTCCCCTCTCTTTACATTGTCGCCTTAACTCTACTACGGTAAATTTACTATAATTATTCATCCTATTTATTATATAGAAAATCTTCGTTAGTACTCTTCACCGGGTTATTTCAGTTCATTTTCATTTTTTCTAACACATCGTTTAAACATCTGCACGCGTCTGCCATTGCCTACATATGTTTTCTCGTTGTGTTAGTCTAGAACTTTCATGGGAAGACCCATCAAAGTCACATATACACATTTAAAACTGATTCATTTTTGTAAGCTTACTCATCATCATCATCATCATCATAATCATCACTACCATATTTGTATTCATCATCACTACTCAAATCAGATGTTTTTTGTTGCATTACTAATAACTCTTTTTCCTTTAACAGTATTTGCTTCTCTAGTAGTGTTGCTAAGAGTTTAAGATCTTGATGAATTAGTTCAAGTCTATCATGTAATAAATCAAATTCTTTCTCCATATTTGTTATATAGAAAACCAACAAAAATGAAATAAATTTTAAAATCTAAGAATAAAAACAAACATGACTAGTGCTAAGGAAATATTATCCTACAAACCTGTATTTGATTGTGTATGTAAATATTTAGATATTGGTGGTTATAATGATAAAGACAAAATAAATTTTAGTGTGTCCATAGGTATGTTAGATCATTTGTTCAAGAAAGCCACTAAAGAAAAGAACTCATTTCTCATACAAAACATTCTCTATGCAAACGTTATGGACTTATCCGATGAGATATTAGATTCACTGACTGATGAACAATGGCTATCTATAGGCCATGATGATTATGAGGAGGAATATAACTATGATCACATTACAGAAGACTTCATACGTAAATATCTACAGAAAGTTAATTTGATTGAAATATGTTTATGGAAAAATTTATCGGAAGAGTTTATAAGAGAATTAGCTGATAAAGTTGATTGGGAGATTATTTCAGGAAGCCAAGACTTATCAGAAGACTTTATAAGAGAATTTGCAGATAGAGTTGATTGGAAAGAAGTATCGTATCACCAAAAGCTATCTGAAGAATTTATTAATGAGTTTATAGATAAAGTTGATTTTGATGCTATATCTTACAAAAACGAACTCTCTGAAGTTTTTATACGAGAACATGCAGATAGAGTTAATTGGTGGTACATATCTGGAACTAAACAATTATCAGAAAACCTTATAAGAGATTACGCTGACAAAGTAGATTGGGAAATGATTTCAATGTCTCAAAATTTAACAGAAGAATTTATTGCAGAGTTCGAAGGTAGAGTTCATTGGCGTAACATTTCAACTTATCAAGACCTATCTATAGACTTTATATATTCATTTAGACATTACGTAGATTGGAGAGCTATAATAAGAAAATATCATAATAATCCCAATTTAGGTGATATGTTGAATGTAGCATTCGCTGTTGCAGCAGAGGGTAATGTTTAACTAATTATCTTTTATGGCTATTATACCATAAAAGTTGTATGTGTGAAAGGGGTCCAGTGTTGGTGGACCCCAGTTGTAACTTTAATTATCAGATAATAACCTATCGTATAAACAATCAATTTCTTTAACCAATTCTTCTTCTGATAGTGATGTCCAAAACTCATTGCCTTTACCTTTACGAATATCTAGTTCTTGCTGCATTAGATTGAATAGCTTAATACTGTTAGGATCTCTAAACTTTTCGTATATTATTACATGATTCGGATATTTTTCTTCTGCCTCATTAAGAGGCTTGTATAGACTTCTCTTTTGACATCTGATAGCATAATAAGGGAAAGGATCATTAGGTTTGTTCTTCTTATATACGATTAGGCAATTATCTTTTGAAACATCATCTGTATATGGTGCTGCAATTTCTTTTAAGCTCTCGTTTTGAATCCTTAATTTCTCCATTGATTGCTCAACTTCTTCTAATTTGGTTAGTAATTTTTCGTTGTCTTGTGCATATTGTCTAAAGTCTCGAGTGAAGTAATTGATAATAATCTGGTTACATTTAAGATAAAACTCAGGAGAAAGCCATAAAGATATAGCAATAATTAATTCCTTAGTTACGTATTGACCAGTTATTTTCTTTGTTAACCCATCTTTATTATCCCCAGTTACTTCGTAGCCGGCGCCAGATATCCCGCACCGGCTTTGATTTATGTAAGAGACCAACTCTATGCTATGTTTGCTACATTTCCAATCTCTGAACCTTTTACCAGCACTCTGACACAACTTGGTAGCATTAAAGTATCCTGTACTCTTATCTATAATCAACTTGAAATCACCGAACAGACCATACCAGTAATCATCTTTAATCTGCTCGTAACAAATATCGTTTAAACTAGGAGAATTATCCATAGTACTCATATTTATTATATAGAAAATCTTTATTTTTAACTTCATTCTCGTTACATCCTTTTATGGCATAATAACCATAAAAGACAAACATTTATATTTACACTACAACATTACTCTTACCTATCCAACTATTATGCGAATCATCAAACCCTAACCATTTAACATATACTTTGTCACCTTTCTTTCTCAACACCTTTTCTACCAAGTATTCATCTTTGTGCTTCGTCTTTAATAGTTCTGGTTCGTAAAATCTACCTTGCACATCCTCTTCTTCTAAATCTTTAATTCTATATGTAGGTGGGTTAGATGGAATAACTTCACTAATAACAAATACTTCTGTTGACCAATTAGGTGTATATCCTTTCTCAAATAACCCTTTCGACTTACTTATACGAACATGATCACCTAACTTGTATTTGGGCTTAACACGTTTATATTCTTTTTGATACACTTTCTCCAATATTGTTCGCTCATTCTTCTTATTAACTTCTACAGGCTTTAAACCAATTGTTCTATGAATTTGATGATTATACTCTTTAACTAGTGTTGGTAATACCTCTATCCATTTGTAATTCCCTTGTGTCGTGAACCTTTTCCACATGTTCTGCTTAAGCGTTCTATTGAATCTTTCAACCACAGAAGCTTTCTTACCACTATAGGTTGAGTAGTGGTTAATCTTATTTTCCTCCATTAACTTCTTAAACTCTTTATTGTAAAACTCTTTACCTTGATCTGTTTGTAAGTTACTAGGCTTTCTCGTTCTTAATATGGATTCGAATGCTTCTGTAACATTCTTCCCACTCTTATCTTTAACAGGAACAGCAAACGCATATTTCGAGAACACATCTATAATCGTTAGCAAATATTTATAACCTTTATTGATTTTGGAAACGCCTTTTAATACTCCGCTATCCATTTCTACAAGATCAGCCTGCCAAAGATCATCGATACCTTTTATAACTACGCTTAATGTGTCAAAGTTTTTTCTAGATGGTTTGTGAATTTCTTCTACAATGTCTTCTCTAACACCTTTACCTTCTTCTAGTCAATCAGGCTTTTTAACGAATTGGGTTTTAGTAACACCACATACAGAACAAATACCTTTCTTTAGATATCTTCCATTCTTTGTTTGTTCAATTCTAATGGTATCTTTCTTCGTATCTGTCACTTTCTTACACTTAACACAATACATCCTGTTTATTATATAGAAAATCAATAACTATCGCTGTTTAATATTATGCTATCAACATTCTCACCATCATCATCACTATCTTCGTCTTCTCTTTCTACATGCATAAGAAGCAATAGTAATTTACCATGTTTCAGATCAGAACCTTTAGATGGTCTAATTGCCAAATTATCATTTGTATTAAAGTGCAATGGAAAAGTTTCAACTAGAGAATCATTTAAATATAGATCTATATAATACGTATTGTAAGATGACTCTATATGCATTAACCTACCTTTATAAAGAAATTTGTATGTGATAGAGAGATTATGTATTAAAAAGAACGGAGTTTCAATATTTTCTGATATCAATCGACTATGAAGCTCTATAACATAACTCCGTTTGATGAAGTTAAGCTCTTCTTTCAACATAGCAATGTCTTTTCTCACAACTGCATTATCTAACTCTGATGTCATTTTAACATTACCAAAGATATCCATATTTATTATATAGCAAACGTCTTTAGGAAAGCTCTCTTTCTATGTATATCACAACAAACAATAATTGTCCTTCTTCCATAGCAGAATTTTTATTTGGTTTAATCGTAATTATATCGTTCTTCTTAAAGTCAAAAGGTATCTCTTTAACCAAAGTATCACCCAAATATATATCTAGAAAGTATTTATCCAAACTTAAGTCCATGTGCATTATTTTTCCATTATAGAGAAATTTGTAACCATTAGAGAGATTAAATATTCTAAAGATTGGCTCCTTAACGTTTTTAGCTCTTAATCGGTATAGTAGAGGCATGGTTTCTTTCTGCATAACCAGTTTAGTAGTATCCATCCTAATCTTTTGAAAATCTTCTTTCTTTATGTATGTGTCTTGTAACGTTTCTAATGCATCTTCAAATCGTTTTCTATCGTTCTCTAATTGGGCTTCTATTGATCTAAGTTGACTTACGCTAGCAATATCATTTAAATTCTCCAACAATTTTAATTTTTCCTCGCTAATATCAACATCACCTTTTCTATCTTTAACATTACCAAATATATCCATACTCATTTATTATACAGAAAATGCCCAACCTAGTTTTTCAAAACATTTCTTTAGCATCTCTATTTGTCTAGGTGAGCGTTTAAAATCAATATCAACATGAACATCGTGCTTTCTCAACAGATAGTGCAATACACATTTCAAGTTAATAAACAATGCTCTTTCCGGATACAGCTCCCTAAAGACCTCGTGTAAGTTTTCGAAGTCGTTTATAAGTGTTTCTTCCATATGTCGTAAGTTTAATGGTTTTTGATCCGTAAGGTGATAGTGTATTAAATAGACATCATCATAATATTTTGTGTATTTGTTTTTCTTTAGTACTTCTAGAACATCTTTTGTTGATATTAAATCTCTTGGTATATCTCTAAGTTCATCATTTAACACCTTGAGCACCTCTTCGGGAATAATTCTATCCTGTAAAGCTTGCAAACGAGATAGCTGTAACTTAAATCTTTTTGTAGTATCGTACCATGGTTTTCTTACGCAAGCAGCTTTCGTTTCTTCACAAGTACTGTAAACCCAACCACTCTCTACAGAACAATCGCCACAAATGTATCTGCCCAAACCTTTTGTTAATGACTTACTAGCACAATAACTGCATTGTAATGGTCTAGAGCTATAACTCGACAACAAGTCCTTTAAGGTAATTATTGGACGTAACTTTCTCAACTCTTCTTCCGTGTACAAAACTTTTGGTATTAACCTTTTCCATAGATCAATAACATTGTATACGTTGTTTTTATCGTTTAAGTCTATCTCGCTAACATCCTGAAAATACTGATAAATATTATATCTATCTAGTGCATCTAGTTCATCCTCATGCTTCTCAAAATAATCTAAAAATCTATTATGTATAGCTTCCATATTTATCTTAAAGCAAAACTTTTATGGATACAAACCATAAAAGCGTTTAATCATTTTTAATCATATACATAACGTCACTAAAAGAATACCCTTGATTTAGAAGATTTAAAACCTTAACACAAAGATGACCACATATAACTGAGTTAAAGTCTTGTATTCGTTCGTCATTGTAAAGTAAGTTTTCAGTACCAAGATATTGTACCAGTTGTTTAGGAGGCACACCACCATAAGAATCGAACACGTACTTTATGTTGTTATCTTTCCAATAGCATATCCAATGAGTACCAATGTTTTTTGATTTATCAATGTTAACTACGCCGCACTCATGTACATAAGGTTTTTGTGGAAGTTCATCACTCATAAATACACCTCTAAATCGTTTTATCTTTAGTTCTTTAGCCAACCTCTCTATATCGAAGTTGGTCAATGGTTTTAGTTTTTTGACTTCTTTGGTTTACCTGCTCCCTGCTTTTCTTCCATAGCCATATTGTACCTTTTTTGTTCTTCAAGTTCTTGTTTATTCTTCTTAGCATCCAGTACAGTTTTAGTAATCGCTGCTGCACCACCTGCTAATGAGCCAACTGCTCCTAAAGCTGCTAGAATGGCTGGAATTGTAAAGATAAAACCGCCAATATGCTCTTTCTTAATCTTTTTCATTTGTGCAGTAGTTAAAGTTAAATCCATTCCTTTACCTTCTTTAATTTTCTTAGCTTTATCGTTAAGTTGTTTCTTTGTTAATACATGATCAATATTTAAATCCTTTAGTTCGTTATAAGGAACACTAAACATACAACCTTTAATAGAACACATCTTCCTATTTATCTAAGAGAAAATCTTGGTTTGCAAAAGTACAGTTGTTGTTGCTCCACCAAAATCAATTAAGGAATCATTCTCATCTGTTATCCTTATCTCAAAATTATCAACCTTGTCTTTGGATACAGGGAAAAATAATGGATAAGTAGGCTCGTAAATAATACTATGTTTGAACTCGGCATCTGTTTTGAATGATGCTATAATTCCTGTTTCTCTATGTGTGTATTCTGTATCTTTAACAAACATGCCATCTGCTATATTGCAGTGAACATTTATAGTATCAAACGGATGAAACTTTGGCAACTTACTTGCAATATGTGTTTTATTCTTTTCTAAAACTTCATAAAACTCAAATCCAAGAACAGTACCTAAGTTTCCCATCTTAATATCAATATCACCTGTTTCTATTTTTACTCTATTTGTTATATGATCCTCTTTTAACGTTATGTTTATGGAGCGAGATTTTAAATACTCATTAAGACTGTTTAAGCTGTATTGTCCATTTGGTATACGAACAGATTCGCCTCCATACGTAAACCGCGCATTATGTGTAACGTTTGGTGTCAAATATGTACTGTAAAACCCAACTAGTCCTATACTTAAATAGTTGCTGCTGTTGTCTAATTCGTAATGGAGCTTCTTCTTTAAAACAGAAGTATCACTCGTTAGTTTAAATACCTTAGCCATTTATTATATAATAAATGAACGAGTTTGATTTACCTAGAGATATTCCAAGAGAGAAAGTAATCAAGCTAATAGAAGATGTCATTCGAAAGTTAGAATGCAGTTTAAAGAAGAAAAAGAGAAAACTACGAATTGTTAAATATGCATACTATACTTTGATCACGTTGTCGGTTATTCTTTCTGCAACAACTGGGTTTATTAATATTTTTATACCTGTAACAATTTACTCGATATTGACAACTTCTCTTGCAACTGGAAGTGCTATAATAACAGGTTTGTCTTCTAAGTTAAACATAAGCAAAAGAAAAGACGAATATAAAACCATTGTCACTCTTATTAACTCATTTAAAGAACAGTTAGAGATGATAATAACATTGAATGGCGAAATGGATAGCGAATATATAAAAGATACGTTGCTTAAGATCAGAGAACAACTTAAAGATATAAGATAGGTTATGTAAATACAAGTCAAGTCTCTAATCTTTGGCCCTTCACATGTGTAGGGCCTAAAAGTCTTGTAAATGTACAAGCACTAACTAAACACATAGACGAAGAAGATAAAACACAACTGTCACATATAAAGGGGGTTGTACAGGAAACGCTACCTGTCAATTCACAGCCTCATACAATCTTCATCAACGAACCGGGTCTGTACTAGTACTATGAGCAGAAAATTAACGGTCGGCTTTCCGACCGTTTCAAACAAGCATCATATGAGATCAAAGTGATGATTTTCTCTATAATAAATGAGTAAGAAAACTATCAATTGGGATGTAAAAGAGATGATAAAAGAAACAACAGCTAAGAAAAGAAATGGAGAGCTTATACCTGATGATATTCGTTGTCTTATCGTGGGTCCGTCGGCGTGTGGTAAAACTTTTTTGTTATTTAACTTCTTATTACAGCCAGGTTGGTTAAACAACAATTACTTCTACATATATTCTAAAAGCATGAATCAGCCAAAGTATGAGCAGTTAAAAGATCGATTTGAGAAAGCAGAACTAAAGTTTAAGAAACAAATAGCAACGTTCTTAAGCGGTAATGATTCTATTGTGCCTATTGATGAATGTGAAAAATACTCTGTTGTTGTGTTTGACGATTACATTTTGGAGAATCAAGATACTGTTAGAAATTACTTTACAAGAGGTAGGCATAGACATTTAGACTGTTTCTATCTTGCACAAACATATTCAAAAGTACCTAAACAGCTTATAAGAGATAACGTCAACTTCCTATGTATATTCAGGCAAGATGATACTAATCTTAAACATGTGTATAATGAGTTTGTTGGAGGAGATATGTCTTATGATAAATTTAAAGAGATGTGTTCAAAATGTTGGCAAGAAGATTATGGTTTTATAGTAATTGATATGACAAGGAAGGTAAACAATGGTAAGTATAGGAACAAGATAAAACACTTCTTGAACGTTTGATGTTTATTGACGTTTTACGTTTTAACGTTTGACGTTCTTTGACGTTTATTGACGTTCTTTGACGTTTATTGACGTTCTTTGACGTTCTTTGACGATTATTGACGTTCGTTCGTTTGCTATACAATAAATGGATGAGAAAGAAATTGATAAGAATATTAAGTTGAAGGAGTTCTTGATAAAGGGCTTCAAATCTTGGAAGAAAGAAAGAGCAGGTATATACGATAAATTTAAGACACAAGAGCAACCTGTAATTGATGCTATTCAAAACTTGGGAAGTGAGATCAAAGAAGTAGCAGAACAAAATAAAAATCTAATAACTGAACTTGTTCCAGTTGCACATAAGACGGCTTCAATAGATCCTAGTCTACTAGAAACACCTAAAAAGATACCTTATGATAGTTCTCCAAGCAGTAGTGATACACCTATAACGGGAGAAATAAAACAAATGAGAAAACAAATTAAAGACAAAGTGGAAGGAGTAGAACCTTTAACAACAGCACAGTCATTTGGTAAGATTGCAACGAAATATTATAGTAAAAGAAATGATACTGTGTTTGGAATAAGAACTGTAGAAGAAGATGGAAAAATAATAAACAAGATAGGAAATTTGGAAGTTAAAGTGAATGGTGATGATTTGATAATTAATGGTAAAACTTATAAAGGAACAGAAGGTCTATGGGAATTGTTAACGATGAATACTAGTAAAACCATTGAAGATTATGATGATGATGATTTTGAACAGTACAAGGAGATAATAATAGACTCAGACGCTGCCTTCCAAAAATATAATCGAGATAAAAAGGTAGCATCTAGTAGAGGTTCAAAGTACATTAATATTATCAAGCCTATTTGGGATAATTATATTAAACCAACTTTACCCCCAACTCCTAAAAAGAACACGACACCTAAAAGGACTGGTGAAGGAATTAAACAATATACCGAGATACCTAAAGAATATATATGGATGGATGATGTGAGAAAGTTAATTGATCGGCTAATAGTTATAGATGGAGAAGAAAGGGCTGGAAATCATAACTTTTACAATGAGAAAGTAGGTATAGTGAGTATGATTAATAATAAGCTTTCACAATTTATTCCTAATGATCCAAAAGGCATAGGGTATTTGATTAAGATCTTAAATGCGTTACCACCACGATTCTGGAATGATGAGAAGCTTGGGAAAGGATTAGTAAATGATTTGATTAATAAACTCCCATTTGAATTACATATTCCAGGTTTTAGATTTTGCGGGCCTGGGACTAAGCTACAAGAAAGGTTAGAGAGAGGTGATAAAGGTATTAACCCATTAGATGAGGCTTGTAAAGAACACGATATATACTACAGAGACAATAAAGATACAGAGTCGAGACATATTGCAGATAAGGAACTGGAAACTAAAGCATGGAAAAGAGCATTTAGTAGTGATGCACCAATTGGTGAACGATTAGCTGCTTTTGGGGTTGGTACTGCTATGAATGCTAAGGTTAAGTTGGGATGGGGATTATAAGTTTTTGACTGTTAATAGGCCCTTCACATGTGAAGGACCAATGATTCTTTTATGGGTATATCCCATCAAAGCGTTGTTTCAAGATTTTCTTTATAATAAATGGATAGTGTTGAAAGCTACGAGTTACAGAGTTTTAAAGCTAACACAAGAACATTTAATAATTTGAATGAAGCTAACAAAGATATTGAGTTTGATTTCAACGTGGGTGATGGCTTTATACATCCACACAAAGCAGATTGTCATATGACTTTTGAAGTTGTTGGTGCATCAGCTGGAGGAACATTTGGTGCAAATGATACTATAAAACTTGTAGATAACTTCTTCCCATTCTTCTTTTCTCAAATTGAGGTTAGAAAGCATGGAGTTGTTATAGATAAAATTGAGCTACCTGGATTAACATCTACAGCTGTCGGAACATTAAAGATTTCCAAGCCAGAAGTTGAATATTTAAAACAAGCAGGATTTGAAACAGATGATAAACTTGGTCTAAGAAAGGACTTTAGCGTTTTGTATCCATTAAGATTAATTCCAGGCTTCTTAAGTGATTATAAAGAGGTTATGTGGAAAGGTGGATTGAGAATAACATTTACAAAAGCTAACAACAATAACGATGTTTTGTACAAATGGACTGGATCGGGAGCAGCTCCTCATGATGGAAAAATAACAATAAAAAGTATGGAGATAAGAATGCCTATTGTTGAATACGAGTCTAATTACGAAAACAAGTTAAAGTTGAATATTCTTAAAGAGCCAAAAATCATGTTTTCATTCCATACTTATCAATGTGTTCAAAAGACTGTTGTAGGTTCTTTCTTGGAGTTTGATGTTACTACTCAATTTAATTCTAGACAATTTGATATGCCTGATTTCGTAGTTGTAATGTTCCAAACTGATAGAAATAGCAAACAAACTGCAGATGCAAGTAAGTTTGATCATTGTAAGGTAAAGAATATCTATCTTAAGAATGGGAGGAATGAGGTATTTCCAAAAGAATCAAGAAACTTAGATATTGCTAACAAGGATTATTTCAAGATGTACGAAGATTATACTGCATTTAAGAGAATAACGTGTGGCAACACCGAAATGTACTATGATCCTAAAGAGTTTATAGACAACAGACCAATGTATGTGATTAATTGTAGTAAGAGAAAGAATGTATCGATAAATGAAAGAACGAACATAAAGATTGTTGTAGACTTTGCAGAAGCTGTGGCTGCTAATACTATGTGCTATGCGATTTTAATTGGACGAAAGAACTTTACATATGATCCCAAGAATGAGAAAGTAGTAGAAGAGTTTTAGATAGTTAACAAAATATCAACGGACATATAGAGATTTTAAGGGTGAGCGTTTTGCTCACCCCTTACGGTTCAAGAATCTAAGAGCCAGTATCACTGGCCCTTTATCAGTTAGCCATAAGCGACTTTAAAGGGTATCGAAAAGATACCCTTGCATCCTCAAACTGTTTTCATTAACAATTGTTTTATGGAAGTTTTTCCATCAAACGAAATTAATAAAAATTATTAAATATTTTTTGGTGAAGATAAAAATTGAAGATTGATTTTCTATATAATAAATACGATGGCAAAACACGTTGATTTTTTAAACAAGCTTGGAAGTCTTGAACAGAAACAAGTTGTTGGATTAAGAGAATTGGAATTAAATACAGAATATAAGATTGTGAAAATGGAAAAGATTAAAACTAAGTTTGGAAAGAGCATTTTGGTCGAGTGTGAGGAGTTCAAGGTTTTTCTTCCACCTAGATTTACAAAACACTTAACAGATAAAATGATTGATGAGATCGTTAAAGATGGGATAAAAATCAAATACACTGGTCTAAAAGAAAACTATCCAACTGTTGAGTTCTGTATGTAAATCCAAAAATGAACGAAAATGAACAAAGATATGTTGTCAGAAGTAAAAAATGGAGTGTTTAGAAATGGATCCCCAAAAGAAGTTCATTCTTACTAATAACTTCAATGTAATTGTGAAAAATGTGCAAACCGAAGTTCAAGTAGTTTTTGATATTAACGGTTGTCTATTCAGCTTGAATTACGATCAGTGGACAGAGTTTAAGAAGTCATTGTTTCCTATAGAGAACGAAGTTAACAGAAGATTCCATTATCAGTATCCGAACTTGTAATTTTAAGTATGTTCTAAGTGTTTTATGGTGATAAAGCCATAAAACTAAGACCTTTAAATATACACAATGCATAAGGAGAAGCAGTACTTTTGAATGTCATTCGAATTTTAAAGATACATTTATAAAAAAGAGATTTTTTGAGTTTTTTGTAATTATATTCTTAGAGTTATGCAATTTATAAGACATTCAATAGATAGGAAATTTATTTGTCTATTGATTGCCGTTTGAATTTTGAAAATCGGTTAATATTCGGTGAAGTTACAGAGAATTTTAGAAAAAATCAAAATTTCGGGAATTTTTTACGGGTTTATTTTTGAGTTTTCGGAAAAATGTTATTCTTTAAAAAAGTCTTAGAATTTTGTGAAGATTATGCTAGTATTTTTTATTTTTCAAATATCTGAATTTTTATTTTTGCAGTGTATACCAACTCATAATTTTTTTTCAGAAATTTGCCAACTTTTTTATTTGATGAGTTAGCACATTATAACTATGGGGACGTAAGACTACCCTATTAAAAATATTTTGGGTAAACACTATAATATTGGGCAAGTGAGTTGGCAACACTGACATTTTTTTTCTTTTTTTGAACATTGATGTTTTAGCTATATTTGCTAGCTAGGTGGACATTCTAAGAAGTTACTTAGTTACTCAGTAGATAGTGCTGTATATCATGTAGTTTATCACTTTGCTAATAGATGGAGTTGCTTGTAGAAGTATTTGTTCATATAAAAGGACCAATTTTCACTGGATTTCTTGAGCGTAGTGTTAGCCGAGCTCGCTCGCTTGCAGTCTGGCCAGCTGTAAGTAGTTATCGGCGTGGACGTCGCAGGTTCGAGTCGCCTCCAAGCCAGAAGAAGGATTTTCACTCTCTCATCTATAAGCAGCAAATCAGATTGAGTTGACGTGAATGGAGACTAGCGCTAGTCGGGAAAAGAAAACGAAGGCACAAGAGAAGCAGCAGCAGAAGCAACAGCAGAAAGAGAAACGGAGGTACAACAGAAGCAGCAGAAGCAGCAGAAAGAGAAACAAACAGAAAAAGGAGCCTGAGAGGCAGCCAAAAGCAAACCAAACAAACAAATAAGAGAAAGGCGTAAGTCCTCTCAGGTCCACCTGTGCACAGGTTTTGCTGCTTTTTACTTTGAAAATTTATTTAAAATGTCATAAAAGCCTATGCGACATACTAACCTTTATCTTCTTATAATTCAGCTATTTCTGAACCGATTTCGATCAAACAAAAACTATTTTTTCAATCAAAGACAGACCTATAAGTTATAAGTTTTAGATGTAAGTTTTTATGATTTCAAATGTCATAAAAGCATATTCAATCTCACTTTAACATTGTAGTTAGGGGAATACTTTGCGCCGTCTAACTTTGTATAATTAGCTGGCTTCTTCTGCGCTGGTCAAAAATATTTGGAGGGAGGAAAATGCGCCAGAAGTAACCACCCCTAACTACTCTCGAGGTTATCTCACTTTTTCCATTCCACCATTTTGTTTATCCTCCTTATCACTGTCTCCATTAGGCTCGGTGCATATGTAGGAATGTTAAACTTTGCTCTCCAGCTTTACTCCAAATAAAAGTTTTGCTCTCCAGTCCATGCGCCGAATTTACTCTAGTTTCAAGAGTTTCACCACCTGCAGTGTTCGATGCAATCGTGTACTACAATCCATAAAGATGAAGTCGCGGAATACTGCATCTCTGAAAAGACGTACATTGGGGTACAGTACAGTGTCACAATAACATTGTCGGGTGAGTATATCGCGTTTAAACATTTGGAGCTCGTCATGACTATGCAAAATTATTCCTGCGAACACAAGTACATTTGTACCATCAAAATGATCATGTTTGACAGTATTCCTGGGTTTATTGCTGTTCCAAGCTTTGCCCAGATTTACTATTCACGCTGAATCTCCTCTCATCTGAGAAGAAAACGTGATCCCACCATTCGGTCCGGTCCTGTTGTTCTTGGCAACACCGCAAACGGTATAGCGATGTGTAGATGTCAACGGAGCACAATGTAATGGCTAACGAGCACAGAGACTACCCTATTCAATTGATATTCCACTGTAAAGCGTGCTATTGACCTCTTTGCAATCCAGTTAAATGTGTTTGCTATTGCACCCGGTAATTGACGTCGGTTCCTCCTTACTTGTTTCACAATGCAACGGTAATCCGCTTCTGCAGTTGAACGTGGTCGACCATCACTCTTCCTAATCCTCGAAACGCTCCCAAGCATGTGAAACAATGCAGGGACAATACCAAATATATGGGCAACACTTGTCACAGTTTATCCTTCCTGTTTCCTGATGATTCTTTCCCGTATGAAGTCATCCAAATGCTGTCTCTCTGCTTTGTCGTGAGGAACAACACAATGATGCATCTTAATAACTCTCTGACTGATACACATTGTCTCGTTCTTAATATTGAGCTGCTTCGTGATGATGGAGCAGGCTTATTCGGCGTTATGATCATGCTGATATCAAGCTTGGTCCATGTGTTCATGTAGGAGATATTTTGTAACATGCTGTCGGGCTTCCATTCATTTTGACCTACTACACAGTATTTACTTTATTTTGTTTATCTTGTCCTTAAATTTCGCACATCAGTTAAGTTGATGCATTTAAGTAAGTATTAATGTATATATTACGTTTAATATAATTTGGCAAAAAAAAAGTCAATCCCCAAAATTTGGAAATCGATAAGAGTATGTCCTAATAACTAACTAATGAAAATAACTTTAGGCCCATCTCGATAGTTAGTGTCCGTGTTCAATTACTCTAATTTATAACATACAAATCATCTCAAAAGTGCTTTACGACTAATCAACACTTTTATGCCAGGAAGGTCTACATCAACAAATTTATCAATATTAGTTCAAAATATACATGTGATACAATTCACAAAATAAAAGATTGGGTGGATTTTAAATTGATTTTACTAAAGCGTTTGATACACTAAACCATCAAATATTGTTATTAAATTATCAAAATATGGATTATGCATTGAATATTTAGAGTTATTTGCTTCATATGTTAGTGATAGACCTTTTATTTGTAATGTATAAATCAGAAAGATTATTTGAATCTTTAATAAGCTCAGATATTCCACGGGGGTCTAACTTGGGTTCATTATTTTTTTTATATATGTAAATGACTTACTTTTCACTTTTCGAAATGTCTTATTTATACTGATGACGTAAAGTTATATAAGTAAATAAATATACAGTGGTATTGAGCATACAGAATGGTAAGATTTAAATAATGTGAACAACTGGTGAATGGCAGAAATTTCATAACGAAAAACTGCATAATTTATAATGTTCACCAAACATTGTTAGAGTCATCAAGTCTAGGAGGCTCAGGTGGGCAGGTTATGTAGCCAGAATGGAAGAAAGTAGGAACGTTTTCAAAGTTTTGAAAGTCCAGTCGGAAAACGACCATTAGAAAAACCTAGGCGCAGATAGGAGGACAATATTATGGTGGATCTCGCAGAAATAGGAATACAAAGTAGAAACTAAGTCCAGTTGGCTAAGGATAGAAGTAAATGGACAGCTTTTGTGAGCGCGCAACTGAACCTCCGGGTTCCACAGGCAATAGAGTTAATTCGTTAGTTGTTCATAGTTTTTACTACTAGCAATCAGTACACAAAAAATGTTAAGCTATGAGATTAATAGTATGCATCGAAGACAGTAATGACAACAAAGGATACTTTATGACATAATATGACTTTTAAGATTCATAATAATATTGGAGATTAAGCTTATAGAGAACTCGGATTTATAATACATAACACAAAGGTATTTTCTGATATAAAATGTCATAGAAAACTCGGATTTATAATACATAACATAAAGATATTTTCTGATGTAAAATGAGTCTACACTGTTCATTAAGCTTCAACGACTTAGAGTGCAATTTTAATGAGTGGAGAGTAAAGGCAAAACAAGAAACACAAATATAGGTATTTTTGAATAAAATTATTAACAGTATTGTGGATAATCTGTATCCTAGGAAAAATAGATTTTAACGTGAAAGAGAATATACTAAGATCAAGAGCATTATTGACTTATATACGAAGAGTGTTGTATATGTCTAGTTACCTCTCTTTTCTTTTTTAGGTGAATGAAAGCAACCCGGTAATAATGGTCAAGCATACATAAGAAGGTGGTCAAGATTTCAAGGGGAAATGTTGAGTGAGCGGGTCACCAGAGCTTTCACAAGTGCACTCAAGTGAGCCTAGGAGTGGTCGACCAAAAACAGCAACTTCACCTGAAGTCGTGGAAATTGTACAAAAATTGGTAATGTTCGAACGACGAAAAAAGATTAGAGAAATAGTGGAGGAAATAAGGATTGATATTCATAGTCTTTGGGATATTTCACACCAACACCTTCGGCTCACAAAGATCTGTTTCAGATTCGTTTCTCACAACTTGAACGTTTTTCAGAAGCAAACTCGAGTGCAAATGTGTCAGGAAAATTTGGATTTTATGGAAGGAGATAACTACTACCAGCACGTAGTGGCAGAGGATGAAATATCGACTCATTGGTACGACAAAGAATCTAAACCAGAGTCCATGCAGTGGAAGCATCAGGGGCCACCAACTCCAAAACAATTCAGGGCAAAGAGGACGGCTGGCAAGGGTATGGTAACTGTTTGCTCGGACAGGGAAGGAATTCTTTTGCTTGAAGCTTTACCAAAGGGATATACAATCATAGGGACTACTTACAAAAAACTCTTGAAGATTTACGCCGAGCAGTTCAGAATAAACGACGCTGAGGCAAATCGTCGAATTTTGCTTCTTCCTGACAATACTCTGCACACACATCCCAACTTGCGCAGGCTGCTATCACAGAACAGGGAATGACTCAACGTTTCCACCCACCCACCCTAGTCCCAAGTAATTAGTATCTGTTTTGTCATTTGAAAAAAAAAATACCTCAGGGACCAGTGATTTTCAAGCCAGAAGCAAGTAATCGATGCTGTGATTCAGTCCTTTGATTCCAAGGAGAAATCTTTATATGTTGAAGGCATTGAGCCACTTGGAACAAAATGGAGACTATGTGTAAAGCTGGAAAGTGATTATACTGAAAAATAATATCGTTTTCTTCTCAGCTTACTGGTTTTTTGCTACCCCGCCATAGACATGACTTCCCCAACACACCTTGTAGCACTAAGTACTGTAATGTATATGAATTCACCGTTGTTACAAATGAACACAAAATAATGAAACAAAATTCAACTTTAGATTTCAGTCTTCATCTTGCGATATACATAAAAAATTGTAGGTCATGAACATTGTAAAGATTTAGGTGCATCATATGAATATATATATTATTATGTTTATGTATGTGAATATATAGAGATTATATTTTTAAAGTCACGAACTTGAAAATATAGTATATGTATATCTATCTATCTATCTATCTATCTATCTATCTATCTATCTATCTATCTATCTATCTATCTATCTATCTATCTATCTATCTATCTATCTAGATAGATAGATAGATAGATAGATAGATAGATAGATAGATAGATGTGTGTGTTTGTGTGCTTTTGCACTTCTACCATATGACAATTATTAGCCCACATAGTGACGTTTTCCTGGCCATGCCTCTACTCATTTAAAAATCTTATGCTTTATATACAAATATTCTTACTAGTACATACAAATATTGACACTTTTAACATTGCAAGCGGAAATTAATAACTGCATTTTGTGCGTAATACAAATTTAATAAATAAAGGGTTGATTTCTATAAGGGAGTCCTCAAAATCTATATTATTGCATAAATGACTATGTTTAGATATAAGTTCATGTCCACACACAGCTTATTAAGATATAGGATGGAATAACGGTAAGGGGCGCGGTGGCTCAGTGGTAGAGCGTTTACCTCCGGTGCTTGGGGTCCCTGGTTCGATCCCAGCTCGCGCCGTGTGGGTTTTGTGGTGGACAAACACCGTGCTCGTGGGTTTTCTCGGGGTTCTCCTTTTCCTCCCACTTTCTGCATTCCACCATTTCATTTCACTCATTACTCATCATCACCGTCTCCTTTAGCCCAACCGGCATAATCGTGGGACGTAAAACTTCCAGACGTAAAACCGTAAGATTTCATTTCAATAACGATAAGCTTATATTCTACAGCCAATTAAGAGAATGAAATCTGTAAATGC
Source organism: Thermobia domestica (assembly GCF_964235325.1). Taxonomy (NCBI): domain Eukaryota; kingdom Metazoa; phylum Arthropoda; class Insecta; order Zygentoma; family Lepismatidae; genus Thermobia; species Thermobia domestica. The sequence continues at coordinate 168,076,020 of NC_137463.1, read as the reverse complement.
TGTAACACAAGTAAAAAAAAAAAAAAAAAAAAAAAAAAACTCATCTTCAAACTTGTTACATGAGCCCTTACTGCAATCAACCTTTCAAAGGGATAGTATCTTGCTATCTATTTGAAGGCGTAAGACTCTTCTAGAAAATGCCTATGGGCAGCACAGGGCATGTGATCCTTAGTGTTCTATATTAATTTCCTTAGATTATGTTTTAACAGTTTGGTGTTCGTGTTTCGATGAAGATGTATTGATTCCTCGAGCCTGCAAAATTAGTTAATAGTCTGGAAAATAACTCTTATATTGCTACTTTCATAAAATCCTGCCTATATACATGTCGTGGTATCTAAATGCCATACTTCGGTATTCAAGTGATATTTTAAAATTCAAAGCAAATCTTTGAGTTGAGGGAATAAACATTGAAAAACACAATATGTGAAACAAGTTTAAAACAATTGTAAGTATTATACTGTATGTACTAGGTATTTATATGTGGTTAAAGTAAAAACAATTGAAAGCGTGCTATCAAAAACCGGAAAACGTAACATTCGCATTTCATTTTACTTCTATGTATCGATGGAAATAATCAAGTTCTATAAATCAGATCCTGCTCTGTTGAAATTAGTTTGAAACAGCACAGCAGGAAAAGCAGGAAAAGCAGGAAAAGCAGGAAAAGCAAGAAGAATAACGAAACAGTGAGTGCTGAAAGGACAGAGGATGAAAAGTCACAAGAAGAAAAATGATAATTGCCATTTATCGAAGAAGAGGCACATGCTTGCCAGAAGTAGAGAATGGACATTTCGTGCGAGGTGGAAGCTCCAATCCTTAAAATTAAGACTTGGAAGCCGGAAAAGAAAAAAAGGAAGGATATTTGACATTGGGATTTGGAAGTAAGGAAGAAGCAATCAAACACAATGAGAGAAACAACTTCAGAAGTTGTAATTTGGGAAAGAAACAAAATAGTAATAAGAGTTGGAAGGCGAAGACAATTAAGAGAAAACATAACAAAGTAGAAAGGAAATTGAAAATGAAGAATATGAGGAAATTGAAACTAGAAAGCAGAACATGTTGAAGACAAAATTAAAGAAAGAGTTAGAAGTTAACAAAGGATATAGGAAGTGGAAGAACAGAATAAATAACTGATATATTAAGAGAAAAAAAAGAGATTTATATTCGATCCTGGCTAGAGAATGGAAAACCATACTGTGATTATATGATTTGATAGACTAATATTACATGTTGTGTTGTGTTTTGTTTAAAAGGAGTTTCTGTTGCTAATTATATTTAATAATGTTCGTTTTAACAAAAGCCCAGAATTCAATTAACTACTATAATGAGGATATTACAAATTGGAGAGTGATTCACTAACAAATAGGATAATCCAGCTACAGATGGTAATCCTGAAAGGATGAATACCTTATTGAATGGATAAATATGAACTCTATAATGATAACTGGTGTGAAATAATGCAAATTATTTAATAAAATTTTACCTGATGACAAAAGTTTATTTGTAACAAAGGGGAGACGGTAATACGCCGCTAGTCTCGACTTCTTCCGATCCTCACCTAACTCCCTTACAGGAAATTTCCAATTTTCCTTGGTAAATGTGTTCTGTCACTGCAAAAGTTTATTGTAACAATGAATGCCAGTAAACACTCAATCAAACTTAATTATCATTTTGCTTATAATTTTATTATTTTTATCATATTTTGGGAACACTTTTATACATGGAATTTTTAAAATCATATCCACTTACTAACACTCAACTTTAGCCAGAGACGATAGGGAAAAATTAGTAAATGTAAAAAATGTGAGCTATAATATATAGTATACGTGCAATTTGTTTCTGCGCACAGATGTACATATTTCTTTTTAGCTAAATAAACACAAACCAGTTACTTGCAGTCTATTTACAATATACTACGTTATTAAGACACAAATTGACTTAACGCCGCTTGTCAACGCCACCATCAAGTGTCGGTGCTTCGCTCTTCTTTAAAAGTCGATCTTTTTAGCGTGTTGATAAATTATTCAGTTGTTACATTGTTTTAAAGGATTAGCATATAGACCCACCGATCACCCCGGAACCGGGTCCAGGTTGGATAATGGACTCGGTTGAAGTGAAAATCACTAGACGCTAAATTAGCATTTCTATAATGGTCAAAATAGGCTTGCAGTGTTTTAATTCAATAAATTCAACTTACCAAAATCAGAAGTTTCTACTACAAGTTGCTCTGGTGACACTGATTTAAACAAAATACTTTATATTTAATATACCAAACTAGACATTCCCACAAAGCATACCCTCATTTATGGTGTATGTGTATTGATTAAAGAAAACCACAAAAGTTAGGAAAGACGATTGAGCCTATAATATTTAATGAAGTACAGTACTCTATTCTACTACTCCCCATGTTTATCATGTTTGTGGATCACCGAGAGCGCCTAACAAAAATTATTCGTTATTTGGAAGATGGGTTAGGGAAATTACACTGTATTTCCCAGCTCTTTTTTTCCGTTTTATAAATAATGAACTTGATAATATCGAGTAAAAATGAAAGGAAGTTAGTTTTCACCAAGGCGAGAAATATTTTACCGTTTAAGATGAAAATAGAATTTCTGAACCGTATATATTTTCATGGGACATTTGCATCCGTATCGTGTTGTTTTAATATCAACGAATCGAATGAACAAATCTGAAGACAAAATCAGGAATTCCATAGCTTCGACTTCACTATCAGCAAAACCCATGCGCGATCAACCATTTAAAAGAAAATGGATTGATTGAACACTATGGATACATTAACACTATATGCACTAAAGAACATAATAAAAGAGAGTACCTTTAAGGGTGGGGTGCTGACTGCCACGGGTGCTGACTGCCACAGCCAATTATTGGTGCTGATCGCCACGACTGGCGCTAATTGCCAATATCAAGGTGCTGACTGCCACGATGGCGTGCTGACTGCCACGAGCCTGAGAAAAGTTGCTAGACGTAACATTACCGGACGCCAAGAAGCATGAAAGAAACTAGATGATCCTTAGGATCGTGTTGTTCAGACCAACACCTAATAAAGGTAAACAGGTATCTGTATGTACACTCATGTCCAAAATTATTGTCACATGATTATAAATATGTTGTTCTAGTAATATAATTTGATAACGAATTTACCCGGTATTTCTTATAATGTTAGTATGCATATAATCGGCAAAGACAAGTGTGTGGTAAATTTCATGTCAAAAGAGCGGTAAATAAGAACAATAAAACGAAAATAAAATTTTCTTGTCCATTTAGTTACATTTTATTTTACTCATTATGATTTTCGTATTTATAATTCTTTTCCTATGAAATTTATCACAAATATAAATTTCCTGATTATACACATAATATAAGTATTAAAAGTACTCTGCAAAATTATCAAATTATATTCTTACAAGAAGACAGTTATAGATATGCGACAATAATTTTGGACATGAGTGTACTTTCAGTTTTGTCAGGGAGCGGTGCGTACAAAATTGGTACGATTTATGTATTCTCACTTGCACTCCCTATGTCAGCATGAACTGTGTACAGCTGCGCAAATTGTTTCGAGCAGCTCTTGAAAGTTCCATCAAGAAAGCACTGCTGGCTGTACCTCACAAGGGAAGTTCAAGAGAAAGCACTCGCCTGTAGAGAAACTAAGCATGCCATTCGAAGTCCCAATTTATGCTGATTATAACAAGCTAATAAAATTCCTGTACGGTTGAGAACGGTTCAAGATATTCAACTTGAAAGTTTATATGAGAAAATGAGGATATACGCATTTATACGCGTTAAGTACAACATAATTAGTAACGAATATTGACACACGAATTGAAACCTATCGGAAGTAACAGAAAAAAAGCGTTTCGCAATAACTAACGGGTTTGTTAGATACAATTAGTCATTTCATTGTTCACAATAATCATAGGTTAGAGATGAAAATTGAACACTGTTGTTCTTCTGTTTTATGAATAAATGACGCAGGCAAAATACTCCCTTGCACCATGAACATTTTATATGTGCAATTGTGTTGCATCCGTCAAGAGAACAGTTCGCAGAACTAAAGCAAAAAGTATATTCGACAAGTGATTCAAAAGTTATAGGCTTATAATTTGTTCGTAACCTGCCTTGCAGAACGCAAACTGAAACAATCCTATGTATCGCGGTGATCGGAAGTGATTCGTATGGACACGAACTTTATTTGATTATTTTCAGTGGCGTAGCAGCTGTCCCCGCAACCCCCGCAGTGCGGGGGGCCTCGACGTATATGGGGCCCTGAAGCCTTGCGATCAATAAAGGTTTAAAGAAGTAGAATTTAATCTTACTTCTATCGGCTTTACAACTAGGACCCCTTCTCTATACTTTGCGGGGGGGGGGGCGCAAAAGTGTGCTACGCCACTGATTGTCTCGTTGGTACATTATAACGTCCAGATGAAGAAGATTCATACTATGTACAAATCTCCTGCTATAATCTTTGATTGATCGGAATCAAAACACATCAAATGGTTGCACAAATCGTGTGCAATTCTTTGGTATCTTCTCAACCATTAGGTCTTTGCCATCCGTCATGCAACCTGTAATGGACAATTTGTCTGTGAATGGACCCCAGTCATCAAGCAATAGCAATTTCAAACCATCAGGCTTCGCCATGGGTGAGAATACTTAACGCATTGAAATGTGCATCCACTCATTTTCTCATATAAATTTCCAAGCTGAATATCTCGAACAGTTCTCAACGTACAGGAGTTTTATTACCTGTTGTAATCAGCATGAATTAGTCCTTCAAATGACATGCTTATTTCTCTGCAGGCGAAAAAAAAATGAAATGAAATCTTTTAGTTTTACATCCCACGGTTATGCCGGTTAGGCTAAAGGCGACGGTGATGATGAGAGATGAGTGAAATGGTGGAATGAAGTAAGTGGAAGGAAACGGGAGAACCCCGAGGAAACCCACGAGCACGGTATTTGTCCACCACAAAGTTCACTTGGCGGGGGCTTGGATCGAACCCGGGACCCCAAGCGCCAGAGGTGAACGCTCTACCACTGAGCCACCGCGCCCCCCTTCTCTGCAGGCGAGTGCTTCTCCCAAACTTTCCTTGTCAGCTGGCTTCAGACCCTCATACCCATTAAATAATACAATAAAACAATTAATATAAACAATGAAATGTGCAAATTGTACATATAAAAGAAAAGACAATCCCTTTATAAACATCCAAGTGTATGTCGTTCCACTTAGTGAGCAACTTTGTAACTTATAGGATGCCACATAGATTTGCTGTGATGATTACTAAATTAATCCCTACTAAATTAATTAATAATCATAAATTTAGTATGAGGGATTAATTTCTCTCTTCCCAAATACAATTTCTCCCAGGCTCGTGGCAGTCAGCACGCCGTCGTGGCAGTCAGCACCTTCATATTTGCAATCAGCGCCAGTCGTGGCAGTCAGCACCAATAATTGGCTGTGGCAGTCAGCACCCGTGTCAATCTGCACCTATCCCCTTTAAGTGGTGTAATAATAGTGAGAAAACCAAGCTTCTTTACATGTGTTTTTTTAAAGCTACCACTGACCATCCTACTCAAGGATTTCAAGCACCAGAAATTGGTTTAACAAATTCAATGTGCGACAGAAATTCCACAACGTCAAAATTGTAGAGGAAGCTGCATCTACAAACACTACAGCTGAAGCAGCAGAATATCCAGATGGGTTTTTACTATTAATTTCTAAAGCGGTTACAAACCTTAACAAATGCTTAATGTGGATGGAACAGGTTTATTCTAAAAAGAAAAAGAAAATTCCAAACAAAAAGTGAAAGATCTGCACCTGGATTTAAGATGATCAAGCAGAGTTATATTGCTGTTTTGTTCTAATTCATGAAGAGCTTATCTAATTAAGCCACTTATACTCTACAGATCATTAAATCTTCGTGTCATCTTTGACTCGAAACTCACGTTCCCTGACCACACTTCAATAGTTAAGAAACCAATGCACATGTTGGGACTTCTTTACTGATTTACTAAACTACACGTTGTGGCATCATTAGCAACGTTTTATAAAGCACTAATAGCGCCCAAGTTCGAATACTGCTCTCCTATATGGTCATGGCCTCATCTACACATCCTTCTAGACCTAATTCTATTCTCAATTTCTTAATTGCTATAGTACGCTTCGGATATTACCTAAGGAGGAACTCCTGCGGTATCTTAATATCTAGACGCCGGAAGTACGCAGAAATAACTCTCACCTGAAATTTCTTCATAAGACAGTTAATAGGAACTTAAGATCGGAAACCCTACTTCAATAACTATTCTTATGTGTCTCTTCCCCCAAAACCCGGAATACCCACCCCAGATTGACAATTATGCAGAGGTCTCTTTTTCACATATTACTGACCTCTTATAATCATTTACAACTGAGGTGGACATTTTTTTTTAGAGCTATCCGGTTTACTTCCGAGCTTTTCTGTTTGTCAACATTTCTCTGTGTAAAATGGCAAATTATTGTACCGAGGATTTGCTCAATAAATAAATAAATAACTATATATATATATATATATATATATATATATATATATATATATATATATATATATATATATATATATATATATATATATATATATATATATATATATCATAGTTTTGCACAGCAAACTGATTCTGATAGATAAGACACGTAGGTAAAACTTTTACGTCTAATCTACTGAAATAAACCACTGCGTTTGTACACATAAAACAGCTTTTTCACTTCCGCTACCCCAGAAAAAACGAAAAAATTGAAGAATACAATAAAATAATGGCTAAATACATTTATAAATATGTGAGAGCTGAGCAGTAGGATTGGAGCGATTATGTAAAATTAGCAGCCGATGCGTATAACACGAGTCGATATGAAAATGATAAGTATAGTCCATATGAACCATTGTAAAGACGGAAACCCGTATTTTTCAATAAGCTTGAGACTTCATGCCACAATCTTACTCTAAAATGTTTTTTTAAAAAATGGAGGAAAACAGGAGAAAAAAGGAACTTATGAAATTACTGTAAAGAAATAAAGAACAGGCTGAATGAAAACGCGTAGAACTCTCCATCTAATTGGCAAATTAATCCATAATTCTGTGAGTAAGCATGTGTTGTCCCCAAAATTAGTAAGAAACATGTATATAAGTCCATTCCGAATCTCATGTATTCCTTCCAAGAACATAGTGGAAGCACAGAGAGTATATGGAAAGCGTAGCGTAGTAAATATAAATGTAGAACGCAGTAAAGCATATATAGATCCGGCAATTTTTTCAAGTAAATTGTAAAAAAAAAAAAAAAAAACAATTAGAAATTAATTTAAATTACTCTATAACAGGTATATATTGAAGCGGATATAAAGTCAATATTCTCTACAATCAATCTTAGAAGTAATCACAGACACACATGAGTTAATTAAGAATATTGTGCCATCTTTTAATTTAAATAGAATTTATTAATTATCTTGCAATTGACTTTCAATTAACTTTCAATTTATCTAGGAATTGAAGGGTTTTATTTGAGCCAGGAAATTTATATTGCGAAAGAACTATCTCTAACAATCACGAAAGAAGCTCGTAGTACAACAAGCACAATTGTCTAAGCTTTTGTCACATGTGATTCATTCCCCATTTTCTTACGACCATCTGTCGTATGATGACCAAACCTCTGCCTGGATTTTTGAACAGGTAACAAATATTGAGTTGGTGAGTTGGCTTATGGAGACGCCATTGAGAAAGTGCAACCTTTGATCTCATACTGTGCTACTATATTTACATTTTGGGAGAGCCAAACATAAATGTTATGGACGCTTTCCCCCGAATGTATGTTCTTAACATGAGTCAATTCCATACACCTCATGTTAGCAACTTGCGAAAGCCCAACATATGGAAAGCGTAGCGTAGTAAATATAAATGTAGAACGCAGTAAAGCATATAGAAAGCTATCCGCCACATGGAGCAGGTAACGCTGGCTGTAGCACTACTACCGTACTGAAGCTATATTAATTCTATTGGAGACGAGTCATTGACCCTTTGAGTGCAAAAGCTCTTTTCTATGACTCTTCCTCTTCTGAATAATTATTATTTTTTGGCTCATGACAATTCTCGCTTACACAGAATCGGAAGGAAAAGAAAAATTAATTAAAATGAAATAAAAAGGAACAGATATTGGGATGAAAATAGAAAAAAAAAGAAGTGAAAGGGACAAATTACAAACAATCAATAAAGGTATCCACAACTCTCTTTTTAATTATTTTTTAAATAATTTTTCTTCAGCTGCAAATTAAAAATGGCAGATGCTTAGCACTCTCCTATCTTTGACCATTAAAAATAGTATATCCAACAGTTGCAATACCTAGTTGCAAAACTAAATGAAAACCAAGTTTTGAAATTGAACATCCTTCTTTCATTGGGGTCATAATGAACAAAATGAATTGCGAATTGAATAGAAAAGGTCACTGATATATGACCGAATTGATCAGAATAAATGTAGATCTCACGGATATCATATACCATGGAATACGGACCCAATTCTGCATTATGCTACCACTCTCACAAATTGAAGTGATATGTTTAAATACTGCATTATATACGCTGTTCCAATCACTGAAAGTAATCTTAAGTGTATTATCCCGCTTTCTATAGGAATAATACATAAAAAAAATATCGATACTCTTCGTAGTCTGTTTAAATGAGAACATTTGGTGCGGCTATCGGACGTGTTACAGGGCATGGAGTTTTATCAAACTAAGTCAATGCCAAAAGATCACTATACCTCACAATGTTCGTTTTTGCTACATTTGTTAGTGACCGTTTGAAGAAGCAACAGCAAGAGCACGGTTCAGCTTAAATTATTATGTACAGCACTATAACGCACATAAAATATGTAAACTGCAAAGAATTTTGTTTCATTTGTAAATATATATATGAACATCTTGTATACCATATATTAGCAGTACATTCCTCATATAAAATATCAAAAGGACTCATTATCAGACTATATGGTTAAGAAGCATACAATTGGATAAGGGAAGGTGATTTATTTTCCTTTGTTGTTGTTTTGAAGCAATCGTCGGCTACACTTAGAAGTCAAGGAGATTACCGAAATTCTGACCAGTAAGAATTACCGCTTATTTCAGGCTAAATTAACCAGCGGCATAAAACTCGGAACTAGGAATTTTATTAGCTGTTCAAGAAGGGGCAGGAATTTGTCTGAAGCCCAATTTTTATGTGAAGTAAGGTTAATTTTAAAGATTGTAACGAGACTGTAAACACTATTTATAATTTGAAATCTGAAAACAATAACCAAACTATGAACGCCACAATTTACTCCTTATCAAATACTAGTTCACCGTCACTAATCGTGCATAAACAAAATAAAGTTCCTTCGTTTGCAATCGCATGTTTTGGTGGGCGCCTGTATGAAGACGTAAGCAAATTTCGCGACAGTCATAAAGTAGCTGGTATTTGGGTGGACAACAGAAGGGAAGAAATGTTACATTATTGCCTACTTACAGACTAGCGCGCGAGACTAGTATTAAATTCATATAACTGAATTAAATGCTTTGTCTGACTTCAATGCTATCCCGATTGTAGATCGATTGCGTATTGCATTTCAGTCATCTTTGGAGGTTGGTGATCCCTACTCCCTCCTGGCTCAGTGCCGAAAGGTTCTCACATAGATCTATACAGAATATTGTCATATTCCGTCTGTGTAAAAAAAAAGTCTCCGATGATCCAGGAAAGATGAGACATATCCGGATACTTTAAAATACATAATTACGAATGAATGTAGAAAATTGGAAGCGTTAGAATCACAATTAAAATTATACAAGGCTGCCAAGGCTCAGGCAGGGCTAACTAATAAGACCGCAGTTTAATAAACAACGCAATAATACTACAAATAGGTGGAATAAAAATTTAAGGAAGTCACTTTCACAAAATCAGAGTCCTTCCAAACTCCAATAGAAAAACAAAAAATAACTTCAGCATCCAAACGGGATAACGATAATCAAAAGGATTAATAAAGACATTGACGAAATGCGTTATGTTTCGAGTATTGCGTAATAAGTTTGTATCATATGAACTATAGTAATAAGAATACTTGCAGTTGGTAATGTTTATAATGCTAACCACAAAACTTTCAGAATTAAATACAGAAGAAACCTTTAAAATTCTTGTGTAGTAGGAGAATCATTAATACATGTGGATAAAAACAGCGGGAAGATTATCACAGAGATAATTATATAGAATTGTCAGTATTCTCCACTTTATTATAAGTGTGAAGTTACCCCATGTGCTACGCCATGAATTGTACTGTTATTTGGAAATAATGGAGAATGCACAAGAGGTTTAGCTATACGTATTGGTAAGAAACATCGGGTTGCGTGTGATGCTGACGTTTGCTCTGATATCACCTTTAATGGCTGCCTTCAGGGTAAAACTCAAATGTTACGACACCAAAAGCAGTAACAACACAAAAGTTTTGCCGATTTCTAACCTGGGCAAGATCTTATTGTCACTAAGGTCCTCGACACATATTTTAAGACGTGTTCCAAGAGGTACTCGATCAACGTTGGTTGATGCACTCGTAGTAGTGTTAAATCATATAACAATTTCAAATGATACAAAAGACTGGATAAACTTATGTCTATTTCCATTTGTTGCTTTAATTGCTTCCAAACAATCAGATAAAGATAAGAATCTGACTTCTTGAGTGAAGCTACGAGTTCGCCTCCGGTGAATATTAGCCATGATGCCATAACCTGGCCTTCAACGAAGATGAAGAAATCTCGGTTAAACCAAACATTTTCTAATTTGAAGATTGTAGAGAATAAACTTGCCGATGGTGACATACGTGGAGCAGTACGTCTTTTAATTTCTGATGATATGGTTGCGGCTCCGGATACATCTGCGTTGAAGACCCTGGTGGAGAAACATACTGCCCAGCCTGGCAATTTCACTGCGACGAATCTTCCTGATGATCAACACATTTTTGAAGGAGTTTCAAAGTGCAATTATCTCATTTCTGTAAGGCAGCGCGGGAGATCTAGATGGATTTCGTCCTTGAACTCTTAAAGACCTTGTTTCTTGTCAAATACTGGAATCGAAGGAAAAACTCCTAAAATCCTTTTGTGATCTATTAAATTTAATCATTTGTGGAAAAGTACCAATGGAAGTTTGCCCGCTGTTTTTCGGTGCCAAACTTACAGCTCTGAGAAAAAAGGATGGTGGTATTCGGCCCATAGCGGTTGGGACTGTTTAGCGCAGAATATCGTCAAAAATCACATGCTTTAGAATACATGAGCCAGTTAAGATTTTTTAAATCCCCAGTCAGCTTGGTGTTTGTGGTCCTAATGGTATCGAGGCAGCTGTTCACGCAACCCGAGTTTATTTCTCTTTTACTCACAGTGTTACTAAGGCGGTTGTAAAGTTGGATTTTCGTAACACATTTAATGAGCTTCGCCGGGATACTATGCTTGGCTCAGCGATAAATGATTTTCCTTCAATTTATCCGTATGTTTATCAATATTATGCTCAACTCAGTGTTCTGTCTTCCGACAGAAACAGTATTTCTTCTCAGAGAGGTATATAACAAGGTGATCCTCTGGGCCCAGTACTTCTCGCTATAACTATTCACTCTTGTAGTTAAATCACTGGACGCCGAATTAAACACTTGGTTTTTCGACAATAGAACAATTGGTGGTGAACCCGAGGTGGTTCTTTCCTTCTTAATAGAAATAAATAAGAAAGCATATCCTCTTTGCTTACATCTTAACTTTTCTAAATGCCAGGTTGTTGCCTTGGAACATATGAAACAACATTCGTCGAAATATTTAGATTTAACGAGTGTGCACCAGGCATATGTCCTCTAGCAATTCATAATGCTTATCTTCTAGGTGCTGCCCTCACCTACTTACGTGCTATTGAATAAAATATCTAATTTAGAGTTATTCTTGTCTCGACTTTCCTCAATTTCAGCCCATTCAGCCTTTGTTCTTTGAGGCATCTTTATCAATCCTTCGCTTAACCTATTTTGTTACAATGCTTTCCGTCTTAGCATGTGAGTTCTTTGCTGGAAAAGTATGATACTGTCCTGAAAACTGGCTCCTTAAATGCCGACTCTTGGATGCAAACATGTTTATCTGTTGGCTTGGGCGGTCTTGTATTCGAGAAGCTATGAATATTGCGATTCCTACATTCTTAGCGTCTTACCACGGGTCTCTGCGATTAATCGAAGCTCTCCTTCCACATTGTTATTGTTTGGACCCAGATGATTCCGTTCAGGAAGGCTGTAATAGGTGGACAAGCTTAGCAGATACACCTCCTAGAAATTAGCAAAAAGTGTTTTCAGTCATTTTGGTATACACCAATTGCATCTCACTTACATAATCATCTGTTACAATTTGTTGTTTTTCCGGAAGATAAAGCCAGGCTCCTTGCTGCCTCATCTCCCGAAGCGGGTGAATGGTTGATGGCGATATCTTTTTCGCCTTTAGGCCTTCATTTGTCCAATGAAAGCTTTCGAATTGCTGTTGCCTTACTTTTAAGTTTAGCTGCTTGTGAGCCTCATCACTGTCCAGCTTGTGGAGATCAGGTTAACCAACGTGGCCTGCATGGCCTTTCATGCATGAAGAGCGTTGGTAGATATGCCCTACACACCTCTCTTAACACCGCCCTTAACATTGCTGAGATTCCCTCAATACGGGAACTTTCTGGTTGCTATCGTTCGGATGGAAAGCGACCCGATGAGATTAAACTGGTTCCATTAATGAGAGGTAAATGTTTATCGTGGACTTTATATGCGCTGATACATACGCTCATTCAGGTTTCCGTCTATCTGTAATGAACGCTGGAACTGTTGCAAATCGCAGAGAAGCTGAAAAGAATAGAAAATACAAAACTTTCTCGAAAATTTTGTTTTTACTCCAATTACTATTGTAACCAGTGGTGCTTGGTGTGCATGAATTCTTGAATTGATTAGAGAGGTAGGAAGACGCATTTTTTACGTTTTCAGCGAAGTTCGCTCCACATCTGTTCTAATACAGCGCATAGCTGTTTCTTTACAACCTGGTAACGTCTCGTCGGTCCTTCACACTTTATCATCTGAAAAGGAAGTAGATAAGGTGTTTGTACTCTAATAAGAATAGTATATATATATTGTAATTTATATGAATGCAGATTCAGTGTAGTTATGCCACCTCCCTGTTAAATTAAAAAAATATTGTTTGCGTTGTCAGACAGTTATTAATAACTCTCACTTAAAATTTATGTTACAAATACTCTTTTACAAATATACCTTTTGATAATGGAGAATTCATAATGACAGAGATTGTTGTAATCTCCGTCTCAGCTGAGCAATTATTGTTCCGAACTAGAGTTAGTCTATTCCATTATATTTTACAAATACCATACAAATCGGAAGGAATTGAACTCAAAATGGGTAGCCGCCAGCAATATGTATGAAGAATTAATATACATTACGCAGGAAATGGAACCGAACGAGAAGTTGTGGCATGTTTCTACAATGCTTGGGCTTTGGAGATACTATTTATGTATTAAGGAAGCAACCAGTTCTCTTAGTTTAGAAATATTTCCTTAAATCTCTTGTGATAAATATATAACAAATCCCTGGAATCAATTTAGAACTTCTTCCTGATGTTCAATGGGAATGTATTTAACACGAAGGTATCATTCATATTTATCCTGTGTCAACTTTAGCGTATATATTTACTATCATAAAAAGACGAATGATAGTAGGGATAGAATACACTGATTCCGAGTGTAACAGTGGATATGCCGAATAAAAAAGGAAAAAAATATATTTTTGGTCAAGAGTACTGAAATTAACGTCTTTTCTAGGTTATGAAGAGAAATAAGGGCAACAGAAAACAGAAATAATCCAACCAATACTACTCATGTAAGTATAAATTAGTATGAATGTTAAATATAAATTTTGTCGATATCGCTAATTACATAATAGCTAATATACAATCTCGTTTTCCTAGCAAACCCTTGCATAAGTATTTAGCCAATGTGACTACTTTATCTATTGCTAGAGCTAGATAAGTTATCTGTTGCTTCATATGATCAAGATATATACCATTATTTTGACTACAAAATTGAAGAATTTTAAATATTGTGTTAACATTGCCATAATAGCTTCGACGGCAGAAGGACTTTTACATCGTCTATCTACGTACTTGCCATTGAAGCCCGTGTGCGAACCGTTAATTTAGAAGGTATAAGTTGTATTGTGGGTGAATAATTCTTTAGAAAGAGTAACTGAACCCTCTTATAGGCAGTGGTGCTATTCATCCGGTTCGCACCGGTTCGCTAAAACCGGTTGTTAAAATATTTCGAGTTCGCACAACCGTTTGTTATACCCAGATATAAACACACACATACATGACCTAAGCAAAAGTGCAGAAAGAAGCCAAACAAATTAGTGAAAATACGTCGGTACTTTTCCCGTTCGCTTGTATTGTTGTGACAACAAACAACTTTCAATTGTTTCAATTCAATGGGAGACAGAAATTTGAATGGGCAGATAGAAATTTATGAATTCCGGGATTTTGTCCGGGATACTGGGATCTGTGAGTGTAATGAATATGATAGTATCTAAGGGGTCGTCCACATATTACGTAACGCGCCAAACGAGAGAGAGGATGTAACGATGTATAACACGAGGGAGGAGGGGGTTAACGTCTTCGTTACGTAACGTGTTTAGGTTTATATGCAATCTTTTAAACAAATAATTTTATTCAGTTTTTTTTTCATTTTTATAAATAAATATTTCTATTGTTTTGGAAAATTGAGAACATCCAGCCTGTATAAATTGAATCATGCAGAAGGGATTTGAAGACACTACTAGACACCAGCATGACTGGTGACGAACCATGCGTGTATTACAATGTAATAAAGCTATGTTTTGTGGCTATCGCCGCAATGCACTTATGGTGCACGCTTTTCTGGAGTTAGTTGTTAGCGATCGTAACTACAGCTTGAAAATGCCCTCACGTTTCCACTCGTATCGCTATTTCTAATAATAGATTTAAAACTTTTGATTTGAATCATTACTAACTATTCTTCCAAGAGGTTTTGCGTGTGAAATAGAAGAAACTTTTTTTCATGAAATAATGTTTTTTGCGACAGAACGATCCAACCAAAATAAGATATTAAAAAGCGAATTCGTCGGATATTCATCTCATACTGAATTTTTTATCTTTAGATTTGAATTTTCCAAGAGAAATCGAGTTTATTCGCATTCTAGCACTAATGTAGGACAAGAAGAATTTGAAAACAGGTAAACTGAGGTCCAAAGTCCAAAGAAAATGTACCAAAGCTTGTTTAAAAATGATATGTCCCTGCTCCTTCACGTGTGCAGCCCCGTCGAATCTGTGATCTACGGGGAAGAGAACTTCTTTGTATCGTCGACACTGGGAAACTTCAAACACAGGAAGCATCCAGGATTCCAGAAAAAAGAGGTCAATGTCAATTCTCTAGATCCTGTTTCACCTGTATCTTCCTGCAGTACTTCCTTATTGCCAATCATCGGTGACCTAAGAGGTTGGGTGCAATCTTCTTGGGGAAACGACAGTATGGAATTTCGAAGAGTTAAGACTAGTTAATTAAACAACCTTATGGGGTTTAAATATTATTACGGTACTATCATTTTCAAATATTTTGATTTGTTGGCGAAAATACAGACTACAAATGTATTCAAAATACAAGCGTTTCGTAATGAAAAGTTCTGCCATTAATTTTTTTAATTGTGATAACCACAAAATAAGCAAAATTGGTGGAAAAACAAAAATGAAAAAGCGTTACGTAACAAAGGAAGAGGGATTTAGCCTTGCATTACGAAGTGGGAGCGGTAAAATTGATGAGAAACAGCGTTACGTAATATGTGAACGGCCCCTAATGCCTATTACGTGTGCTACCTATCTGCAACAGGTTTTTGAATGACTCCAATGTCTTCATTAGTTCTTGAGATATGTATCTTCGAAGAAATGTTTACAAAATAAAGTGGTTTTCAGCAATATCTTGACCGATTGCTTGTCATAACCAATACTATCATTTCTCAGTAGGGATGGTATCGAGACGAGACGAGACGAGACTTTGTACAGTCTCGGTCTCGTCTCGGTTGATATATAACGGTCTCGGTCTCGGTGTCGTCTCGAGTAAAAAATCACTGTCTCGGTCTCGGTCTCGTCTCGGTCAACAGATGCTCGTCTCGATCTCGGTCTCGGTCTCGAGTACCAAATCTCGGTCTCGTCTCGAAAGTCTCGAAATAAATACTGTGAAATTAAAATAGTGAAAGTATTATTTCTCGTACAGTCTGTCGTTTCCGCTTATTTTTTCCTTTAATTTTGACTTAGAATTATGGTATGGTGTACCTCTTCGTAGCTAATTTGCTAATGCTAATGCCTTCCATGCGCGTATTCCAGGTTGAATGATCAGTGGGTATATCACGCTCAAACCCTAATAGAACCCATATTTCACTTTCAGCAATAGACTTTGTCTCATGTAGCCTCAGAACTGCGTATACAATTAAACTCTATTAAATTAACTCCAGTACTATACAGTATTTTATTTCCTTCCTTTGAATCAGAATTGTTCAATACCTCCTAACGGATAACGCAACACATAGCAGCACGAATGTATTTAATCGTAACGAAATTGAAACTTTACAATTTCTCATTTATTATTCAATACATTCTGCTTTGACTATCATTTTAAAAACAAAATATAACGTTCATTATTTTAACAAATAGGGTAAATTATTACTACAATATACGTATTTTGTTTGAAATTGATGAAATGCTATATTACCGTTTCACATCTCCCTGTTTAATTGACATTTTATAACACGAACGTCCTGAACCTTGTGGTGGGAGCTACTACACTCATCTTTGTTATGTGAGGTCTCGAGTTGGATCACAAAACAAGTTAGATTCAAAGTCCGATGTTTCGCATAGTTCGCGTCTCATTTTAAGTGCATCTGTTTCTTATACAAGTTCATAAGGACGTAAGCACATGTCCAGTGCCGTAACATAGATTAATCTTATTCCTGAGCTCTCAACGGTGCATGCAATCTTTATTCAAGAAAACTAATCTTGCTTCATTACCTAGAAATTTTATATTGATTAAAAATTACTTGCGAAACATGGACATACATATTATATAAGTATATAGGTAATTCGAGTTATCTGTATCTATTTTTCTCACTCGCCAAAACAAGTGATTCTTAACTTTCTAGTTTTCTTTTGTATTAATTTTCGTAGTTTTGCTGCAACATGATGGATTGAATAGTCAAAAATATTTTTTTCGCTCTATGATTTTCATTAAATTTTGGATCCATTTTTCCCCTACCTTACCTAGTAAAAGTTATATATTTAGTCTTAGTTGAGGAATTGGTTTTTCGCTTCTGTAAAATTTCGAAATTATGACTTGGTTTAGTTTACCTCCTAGGTCCTGATATAATAATATCATCACCATCATCATAATCAATCATTATCAATCCATTGCTAGATGAAGGTCTTTCCAAGTCTTCTCCACAACTATCTAACTTGGGCAATTCTTTTCCAGGTTACTCTTCAGTGGTTCTTGATTTCGTCACACCTTCTTGAATGCGGAGGTTTCCTAGGCTGTTTTTGTCTCGTGGTATCCAGTCTAGAATTGTTTTCGTCCGTCGATCATAATTTCTTCTTGCAATACGGCCAGCACACTTTCCAGCTCATATTAAATTATTTCATTAGCACCATCAGTTTTCATTTTTATACATTTGGGCTACAAATAGTTCGAAGTCGCTACTTTCGGAGTACAGACACACTACTTTTTGATCTTCAGATCTGGCAACACTGACTGAATGATTTAAATCAACACAATGTGAGAACCCCCATTTGGTCTAGCGGCTAGCACTCTTGATTTCGGTTCGCGTGGTCCCGAGTTCGATTTCCGGAAGGGGTAAAGTTGAACGACTGAAGTGGTTCGAATTCCACTATAATCATTAGCTCACGTCTCCTTTAGCCGCCCTAGCATAACTGTGGGACGTTAAACTAAAACAAAACAAAACGAAAGTGAACACTGTGTATTACTAACTGTAAGTCCTTGAATAATTGCATATAGCTATATGGTATGGATCGAGTTTGAGTTGGTCGGTGGTCAAACTAAAGCAAGTGAAATGTAATCAGGGTGTAATCAGAACTTTTAATTAAGCACGGTCTTAGTCTAAAGTGTACACCTGGCCTAAGGCTTAGGGGGAACAACTAGTGTTACTGAAAATGTATGAGATACATTAATTTCAGTTACAATTTGCATTTAGATGTATTGCTGGAACGAAGACTTAAACATTAACATCATAAGTATGAAAAACGTCGTCTCTTGAAAGCATTCTTGCACCATGAAACAAATTACGAGTAATTTAAAAATATTTTGCAGTTTATCTACGTTATTTGCACATACCGGTATTTAGAATCATACTTAACAATTTATTTAAGTGGGCAGAACTGCGACTTCTTGTAATTAAAACCACCAAAAACTATTGCTGTAATGTTATAGAAGCAAAGGAAAGCAATAATCATTATAAAAATTTAATACAAATACGTCATTTTAAGCAGTATAACAATCACTACCAATGTGTTTGGTATCTCTGAAACGATTTGAAATAACAATTGTTGTAAATGGCGTTATAAGCATTTAAGTCTTTTGGAAGCATCTGCATGATGAGACGTGATATGTCAGCGCGTTTTCGAAGTAAAGTGTTTAGAAACATTTAAATTTTCCGATTCTTGTAACTTTGTTCCTTCATTCATTCGAAATATATTATACCATGATCACAGTATTTGACGCTAAGGTACAGTTGATGCGCATTGCACCGTCCATGCCATTTGCGTTATTAGATATTTCCAAGCTACACGAAATAACGTATGGGCTATTGTGGTTTTGTTAAATAACTAAATTAGAAATATGTAATACTTTACATAGCGCAATTTGAGAAAATACAACAGCAGAGTATCAAGAAGAATTTCCCAACTTGGTACAACATTTGAGCATTTTTAATATATATATATATATATATATATATATATATATATATATATATATATATATATATATATATATATATATATATATATATCGCAGATCCTAGGGGAGGGCTATAGGGACTATAGCCCCCCTGAACGCTCAGGTATGCACTGGATAAAATGGGCTTCAATCCTACTTTCTTTACACTGGATAAAGCGGCAAACCATGGTTTAGCCCCTCCCTTGATCATATACTCGTCCGTGGCTATACAGTAGGACGCATGTTTCAGAATCCTGAGGTGCTTCCACAACAATTTTTATAGAGGGAGTTTTTGACTACGTGCCTATGATATAAAGTACTCTCCAACTATCTCCATAAAAAAATGTTGCGTGAGTACCTTAGGATTCTAAAACATTTATTTTTGGATAGAGCACATACTAGTTCCTAAGAGAAGTCTTGACCCGACTACGGTAGGTCCCATAGTTTTGGAGCTATGAACCTTTAAAATTCATTTTTTCCTGTTTTTGGCAGCCTATAACACGTAAACGATGGGGTTTTCGCCCTATGATTATTGGAACTTTTTTGTTTGTTTTACTCTCAGGAATCACTCCTGCTTTTGTATATACAACGAATTTAGCGCCATACTATATATATATATATATATATATATATATATATATATATATATATATATATATATATATATATATATATATATATATATATATATATATATATATCCAGGATGGCCCATTTTAATCTTTCCACGGAGATATCTCGAAAACGGTTGAACATAAATGAACCGAACAAAAACTCAAATAGGAAATGCCGTGGGGCACACTGAATGGTGTTGTCGCGGCGCCTCCCGGGGCCGCCCTTCATGGGGTACCCGGGCCAAACTTTAAATTTTTAAATGGAAACATGGGGCGAGTGATACCTCGTTCCATAGATCTTCAAAAAGTAAAAGGCGTTGTGGCAAAAGATTTTTCGTATCGGTCACCGTATTCAAGATGGCCGCCAAGACATGGTGCCTGTATCTGATAAAACGTCCAGTACCACTAATATGGAAACAGTTGGAGATAAACGAACAGTCAGAAAGTGAAACAGGAAAGGCATGGGGCGCGTCGAGTAATGTTCTCGCAGTCCTCCCAGGGCTGCCTTTCAAGGGGCCAAACTTTAAACCGAAATATGGGTCAAGTGATACGTCGTTGGATAAATCTTGAAACACTAAACAGTGTTGTAGCAAAAGATTTTTCAGATAAAACGTCCAGTACAACTAGACCCCTAATATGAAAATAGTTGGAGATAAATGAACAGAATAAAACTCGTATAGGAAAGCACAGAGGGTATTTATCATACAACGGCTCCAGTATCATGCAACGGAGAAAAATATTATTAAAGTATAATTGACATGATGCAAAAGAGGAAATGATAGAAAATTATCTTTCCGATCTCTGTCCGTAAGTAGGTGAAGAAGGAATGAATGGTAAAATCTCAAATGAGAACCTCACTTTTATTTGCAATAGATATGGTTTGTCTGAAACATTTGTGTGTACAAATGACTGGTACTATAATGAATAAAAATAAGGTGAAATAAGGTGAATAAAAATAAGGTGAAATTCAAGTTTAACAACATTTTACCCGCCTCTTCGCCCCTGATAATTTAACGCATTGCGTGCAAGATTTTTGGGACATATCTGCATCACTATGTATCGTTTCGTTACTAAGGATCACAACAAAATTACCGTTGAAAGTTATTCGGAATGTAACTGTGGACATCTCAGTGAAACTCATATTCTATCACATGCAAGAAGACATAGAAGGAAAAGAAGCAAACCAATATCATGCAGACGACTGTTGAACAAAACCAACGTTTGTAAACATTGTTCTAAAATTGCATTGTTCGACAAATTGGTTTTGCATTTCAGTTGATTCATTTTTGCATCAAACCATTGCCCGCAATCAAAATGGAAGGTACCATTTAACAAGAAATTTACATACTTTATCCCATTACAGAGACATTTATCTCTTATAAAAACACATTTCAAATAACTTTGTTTCGTAGATACAATTTGCAAAAACTAAGGCGATTTTACCGATCCTTCACGCTTCACTCATGTACGGAGTGAGGTTGGAGCGATAATTTTCTAGGAGTTAGATTTCTTCCTTTCCATTATAGCACTATTACTCTAATCATCTTTTCGACTGTTGCAATATTCCAGAGCTATAGAATGATAAATACCCTCTGTGATTTCCTATTCGAATATTTGTTCTAGTGTTTTCATATTAGTGATACTGGACGTTTTACCTGATGCAGATACCATGTCTTGGTGGTCATTTTGAAAACAGTGACCCATATGAACAATCTTTTGCAACAGCAGTATTTAGTTTTTAAAGATATGTCGAACGAGGTATCACTCACCATGTTTCCGTTTACAATTTTGAAGTTACGCCCTGGACCCCCATGAAGGGTGGCCCTGGGAGTCTCCGCGACAATATCAATCGATGTGCCGCATGACATTTTCTATTTGAGTTTTTGTTCAGTTAATTTATGTTCAACCGTTTTCATTTTAGTGGTACTGCACGTTTTACTGTATCTGATAGAGGCAACATGTCTTGGCGGCTATTTTGAATACAGTGCCCGATATGAAAGATCTTTTCCCACAATGCTTTTTAGTTTCTCAAGATCTATCGAACGAGGTACCGCTCACATCTTGCTTCCATTTAAAATTAAAGTTGGGCCCCGGGAACCCATACAGGGCGGACCTGGGTGGCACCGCGACCATATATATATATATATATATATATATATATATATATATACAGGGGCGGATCCAGGATATGATCAAGGGAGGGGCTAAACCATATTTTGCCGTTTTATCCAGTGTAAAGCAGGATTGAAGCTCATTTTATCCAGTGTATACCTGAGCGTCAAGGGGGGGGCTACAGCCCCTATAGCCCTCCCCTTGGATCCGCCACTGTATATATATATATATATATATATATATATATATATATATAGAGAGAGAGAGAGAGAGAGAGAGAGAATTGTATTTGCATCAGCAGTGGATTTTGTTTCGGGAGAAGCTTGAGGAACGAGTAAGAAGCATTTGCGTTGTACGTGCAATGCAAAAAATTATCACAGATCTATGTCGGGAGGGGTTTGAGCCCGATAACCACCCCTAAATACGCCACTGTACATCAGTGAACCGTTCTAACACAGCAACGATACAAATTTTGAGTGAAGGCAATTTTAGTATCTATCAATATCAATATTCGAGACGAGACCGAGACTTTTGAGACTGACCTCAGTCTCGTCTCGGTCTCGTCTCGTTTTATAGAGGTCAGTCTCGGTCTCGGTCTCGTCTCGGTATTTAAAAGTCCGTCTCGGTCTCGGTACCATCCTTATTTCTCAGAATGTCACTTTCCTGGTGGGACATTCTCTCTCTCTCTCTCTCTCTCTCTCTCTCTATATATATATATATATATATATATATCTATATATATAAAAGAGAACGCACAAAATCCTTTGTCCGCTCATCACGCTAATACGGCTGAACCGATTTCTTTCATTTTTGGGGGGTTGTTAGGATTTGGACCCTAGATGGTTTTTATCATATCACTTTAATTTTCAATTACCAGTGTCTTGAGATAATTGACCAATCAGGTGTCAATACGTACAAAAAATCCTTTGTCCGCTCATCACGCTAATACGGCTGAACCGATTTCTTTCATTTTTGGGGGGTTGTTAGGATGTGGACCCTAGATGTTTTTTATCATATCACTTTAATTTTCAATTACCAGTGTCTTGAGATAATTGACCATTCAGGTGTCCATACGTACAAATCCTTTGTTATTAGTTCATCATAGGTATAAAAATAAACGTATTTATATGCAACCCGCATGACCCTGTGACTCGGCGGGTTAACATAACTGACAGGCGCTATAAATCACTTGAAAGCGAAAAAGTAAAAATTATCTAAGTAACAAAGTTTATTGCGTTCCGGGATGACCGCAGCGAAGCGGGGCGGGTTGGGGTGACCGCAGCGAAGCGGGGCGGGTTAACATAAATGACAGGCGATATAATGTTAACATTAGTGCAATCTTCTATGGTTTTTATCATATCACTTGAAAGCGAAAAAGTAAAAATTATCTAAGTAACAAAGTTTATTGCGTTCCGGGGTGACCGCAGCGAAGCGGGGTGAACGCTGCTAGTATATATATATATATATAATAGAGAGAGAGAGAGAACCAGTTGTTAAAAGATTAGAATAGCACTACTGCTTGTAGGTCTATATTTATTTGTATATTTGTTAATGGGTAGGGTTCTATTGAATCATTATAGAGACTATGGGCAAGGGCGCCGATTTCTCTATAATTTTGGGGGCATTCTGATGTGTGTTTGGTTGTAGACAAGGGTCGAAAAAGGTATATATGAGGATTTTAAAACAAGCTGAGTTCAAGTTATGCTAAATATTGTATATTCATAAAAAATACATTTAACAATAAAAATACATATGAAAACTAGATATACATAAAAAAAGCAAATGGGTCCCACATAATCATTGAGGAGCTCGGGTCCCCTGCCCTCAAGGATTGGCGCCCTTGACTATGGAACAATAAGTTAATCTCTTTTAGACTTTCAAACTATGCTAAAGTGTCGAATGGTTATTTCTGTCTGTCGACAGATACCAAAGTTCAAGAAACGGACTTTTGGAATCCATTTAGAGCCCCAAAAGTAGGTTCCACATCCTATATTAAGCCTCCATTCAAAGCCAAAGTGATAAAAATCTACGTTTCCAATTTCAACATTAATCGCCATAGAACCAAAACGGTAATATATAGCGATATGTAGTGTTTTTTAATCAATTCGGATATTAATGAAAGATATAATCTCATCTGTATCTCTGTACTAAAACCGGAAGTAGAAATTTACTAGTACTCTCAGTTTCAATAATGTTGACCTCCATAGAGTGAACCTCGTAAAAGATAGCGACAAGCGGTTTCTTGAAGTCGATTCACCGTCTCAACAATACATTACATTTCCTCAGTTAACCGGCTATTTAAATCGGAAATTTAAGAAATAAATCCTTCCTTTTTTCAACATTGGTCACCATAGAACAAAAATTGTGATATTAACAAGCAGTTTTTGAATCTATTAAGCATCTGAAGGAAAGGTATCGTCTCCATCTGTACTACTCTAGTAAAACCAAAAGTAATAAAATTCAATTACCATTCTCGGTTCTAATATTGATTCTCATAGAGCGAAAACTCTGATAGGAGGCGACAAAAAGTATTTTAGCGTGGATTTCGAATCCCAAAAGTAGATTTCATCTCAGCTTTATTCTTGTACTGAACACAAAAGCAGTAAGAAGTAGAAAAAATCCCGGTGTCAATATTGACGTCTACATAGTAATAAGTTGTAAGAGATAGTGAGAAACTGTTTTTGATGTGATTCAGGGTTCGATGAGCTGGATCCATCTTTCACATTCTATTTCAGCCGGAGGTTATAGATCAAATACTTCCGGTTTCAATATTGAATTCCAAGAGTTCGTAAGTCTACTGTAGTTTCACAGTATGAAAGGAAGTTCACTTGTTTCATGTTGTAGTTTCAGTGGGTTATAAGCATTTATGGTTTATACTTACTTTCGTCAAACTAATATGTTAAAAGTGTGTAACACATGTGATGCTGATTTGTATAAAATAATATTAATAAAGTGAAGTATATTCTTTTGACGAAGTTATGGCTTTGGTTATGGTAATTCAAGTGGTGCTATTTAGCCGGTTCGCACCGGCTCAGTAGAACCAATTGTTAAAATATTTCGAGTTCGCAGAACCGTTTGTTATATTCAGATATAAAAGTAAATTTTACTCAATTATACCAAGGAGCAGCGAATTTTAGTTTAACTATCTTTGTTTTTAGAAATTCTTATAGCTGCAGGGTTAAACGTAATATATCTCAGAACAAGGTATAAGCTTTTATTTCTTAAACTCAAATGCTCAGATATCAAGAATGAGAACTGGGTTTACATGAGTGTAGTGGTGAGGGTTATTTATATTTGAAACGCATACATACCATTATCAACAATTACCGATCCATTGCTCGGATTAAGGTTTTTCCAATACTTTCTGACAACAATCTACCTTGGATAATTCGTTTCCAAGATATTCGCAGTGCTACCTAATTTCGTCACACCACATTATATTAGGATGAAATGTAGGTCTTTACTTAAAAATTAAAATAACAGTACTTGGTAATTCTTTTTACGGAACTAACATTATTTCATAATTGCTCACGGATATAATTATACATACATTAATAACACATATTACGTAAAGTTTACAAATACAGTTCACTAACTATAGAATGATTTAGAACGTTCCTGTTGCTTCAACGGCATCACAATGTCTTCTCATTGTAGTTATCTCAGAAGAATGACAAGCAGAGCACCATACGTAATTAGCCTTTCGCCTATTGACAGTTGTAATTAGTGACCACTGTAGGGGGGACAATGACAGTCCGTCATTTCCTGCGAGGATAATTTACTGTTCATACTTAGAGAGAAGCAAACTGACACGTAACAGTAACACCTCTCAAGATATTAAAGCAGGACCGGCTATTGACCATATTGCACTATCGCTTACCTGCCAATTATTTCCGAGAAGTTGATTTGAATAGTGTAAGATTTATGTACTATTGTTTCATATCTATATCTATATGTATCTGTCTATCTATTTACATCTCTATATCTATATTTATATCTATCTATATCTATCTATCTATCTATCTATCTATCTATAGCTGCTCGAGGTCTATTTCGGTCCCAATAATAGATATTGCTTTTCTTTTCAGATAGTCGAAATTTAGCTGTAATTTTGAGTCTATCATAAGATTCTACTTATGATTAAAAGTAAAAATTAATAAAACAATATAATACTTTTCATATACGCTCTTTGTTAAAACATTTTGCTTCATGAAATATTTACAGAGTTTACGTATTTTCTGTAAAATGGCTCTTATTTCAAAGGGAGTGAGATTTGATTCCACCATTTTACATTAAAATAGTTATAAAAAGGTTTATCTACTATATTATCGATTCACAAATAAAGAATTTTGCGTTTTTTGAGCAATAAAGTCTCTTTGAATCAGTAAAACCCACCAAAGCTTCTTTCTGTGAAGTCAAAAAATCGAAGAACAAAAATAGTTTTTGTTTTGGGTCAATTCCGGTTCAGAATAATAATATATCACAAGATGTATTATCATAGAGAATTTCGTTAATTTATTATTTAAAAATGTTATATCTATACCATATCTATCGTTTTGGAAGGTTTATTACGGTCCTCATTTCCAGATAATTTTCGAAAAATATTTAATAATTGATAAGTTTTTGATCGAATTTAAGTAAAATTTTATCAATTTACGCTAACCGTTCATAGAAATGTTATTACAAAATAACATAGTAAATAAACGAAAAATAAAGAATTAATACGCAATTAATTTTTTTGGTCATGAGGTCTAGTGTGAACTTTTTCTAGTTATTTCATAGTATTCCAACTCATTAAATTTCATACTTAAGAACTTAACCAAAGCAAATCGTACCACTACCATATGAAGGTTGTCTCCGCTTAAACATTTCTTAAATATTGTAGTTGGAACATTGAAGTTTGTCATGGCTACCAACATTATGGATAACATTTCTACATAAAAAGACAATAGACGAACCACACGCTTCTTGTTGTAATCTTTTCGTCGGAGGAGCAGAGGAGAGGGGGGGAATTTGTTGCCGTACGGAGAAGAGGGGGAGTATTAGTTTCTTTACGAACTGGTCAAACTGCCGCGTACCATTCATATCTCGGTTGAATGGTTGATTGACAGTTCAATACACAATGACAGAGAAAATGGTTTAGTGCTGTGATGATGTGCATGTATTAGTAAACAAAAGAACTGAGACTAGAGTTTAAAACATCACCTCGTGGGCGGTACAACGAGGAGTTAACCTTATAAACATGCATTTTCTTGTACATTCTTTTTGTCGTAACTTCCTTAGTACCCAACCGAATTTCTTCAAATTTTCACCAAAGAAAGCTTACACTTTTTTCTTTTTATTTGTTAGTACAATAAATAAAAAAGAAAGGTAGAAAGAAATCTCTCGGGGAAAGTGTATCTGGTAAGAATTTTAGGAATCGTTACAGCGGTTAAGGTCTATATTAGCGTTTGTATATCTATTACACTCAAACTATATGAATACATTAAGCAAAATCCTTTTAAGATATTTAATAATCTCGTGAAAATCATATTGCTGTTATACCTACAGAGTAATCATTTCCTACTCGTCTATATATAATAGGAGTAAGCTTTTACGATCAGAGCCAGGAGAGAGAGAGAGAGAATGAGAGCAAGTTTAAAAAAATGAAATGAAATCTTTCAGTTTAACGTCTCATGATTATGCCCGTTAGGCTAAGGGAGACAATGACTAAGGCAAGTGAATGATGATGGAAGAATTGGTGAAATGAGATTTCGAAGGAAACAGGAGTATCCCGAGAAAACCCACAGACATGATGTTCTTCATCAAAATCTTACTTGGCCGGGGATCGATCCAAGGGCCCCTCGCACCAGAAGGAAGCGCTCTATTATTGAGCCACCATGTCCCCCTTAGAATAGGTTGAGAAGAGAAACGTAGGGAATGATGTAGATGAAATTGAATAGAAAAAAGCTGGCAGTATTAGATTAATCACGAATACACGAACAGTGCATCTGCAAAACCATCGACTTCGTCTTGTTTGACTGTATTTTATCAACAGTATGTTTGCTGCTTTCTTGCTTTCTACGTGTAATTTGCTGGGAGCACGAGCAACAAACTGTGACGTCGCAGAGCATCCAGTTGAAAGTGATTGCTATAGAAGGATAAATTCTATCACAATCTGAAACTGTCTGCATGAAAAATTCTTAATTTATATTTGCATTGACACGAAATGCTCCACTCGGGACCATAGTCGTCAATATTTGGATGTTCCAGGACTCAGCGCCCATTTGAAATTCTTAATGGGTACTTAGCACAAATTGGATTTCTGGGTTGAAATTAATATCGAATGTTACATTTTTATACCAATAAAATAATTAGGTAATATAAAATGAGCTTCAGCAGTGAGTATAATTGATCTAATTACACGTTACAATTTTAAAAGTTAAGTTAGGACAATGACCAATGCTGCTTACACATTTAATATGGGAAAACAAAATTTTAATGTTCAGTCCAAGTTCAATAAAAAAATAATAGGTAATTGTGCTATGAAAAAAAATGACGACTTTGCAGTTTGAAACTAATTTCACAGTTCATTTGATTTCAGAGGCCAGTGTCCTTTCCTTGATAGTCTTTTATGCATCTCAAAGGGGAACCTTAGATTGATAACCACTAAATTATTGAACCTGTTGAAAAAATTAGAATGAAAAACGTAACTTTTCTTCAAAAACCGCAGATGAGCACCCATTGAAAACAATAATAAGTGAGTTTCATTTCATAATGCGAAAGTACGGTAGACTTCCAAACTCTAGGAAATCAGTACTCAAACTTGAAGTAGTACATCTCTAACTACTGGTCCTAATAGATTAATTAATACGATCAGAGATAGAATATATTCCTTGGACACTGAATCCAGATCAAAAAGTCATTACTCGTTTTGCTTGGGGAAAGGTTGAAACTGGAAATCGTTAATTTGAACCACTTTCGGATTGAGCAGCCGGTTATTGGAGAAGATAGAACATATTCTTAGGGAACTGAATCTGTTGGAGAACTCTACATCTAGATATATATCTCTTATCGTTTTTCCTCTACGGAAATCAGTATTGGAATGGGAAGTAGTAGTAAATTCCGACTGTAATAGAGCGTTGTGGAATATGTTCTCTTCAAAAACGTAACTTTTCTTCAAAAACCGCAGATGAGCACCCATTGAAAACAATAATAAGTGAGTTTCATTTCATAATGCGAAAGTACGGTAGGCTTCCAAACTCGTTTGCAGAAAACAGTTTACCGCTACATAGACCTAGTACCATTTTTATTCTATGGCTATCAATGTTGAAACTAGAAGTGGCTAATTTGAATCACTTCCGGTTTGAATACATGGTTAATGAAGGAGATAGGACTATTCTTGGGACGATGAATCAATTGCAACAAAGAGCATCTTCATATTTCTTACAGTTTTTGTCCTATGAAAATCTGTACTCAAACCAGAAATAGTAGTTAATTTGAACCACTTCAGGTTTTGGTAATGTTGCGGGTTGCGAATATATGCTTTTCGGAGACACTGAATCTATTGCAGAACACCATATACCGTTATCTATTACCACTTTTGTTGTATGACTATAAATTTTAAAACCGGAAATGATGATTTGAACCACTTCCGATTTGAGGAGAGTTTTAATGAAGAAGGTGAGACCTATTCTTTGGACAATAAATCGATTCAGAAAACCGCATCTCGATATCTCCTAACATTTTTTTCTCTGTGGAAATCAGTATTGAAATCGGAAGCAGCAGTAACTTGGAACAACTTCTGGTTTGGGATAGTTATTGTATGTTGCCCGTTTTCGTTCGAGGGTGATAAACGTTGAAACAAGGAATGATTAATTTGAACCAGTTGAATGGAGAGTTAATGGAGGAGATAGTACCTATTCTTGAGACACTTATTCGATTTCTAGAAAGCGCACCTCGATATCTCTTACTGTTCTTGACCTGATTCCTGTCGACAGGCGGTCAGACGGAGAAAGTCGTTCTATAAGTCTTTCGACACTTACGCTTAGCATAGTTTGGAAGTATAATAAAAATCGATGCTTATACTCAAGTAATAAACGTGATTATGAAGATCTTCATGTTAAATAAAAAAGTGTCAGTATCTCGAAATGTGTGGAAATGAATTTTGAAATTACATAGTAGAAATACTTTTAATTTCCAAGGTTGGATTAAAGTTTAGCTTCTCATTTTAGAAACAAACGTGAATCCCAAATCTTATTGTGGTATTCATACCACATGAGCTCTCACCATAAATCGAACCAGGACGTTCCGTGCCAAAAGCGTGTACGAACTATATGGCTTAAAAGGAGGAAGAGCTCATGTGGAAGTAGTGTATTATTATTATTATTATTATTATTATTATTATTATTATTATTATTATTATTATTACCAGAACGTTATATTTGAACTAGAGAAAGATATAGAGATTAATACTTGAGCCTTCTACATTTTGTCCTAGATCGATACAGGCGTGGCTGTTGCTACATGGTACTGCCCACGAGAAGCGATTTGGGAGAGTCTTGAGTCGAAGTGGTGTTCTTAAAATGATTTCCGTCTCGAAAAATGTACCTTTGTCTATTGGAAGACCTTTTTCTCGCCTAATAAGTCATCAAGAACATCGTGTATCTCTCGTCTCGTGGACAACACTAATCCTATATGTTACATGATTGTGCAACCACTTATTTTTAACCACAAACATGCTTTTAACGTGTTTGAGTAAATGATTAATATATGCTCTCGAGCACAAATTTGTTTCAAATATTAATATAGATAAAACTGTACAAGAAAGTACAGTTTACGTTTTTGGAAGATGAGTGCAGCAATTGCATGCTGTAATATTGAGTATACGGCAGAGTTTCAATTTCTTAACATGGATAAGCCCATTTATTTTTGTTGCTCTTCTACCTTCTCACATTGTTTTCAAGCTGTTGCAGTCCACTTCACAATCACAAGCAGTATACTTCCGTAATACTGTAGTTACAAACACTGACGACGCATGCTTGCTCTTTATTTACATATTTCTTTTTTTCTAGGGGGGAAGGGTCAGTAAAACAAAGAAGTTTGAGGGTGTTAGTTACTTTTCTAAATAAAAAAAGGATTTGTATACTTCTAGACCTACGTTACAACATATCTGATAAACCAG
The DNA here is from genome assembly GCF_964235325.1 of Thermobia domestica. Lineage (NCBI taxonomy): Eukaryota > Metazoa > Arthropoda > Insecta > Zygentoma > Lepismatidae > Thermobia > Thermobia domestica. The sequence continues at coordinate 168,045,031 of NC_137463.1, read as the reverse complement.
CTGTGGGACAGGTGTAACTACGAGGGGCGTGGTACACTCGCCCTTCTTAACTCCTCTGATGTTGTTAATGCTTACGAATATCTCCCTTTAAAAGTGTTTATCTCCGGTGAGTGACGGAAGAGTGAGAAGAAAGGGGAGAGTTAGAAGCTGACAGAAACGTTTTACGAAAATACACAAGTATGAGCATGATGGTGGTGTATACAATAGTATTCGAGTTATTTGCGCGAGGACAGGGAGGATGCTGTTTAATATATTCGGAATTTGTTTCAATCAATACTATAAATGTATATCTTATTTTATTACTAGTATGCCAAAAGATTGTTGGAGTGGTTTCCAGTCTTTAAATACGATGAAGCACACGTAACAATACATTTTATGCCTTGCAGTATATGATATACCTCATTCAACTACAGGTAATGTATAATAAGGTCGAAGTAAAGCTTTTGTTTAGAAGCAACTTACGTTGAACAGTAATTATTCCAGATAATGCATTCAGTGCACGAGGAAATCAAGTCTATTTCTAGTCATTTTGGACATATTTCGTATATGAGATATCTACTTGAAGCTCCTTTCAGAGCTTAAAGGAATCTTTTCCAAATGTTGTATATAGCTCTAATAATAATAATAATAATAATAATAATAATAATAATAATAATAATAATAATAATAATAATATTAATAATAATAATAATAATAATAATAATAATAATAATAATAATAATAATAATAATAATAATAATAATAATAATAATAATAATAATAACAATAAAGCACTTAACAGCAGAAAATAATTATTTATCTTTATGTATTAAAAAATTAAGTCTGTGCTGTCCCAAAAAAAATTAATACCTATAATATAAAATTTCCTATAATATAAATGCAAGAGAGATTAAAAAAGAAAGATAAACGAAGAAGACAAAAAGAAAAGAGAAACTTACGAAAGAAATGTTCAGGGAAAAAAGAAAACTCTCAGAGATATTAATTCATTACAGCAGCTACTTCTGAGCTGGTTAGAGCGAAAATATTATATCTAAGGAAAAATGCCCGTCACATAAATTATTCATGGTAGCTCGTCTCGGTCCGAAATCGGACTTTGAACTGACACGTTTCAGAAGAGAGATACTTATCTTGAAGTGCCATCTGAAGTTCGAAAATTCGGTTGGTACTTACACTAATTTTCCGAAAGCATAAGTTCGCACCGGGAATCGAAACTGGGTCTCCTATGCCAAACTCGCATATTCAACTCTCAAAAGCCACTACTAACCTATTGTTGTGGTAGGTATACTTTGGATACAGTATAATAAACTACGGCTTGCTTTTAGTTTCCTTTGATTTTCTTTACCAACAGCACAGAGTAGTCATCTTATTAAGGTATAACTATTGGAATTAATATGCATATACTCGTCCCGGTTTCAGATTAAAGAGGCAGAAGTAGGATAAAAATAGAAGACTGTCCCGACAAAATCGGGACATTTGGTAGCCCTGAGGTAGGATTCTAGTTTAAACTGCGTTATGTCAACGTCTTATGTGGCTTCAGTAGCGAAAATAGACGTTAGGCCTGAATATTGAAAAGTTCGGCAACTATGAGCAATCTCAAACCAAGAGATGTGACCGTATTATCAACCGGGCAGTCGGATTAACCAAGGATTATATCGCATTACAAGTGCAAAACTCTAACGAAGTCAGCGAAAGATTATCTATTATTATTATTATTATTATTATTATTATTATTATTATTATTATTATTATTATTATTATTATTATTATTCACTTATAATCAGTTTGTGAACTGACGGAGGGATCTTAAAGACTTACCCCTTCACAAAAAATTGCATCCCCCTGGAGAACTAAATTTTAATCCTTGACAGGAATAACTTCTTCCCTTTCTAGATTTTTTTTTGAATGATCATAAATATAGAAACAGGGAACAACTTTTGTTTTGTCTAGCCAAACTGAAAAAAAAAAACACTTTTATTTTAGCAGTTTGTGAAACATCTCACTTCTCAACATTCTTGTAATCATTAGAATCATACATTTTTGTTTCTTGAAATATTTATCTCTTTATGAAGAAAATGCATTATATTTACATGAGCAAGCTAGAAAACCTCGAAGAAGATGGAAAGAGAAAAAATAAATTGGAATATTTAAGTCTTACGTCCCACGATTATGATGAGTAACGAATGAAATGGTGGAATACCAGAAAGCTCACTTGACGCTAGCTGGAATCGAACCAAGGACCGCTTGCACCATAAGTGAACGCTCTACCACTGAGCCGCCGCATTCGTGGGAGTTTGAAAGGTCACCAATTGTTTAAATATGCAAAATAATAATACTGATATGTAGACCGTATAGCTATTGTTTGTGTGTGTGATGGCTAGATGTGTATACAGGTTAAATTCATCCTTTCTGGAGAGAATTATTACCTCATACACTGCTTATAATGTCTGACAACATGAAAATAAATTATCAAAAAAGGAAAAATATTTAAATTAAGGAATGTGGAAAACGTTCTTACAGTCAACTATAAGAAAAGATTCGTAATTTTAATCATAATAAATTTACGGATAATTAAAAAGGAATAATAACATTCGCAACGAAGTGGCTCATATAATGCCCTCTAGCCAAGTGGTTAGCGTGCGTGCGCATGGTTCTGGATTTGATTCTCGATTATATCCTCAGATTTCTCGGTTCAACCCTAGCATCGTGAAACAATTGGATATATATATATATACAGGGTGTTTCAAAACAACATCGACAACGTTTTGGAGGTGATTCCTGATACCAAGATAAGCCAAAAAATACAGATCAACCTGGGTGTACAAATGCTTCCTTTCGGAGTAATAGGGCGTCGAAAACATGAAAAATTGAACTTTAAAGGTCCATAGCTCCAATACTATGGGACCTACCGTAGTCGAGTAAAGACTTCACTTAGGAACTAATATGTACCCTATCCAAATATCCATACTTCAGAATCCATCGGAAGTTCCGCAACAATTTTTATAGAGGTAGTTGGTGAGTACTTCAACTCATACGCCCGTAACCAAACTCCCTCTGCAAAAATTGCTACGTGAGTACCTTAGATTCTAAAACACGTATTTTTGGATAGTGTACATATTAGTTCCTAAGTGAAATCTGGACCCAACTAAGGTAGGTCAAATAGTTTTGGAGCTATGAACCTTTAAAGTTCAATTTTTCATGTTTTCGGCAGCTTATAACTCCGACAGGAAGCATTTGTGCACCCAGTTTTGTCTATACTTTATGTCTTATCTTGGTATCAGGAATCATCTCCCAAACGTTGTCGGTGTTGTTTTGAAACACCCTGTATGTTGCTTCCATACATCTATGCCAATATGGGGGGGGGGCGGTGACTCAGTGGTAGAGCGTTCACCTCTGGTGTTTGGGGTCCCGGGTTCAAACCATGCTCCCGCCAAGTGAACTTTGTGGTGGACAAACACCGTGTGCGTGGGTTTTCTCGGGGTTCTCCCGTTTCCACCCACTTTCTTCATTCCACCATTTCATTCATCTCTCATCATCACCGTCTCCTTTAGCCTAACCGGCATAACCGTGAGACGTAAAACTTTAAAATTTCATTTCATTTTTCTATGCCAATATGGATGTATATTTCGTTTTCAACTGTTCATTGCTTTAGTAAATCATAGGTCGCGAAATTTCAAGATTGTCATTCAAAAATATATTATTATTCACATTTCATTTTTGTTTATTTTTTCTTGTTTTACTTATTATTTAGTCTTTCTTCAGGACCTGTTACGTATACTAAAAATATTAATTGGGTGTATAGCAGAATACCTGCACAACGAAGCCTTAGGTACTGATTAACAGCATACGTGGTATCGCTTATTATAATTCTTAATCTATCCCTTTGGCTCCGTGCTTATTCCCTCTTTGTGACTTTTTTTTCTTTTTAAAGAAGATTGTCGTCCTGGCATTCGCCCGAAGAGAAAAAGTTGGCAAAATCAACTATCAACTATGAGTGAATGAAAATAGATATACTATCTAGCATATCAGTCATTACTACACTACTGTTCCATATGTACTGTAAATACAAGTCCCTACTTAGGCACTCCACAATTGTTTCAATAAAGAAGGATGAACAATAATATACAAAAATATCAATATTACCTCCTCGCTCGCCTAGTGGTTATCGCACTCGCCTTTGATGAGCTTGGCGATTTCCTGTGCCTGAACGTTGAAAGCATTACGGTGATTTGAATTTGACGGTAGAGCCACCTTAAAATTTAGGTTTACATCATACGGTATCTGCACTGAAGAGGGACGCTCTTTTTTCAATACTAAACTAAACTTTCTTTTAGTCTTTACTAAGGCTTTAGGCAGTAAAGTTGCGTTCTCATTTCGTAACCTGGCAGAAGATAGTTTCATTTCATCCCCTGAACTTGTTTGAACATCTAGAGTATTTCATGCATTATCTTACCACTATCCGTCGCAGACTATTAAATTTATTTCTAACGATGGCCACGCGTCACTGAGCACGTATTTATAATTACATTTGTAAATAGATTTCTGTAGCTATATTTGATTTACTGTGGGCCTATAAGTCTACATGTATTTTGTTGTGTGCTTATCACGATACGCTTTGATAAGTATTTTTTAAAAAAGAAAATTGATTTATACTATGTGCATAAATGATTCATATAAATCTACATCTATGAACTACCAGCTAATAGAAGGATGCAATTTACAATTAAATAATATAGGCGATAGCTATTGGGACTGAATTCTAGGTTTCTGCCTCGATGGTAATTCGTAACTATGACTACAACAAACTTTTGAACATTACAACAAACCCAATTATTTAAATAAAAATAGGTTTCATCATATAAAAATAAATAAATACGTATATACTTCTCCACACTATATGTTATACACTTAATATTAAACTAAATTAAAATGCAATGTTATTCGATATACTTTGCTTCTTTTTGTCATTTTCATATAATAATTGACACTTCATCTTTGAAAGAAAGAAAAAACAAACTTTATACTACTTTATTATGTAAATAAAGATAGAGTTTAGCTCAAAATATTGCTAGAAGCTAGATCAAAGTGCAAAGCTAAGTTAACTAATTTAGGTTTAACATCCCCCTTAATTCTGAAGCTGTATGCAACACGTAAGCATAGCTTAACATAGGATGCTCGATTGAGAATGGAGTTAAGAAGAATCACTATCTTTTTCTTTTTAGTTTAACGTCCCACGATTATGCTCCGAAGGCAAAGCAGATGGTGATCATAAGATCAATAATGATGATGGAAATAGGAGGAAACAGGATACCTCGAGAAAACCCACTCGCATGGTATTTGTTCACAACAAGGCCCACTTGGCTGAGTGTGAGCTCGGATCAAACCAGAAATCGCTCTACCAGTGAACCACCAGGGTCCTGAGAACCATTTCTGTTGGGGGTTTTCCTGAGTATAAGAAGAATCATAGTCTGATCTCATTCTCATATATGAGCTTCCTCGTGGATACATGGTTAACATACGCGTCTTCGGTGCTTGAGAACTGGGTTAGATTCCCAGAGAGAGTTCATGTAGTTCGGATCCCACATTAAGCTGTAGGATAGGGTTGCCATATATATGTGAAGTTGGCCCCCCACTGTCAAATTTCGATTCGAAACCGAAGCCAATCGTTTGTTTTTTGTTTGTTATTGATTGTTATGAAGAAAAATTCGTTTGTTCCGAAAAACGTACGGACATATTCACTTCATTAGTATAGGAACTACAAGTAAAAAACTCTTTGGGCCTAGCGTGAACTTGCCCCTCCCTTCCCCACTTTGAGCACTAACGAAGAGATTAGTGCCATTCGTTAGTGTATCATTAGTGCTTCTAGCAAATACTAATAGTTTTGTTAGTGCTTCACTATTAGTGTAGATATAGCCAATTGTAAGTTACGAAACTCCCGTAAGAAATGCATGGGGAATTTTTCATTGCGTTAAATTACCGCCAAATTTAAAAGCACTAATGATCTCTTTTAAGGCAATCGTTAGTGCATCGTTATTGCTTCTTAGTGCACCAACCCTAATGCTTCATTAGTGTAGGAACTATAAGTAAAAAAAAAACCTTTGGGCATATCGTGAACTTGCTCCCCAAACTTTGAGTACTAACGAAAAGATTAGTGCCATTAGTTAGTGTATCATTAGTGCTTCTAGCAAATACTAATAGTTTTGTTAGTGCTTCACTATTAGTGTAGATATAGCCAATTGTAAGTTACGAAACTCCCGTAAGAAATGCATGGGGGAATTTTTCATTGCGTTAAATTACCGCCAAATTTAAAAGCACTAATGATCTCTTTTAAGGCAATCGTTAGTGCATCGTTATTGCTTCTTAGTGCACCAACCCTAATGCTTCATTAGTGTAGGAACTATAAGTAAAAAAAACCCTTTGGGCATATCGTGAACTTGCTCCCCAAACTTTGAGTACTAACGAAAAGATTAGTGCCATTAGTTAGTGTATCATTAGTGCTTCTAGCAAATACTAATAGTTTTGTTAGTGCTTTACTATTAGTGTAGATATAGCCAATTGTAAGTCATGAAACTCCCGTAAGAAATGCATGGGGACTTTTTCATTGCGTTAAATTACCGCCAAAATCAAAAGCACTAATGATCTCTTTTAGGGCAATCGTTAGTGCATCGTTAGTGCTTCTTAGTGCACCAACCCTAACGTTAGTGCTTCATTAGTGTAGGAACTATAAGTAAAAAACTCCTTTGGGCATATCGTGAACTTGCCCCCCCCCCAACTTTGAGTACTAACGAAAAGATTAGTGCCATTCGTTAAGGTATCGTTAGTGCTTCTAGAAAATACTAATAGTTTCGTTTGTGCCCACTATTAGTGTAGATATAGCCAATTATAAGTCACGATACTCCCATAAGAAATGCATGAGTATTTTTCATTGCGTTAAATTCCCGTATGTAATAGTAGCCATTACACTAATATATGATTATTAGTGCTTTTAAATTTGGAGGAAGAATTTTACACAATGCAAAATGCTACGTGTCTAAATTTAGCCCCGCACGCATCTCAAGTACTAAAAAAAAAAAAAAAACACATTTCACATGGTTAGTGCTTCGTTAATGCACATTAGTGAATATCATTTGCCAGATTAAATTGGATTTTTTTCTAATTTTACAATGATTGTCCTACAAAGGTGAGATAGACGTCAAAAGTTGGTGCATCGTTATTGCTTCCCGAAGCACGAAGCATTAGCGTTAATTTCTATTATAGTTTAAGAGTTATAAGTGAATAACTCACTGCACTAAATTTAATTTTAGCGAATTTTACAATAATTGTCCCACAAAGGTTGAATAAATGTCAAAGATTAGTGCATCGTTAGTGCTCCGAAAGACACTAAGCATTAACGTTACTGCTATCGTAGTTTAGGAGTTAAAAATGAATAACTCGGGGGGGGGGGGGAATACTTTAGATCTTTAAATTTTATACAATTTTACGCTAATTGTCTGACGGAAATTGGACAAAACCAGAGTTTAGTCGTCCGCTGACTAAGCACTAATGTTAGTGTATTTTAATTTAAGTGTGATTAACGAATAACACGCACAAGGCTAAATTTAAATTTATCGAATTTTACAATAATTGTCCATCAAAATGTAGAGTAATCGCTAGAAGTTCGTTCTTTTTTAGTGCTTCAAAAAATACTAAGCACTGATGATAGTGCTATCATAGTTTAAGAGTTATCAGTGAATAGCTCGGGCGGAACTCAATTAAAATTTATCAAATTTTCCACTAATTGTGTAAAAATTGAAAAACCTGAAGTTAGCCCCGCTCGAGTTATTTGTTAAAACTCCTAAACTGTGACGCACTGAAGTTAAGTGTTTAGTGTTTCATGGAGCATTAACAGTGAACTAATCTTCGGTGGTTATCTTACCTTTGTGGGACAATTAGTGCGAAGTTCGATAAATTTAAATTCAATCCTATCCGGATTATTCATGAAAGCACTAACGACAATGCTTAGTGTTTTATAGAGCTCTAGCAATGCAGTAAACGCTTGTGTTTGTCCCACTTTTGTGGGACAATTAGTGTAAAATTGTTTAAGTTGAAAAATCTAAAGTAAGACAGGGTTGAGTTATTCATTAATAAGTATTAAAATATGATAGCACTAACGTTAGTACTTATTATTTTTTTGAAGATTTAAGGATGCACTAACCTTTAGCGTTTGTAATACCTTTGTGAGAAAATTAGTGTTAATTTTCGATAATTTTAAATTCAGTCTCGTCCGAGTTACTCATTAATAATTCCCAAACTACGATTTCACTAACGTTAGAGCTAAGGTAGCATTAACATTAGAGCTTTTTGGAGTATTAACGCTGTACTAACCTTTGACGTTTATTAAACCTTTGTGAGACAATTATTTTAAACTTCGATAAATTTAAATTTAGCCCAAGTGTGTTATTCACTCATAACCCCTAAACTATGACAGCACTCAGTGTTTTATAGAGCTCTATTAATGCACTAACCACTGGTGTTAGTCCCACTTTTGTGACACAATTACTAAAAAATTGTGTAAAAGGAGAAAAATCTAAAGTTAGTCTCGCCCGAGTTATTCATTAATAACTTCTAAAGAATGATAGTACTAATGTTAGAGTTTAGTGCATTAATGTGCAATAACGAAGCACTAAATATGTAAATAGTTTTCGTAGCACTTGAGAAGCGTGCGGGGCTAAATTTAGACACATGGCATTTTTCATTTTGTAAAATTCCCCCATATTTAAAAGCACTAATATCCACATATAGTGTAATAGTTAAAGTATAGTATAGTGTTAGTAGCTCTTATTGCAGAACTCCTAACATTAGTGGCTCAACAGTACGGACGGTAGAAAATAAAACTTAGGGGAAGCTAATTATACGCTAGCCCATAAAAGCATTCACGATGAGAAGCATTAATGTACGGTCTTGGTGCACTAGCAAAGCAATAACGAAACACTAACGATGCCACTAGAAGAGACCACTCTGCTAGAAGAGACTGCTTTTGAATTTCGTGAGAATTTGACCTAATGAAAAATTCTCCATATTTTTCTTATGGGAGATTCGTGACTTACAATTGGCTATATCAACACTAATAGTAAAGCACTAACGAAACTATTAGTATTTTCTAGAAGCGCTAACGCTTCAATAACGAATGGCACTAATCTTTTCGTTAGTGCTCAATTCGGGGGAGGGGCAAGTTCATGCTAGGCACAAAGTTTTTTTTTTTTTACTTGTAGTTCCTAAACTAATGAAGCACTAACGTTAGGGTTGGTGCGCTAAGAGGCACTAACGATACACTAACGATTGCACTAATAGGGATCATTAGTGCTTTTGAATTTGACGGTAATTTGACGCAGTGAAAAAATCCCCATGCATTTCTTACGGGAGTTTCGTGACTTATAATTGGCTATATCTACACTAATAGTGAAGCACTAACGAAACTATTAGTATTTTCTAGAAGCACTAACGATACACTAACGAACGGCACTATTTCTTTCCTCATTGCTTGAAGTGGGGGGCCAGCGTGTATCATTGTTTTGGCTCTAGAGCCTACACTAATGAAGCACTAACGTCAGGGGTTAATGCACTAGGAAGCACTAACGATGCACTAAGGAATGGTACTAGGTATTTCGTTAGTGCTTGAAGTGCGGGGGCAGCGTGAACTTGTCCCCCCAAAAGTTTTTTTTTACTTGTAGCTCCTAGACTATTGAAACACTAACGTTAGGGGTTGGCGCACTAAGAAGCACTAACGATGCACTAAACATTGACACTAATTTTATCGTTAGTGCGTCAAGTGGGGGACAAGTTCACGCACCTAAATAACACACTAATTAGAATTTTATTGTGGTTAACTAAGAAGAAATCTTGTCTTTTGTGATAACTCATAAGATTCATATTTCATGTCAATATGTAGAACTCCGTATTATATAGTTTTCAACGGGGTGTTAGACTAGACCCTGGATGCAACTTTCCATTGCATAACGATTGATAGCAAGATGGATACCAAAAGTTTATATTATAGTGCTGTGTTGTGTAAGTACTGTTTTAATCTAAATAATTGAATTTGACAATTGTGATTTTACACAATCTGAAAAATGCAAACTATGAGAAAAAAAGTTTGTTAGATTTCTCTGATAAATTTAAATCTCCTTTCGTACGTTTATTAAGCATATTCAACAGTCTCGCAAATGTGTGTATAATTCTGAAGTTTTGGACGGGGATTCGGATGCACTGGCTCCCGTTTTTAGTGCTCGCTTCTGCTACAGAAACACAAATACAGAGTGTCTTTCTTCAAAATTTAACAATATTATTACCTTTTTTCTAAAAAAAAAAAAAAAAAAAAAGTTTTTAAAGGTAAAGTATCAATCGAAAAATCTAATTGAACTGGGCAAAATAGTATGCCTGAGGTAAAAAGCTCATATCTAGTTTTTTTTTGGTAAAAAAAACTTTATAAACTTAAAAATTGATATAGGAGAAACATGATACTTATTGAGATGAATGTGATACTGAAATATACATTTATTAAACTCTTCATTATGGCCTTAGCAAGATGACAGTAATGATTAATAAGATTTATATCCCAAAATTATTAATATGGACTTTAACATATATTTCTTTGTAATATTGTGTATTTCATATAAAATATATGAATCAATAGACTATATTGACCTAAATAAAATCACATGTCAATGATAAGTTCTCATTCGTAGTTTTCAAGGTAAACGAAAAGAGGATTTACGACTCTAGAAATTGTGTCGTTTATTTCCAATAATAACTGATTTTTATTTTCTGACACAAATTGTTATTGAATTACGTATTACATGCGTAGTAAAATGAACTCTTAACTAGGAAATTATAGATCTATTTATTAATGTTTCTTTTACAAACAGTGACACAGACACTCCTTTACGCATATATTACTTGCAACTCAACCTTACAATTCAACTATGTCACATGTTGTTATTTTTTATTATAATTGTCCATTCTTCAGTATCCAGTTCCTGACAAGAATATTGTCTTTCCATAGTTTCTGATATTCTTCCGCGTTTGTTGATTTAAGCCAATCTGAGCCAATGGCAGACATTTTTTTGTTTCTGAGTAGGCCAAAGAACTATCTTCTAATGCCAAGAGATAGCTGAATAACATCCTCAGTCAATAGGCGCGGTTGATCCGAGTTTGATTCCTGATGGTAATTCATGTAGTTCGGATCTCACGTTAAGCGTTAGGTCCACGTCTCATATAGCCTTGGTGCTGGAAGGGTAGCTTAACTCAAATGAAATTAATAATTTACAAGGTTATGTAAATAAGGTTCGAATAATCAGTATATTGAGAAGATTTACTACCCAAACAGGGGCATTCGCAGCGAGTGGTTCCTGGAGTTCTGATTCCTCCGAAATCCCCACTTTTCGAAAATTTAGTCTAAATTTAGAAATGACTTGATAAGTTTTAATGTAATTTATAGTCATATTGAATTTGGACCCTTTCTGAAATAAGTTTATGCGTACATCGCTGTATTCAATGGTTTAAGATAAGTTGCCATTTATTTACTATATATAAAACTAGCAGCGTTCACCCCGCTTCGCTGCGGTCACCCCGGAACGCAATAAACTTTGTTACTTAGATAATTTTTACTTTTTAGCTTTCAAGTGATATGATAAAAACCATAGTAGATTGCAGTAAATGTTAACATTATATCGCCTGTCATTTATGTTAACCCGCCGAGTGACACGGTCATGCGGGTTGCATATAAATACGTTTATTTTTACCTATGATGAACTAACAAAGGATTTGTACGTTATGGACACTTGAATGGTCAATTATCTCAAGACACTGGTAATTGAAAATTAAAGTGATATGATAAAAACCATCTAGGGTCCAAATCCTAATAACCCCCCAAAAATGAAAGAAATTGGTTCAGCCGTATTAGCGTGATGAGGGAACAAAGGATTTGTGCGTTCTCTTTTATATATAAGATTATGATATTCAAATATGCACTGTACATTTCGTAATCCTACATGTTATTACAAACTGTGTATATATAACTGTGGATTTGGAAACCCTAGAAAGAGTACTGTAAAGATAATTTCGGGATTTAGTAGACTATGACCAAGCGTAACCACTTTACGATGAATCATAAGTAAATATGTTAAACGTAAGGTAGGAGATGCAACGATTAGAAGTCAAAATTTGATCGTGCTAAAAAAAAAAAAAAAAAAAAAAAAAAAATCCAGATGTCTAGCAATCCTATAGAGAAGGGGATATACGTTTGTAAGCTAATTTTCAATTTTCTTCGACGTTAATTCTCTGTCATTATCAACATAAAGTAGAAATTCCTTATACGTAATAAATGAAAAGTCTATGTCCACTGGCGCTACACTTTTACGCATTTGTACAATATGTTGGAAAGATACTTAGAACGCCTCTCTCTCTCTTGTATCTCTGAATTATTTCGTAAGACAGGTAACTAAGGAGATATAATGATCATAAGTTTTATTTGGAGATCTACCTCTCATTTAATTTCTTTTGAAGACTGTTTACTTTGTAACAATACTACATACAAAGGGAGATTTTTTTCTTTTAAGAAAGAAAACAGACAACTATAAAAGAGTATTTCTCGAGTTAAATAAAAAGCAATGAATCCAGCATTTCATACATATGAAGCTTGAAACAAAGTGCATAAGTTCTAACTATTTTCACAGCTATCTACACCAAAATAAAATTTTAAAAAAGAATTTAATTTAGTCTTACGTAATTTGTAGTTTTAATTCTCTGATTGAAAAAGAGCTATCAGTCACTGAAAACTGAATATGTAGAACTTGCCTATAAGTTCTTCTATAAATAAAGACATTTACTATTGAAAGCATATTTTGGAGCAATTTTTATAATATGCATGTAATCTATATTGAAGTTTACATTATTAAAACACTTACTTACTTAATCCATAGCAAACAAAAAATAATATTTGCTACTAATAATAGAACTGCGTCTTAATTTTTTTTACGATCCGAAACCATGGAAAACTTTTTTATTTAATGTTTAGTGTAAGATATTTTGCAGATTGGATAAGTATTAAAATCAAATTATATTGTATTTTCAAATACTAAGTAAACAGTATTTCGGAAATCCATAATTCTACGAGGTCACTTCAATTATGACGCTCTTGCTCCTTATTTTATTTATTTATTTGTTTATTTTTCGTATGAGGCTCTTGAACCTCTGAACCCATTTTTCTTCGTTTACTCAAAGACAAATTTTCACCAGGTTTAATGAAAATCAATAGGACTATTTTCTAAATCAAATTTAAAAAGTAAGGCCAATCAATAATTGCTTGCTTTAGAGATAGTACTGGGGATCCCAAGCTACGTATGTGTCGCATCTTTCTCCGAGTAATCGTGTTAGAAAAAAAGAAAGAAAAGAAAATAACTTCTCATATATGGTAAACCCCCTTATGTAAAATTTGAATATTTGATACATTTTTAGGAATACTTGAAAGGATTCCATGTGAGAATCGAACTACATTTATCACGGATATATCTAACCAACCATTTTTCTTTTAGTATTATCCAGTTCTGTGTTAGTTGTTCCTTTCTTTTAATTCTATATTTATAGAAATCAGAAACCAGTAGTATTTTCTTTTTAAAATGAACCATTAAATCAAATACGTCATTTGTTTTACTTTGCATACGTCTGCGTCGCATGGAGAAAGTAAGATGCGAAGGGCTACACTGTATTCCACTCATCGGAATTTTCTCACATACAGTTATTAAAAATTGTATGATCTTTCATATTCAATACCTTACCTTACAGGCCTGTGTACAGTATATAAAAACAAGTAGCACTGTCCCGTGTACACAACGTGAAGGAATTTGGATTTTATAGCATGATTTTTTTTCAATTAATATTGAAACCCGAAGTGGTAGTAGATACGTACCATTTTCGGCTAAAACAGAGAAATTAAGAGTGGAAATGAAATATATTGTTAGGACGCTTAATTAAGGAAACTACTGGGAACTGCTTCTCGCTTTCTTTTACGTTTTTACTCCATAGCGATCAGCGTTAAAACCGGACGTGGTTGACTTCTGCCACTTCTTGTTAGAAAAGAGGGTTAAGACAGAAAACAGTACCTATTCTTAGAACACTAAATCTATTTCAGAAACCACTTCTCGCTATATCTTATCCGTTGCTCAATGTTTATCAATATTGAAACGGACATTGGCATATATGTATCTATATCACTTTTGGTTTTAGTAGAGACTTAAGGAGGGAGATAAAATGAATTCTTGAGACGCTTTATCGGTTGCAGGAAGCTGTTTCTAGCCATCTATTTCCTTTTTTTTTTTTTTAAGCCCTATAGTGATCCATGTTAAAATCGAAACTGACCAATTTCTATCATTTTCGGTTTAAACATCACCTCAACAAACTCGATTGCTAAATTTCGAACCTCTACATCCCGACCAAAGTTCGTGGTGATCCATCAAGTAGCAAATGAGTTTTTATTTTTTATTCTTTTTTTATTCATTCTTTTTGTCTTCCGTACGGATGAACGCACAAACGAACAGGGTAATATATGTATGAAGGAGTTTTGGAACACCAAATTTCTTAATAGAACATCTGTTCTAATTTTATAGACTCTTTTCATTAGAAAATATTGTGTTCACCAACTGCTCGGTAGTATGTATTCAACTTTGGATAATTCATTTCTGTTTCTTTCCTTGTTTGGTCTTCATTTGAATGGGAATACAGCCTATTAAAAAATAACATAGACTATCTACGATATTGGAAAGTAAATACTATGAAGAACGTCTTTACTGAAGAGACAGTGTAACCGTCTTCAAGAGTTGCAGGGAAAATAAATGAAGAATCATCCAAAAAGTAGCTTTCATATGACGATTCATCAATTGCGCAGAAGCAACAATGAAAAATAATAAATGTATGCGGTTTAAATAACATGGTAACTGGCGAGTAATGCCAGGTCTATAATACTAATACCTGTATAATTATGATATCTAGCATTCTCAATCTCAATATTGCAAAAGAAAGCCATAATAGCTATGTACTACCGAAATAAAGGGTTAGTTTGTGGAATCAAATATACTGCTATTTGAGTTGAGTTGAGTTGACTTTGAGTTAAACGTCCCTTTCAGCAGCAAAGCTATATGAGACGGGACCTACTGATTAACGTGGAATCCGAACCACATGGGCTACCGCAGGGAATCGAACCCGGGTCTTCCACACCAAGGGCGCGTACGCTAACCGCTTAACCGCTAACTGCTGTTTGAGTCACTAATAATAATTCATTCTTGTATGTATGTGCACAATGTACTTACACGCAATATACACAGTAATTTACATCTGATAAATAGTAAAGATCTCCATAATTAAAATACGAGAAAAAAGAAACTGGAATAAACAATGTTACTTCAACAACCTATTGTATAAATGGAGTTAAGTATAACATCACTCAAACTTTTAATATACTGTCTTCAAAGTTGAAGGTTACAAAATTGATTTTTAGGATATTTCTTGAAAAGTGGGAAAAGTTATTTTTGCCTCCTTAGCACTTGAACATCTATCAAAACTGTTCCGTAATGTTTTTATTTTTAAATTTCCTTTTTGAAATGAAACAAATTTTATTTATTTCGTTTCCCAGATGTTCGTAGATTCTGTCAATATCAGGACCTACTCAGAAAGATCCAAAGGTCCATGTCCCTTCCTCAAAATATTATGTAATTTAAAATTGTTTTATTCAATGTCCAAGAACACTCACTAACATAAACTAAAAACAAGTTTTAATTAACATAAATTAAGAGCAAGAAGTATGCCCTCGGCCTTGATGCGTAAGTGATAATCTTTTCCGAGACCAACTCTCAGATGCGAGGGCACCATGATCATTTTTGATGTGCATGAAGGTTTGCAGATGTTAGATAGGCTTTACATTTGTCGTATTGCGGCCGCAGTGACTTATTGGTAGAGCGCTCACCTTCGGTGCTTCTAGTCCGTGGTTTGATCCTAGCTCTTCAAAGTGTGCTTTGTGGTATAGAAACACCTCGTGCGTAGTTCTTTAGGGTTTTCGTGTTTTCATTCACTTTCGTCATTCTCTTATTATTTATTTATTTATACATATTCCCCGTATCTAAGGCCTTAAACCCATCACATGTGAGGATAACGTTCCTCGGCGAGCACATTATCTGAGGAAATAAGGAAGGTAGGAAGGAAGCGGCCTGGGACTCGGAAGTTAGGTACTATCCCGGTTTCGTGTGAATGAGGAAACACGAGGAAATACTTCACTCAGGACTCGTCTGAAAAAGCTCTTACACCTTTTCGATCGAGTGCACCCGCAAGGCATCGAACTCGGGACCGCTGGCGACAAAGCCGAGAGCATTAGCAACTACGCTACGGGGGACATCTCCACCATTATTATCTATCTCATCATCACCGTCTCCCTTAGATTCAGTGCATAAAATTGTGACATTGAAAAAGAAAAGTTGTATCCACATTTGCTCTAAAAACTTTATATCTTCTAATGAGGAACATATATTCTAAAATTTGCTAACAACAGTATATTAATACGCTAGAGTTATTTCTATTTTCCATAAAACATTGAAAAGTCAATCAAAAAATGTCTATCCCGCTTTTGCTATATTCGCTCCTACTTACATTAGGTAAATAGATTGGAGCCTGCATTTGGGTTTTGGGTAGAACTTTCACGAAATGCGACATGTAGAATCTTAATAACTGTTGATAATCAAGCTCACTGTTAACAATTTGTACATTAATAGTAATAATATATAACACTAGTTAACCAAGGTTTTGTTACATAAAAGGAAATACCTGTTCTTAAAGGAACTTTTTGCGCTGAATTCGAATATGCACTCGGCTTTTCTCCATCACGTACGATTTTCCCGTAACAGAGGGATTTTCGGGAAAATCCCTCAAAAATTTCCCTTTTCGTTTATTTTACACCCCAAGATCTTGTCCCCTTGCATATACTAACATAGAAATTATACCTAAGTATACTTTGATTCATATTTAACAAACCCTCCAAGTTTCGTAATAATCGCTTTATTCTTTCTAGAGAAATAAATATGTTTGCATGTATACTATGTGTACTGTTTATTGCACCTTATAGTAATGCTTTCAGATCTCTTAAGTTGAGGTAAAACGTTTTGCTTTATTACCACAAACACATATATAAAATATAATACAATATAATTTACAAGTGTGACAATTTACAATAAACAATAATACAAATGTACCAAAAGGTCATGAAAAGACAATCAAAACTATCACAATATATGAAACTTCCATTGGGTTACAAAAACGTACACTACTTCCTTCTTTTGTAAGAAATGTTGCATTCTCCAACAAGACCCCAACAATAGTCCCCCCATCATTGAAGGATCCCATCGTCCCTGGTACCTTTTCTCCATTGCCATTATATCTTGGTGGAATCTTTCCCCCTGTTTGTCGCTGAGAACACCTAGGTTAGCAGGAAAGAAGCTGAGGTGGGAGTGCAAAAAGTGGATTTTTAAAGACATCCTACAACCCAACTCTTTGTATTTCTGTATCATGTCCTGTACGATTTCTGTGTAACTCTCAGCTTTGTTATTGCCCAGAAAGTTGCGCACAACACACTTAAATGCTGTCCAGGCAGCTAGCTCAGCACTGTTTAACTTGCTGTCAAAGCTATCATCAAGCATTAATTTCCTAATTTGGTGACCAATAAACACTCCCGCTGAAATCTTAGCATCACTCAGGTTAGGGAACTTATCTCGCAAATACATGAAACCTTCACCAGATGTGTCCATGGCTTTGACAAAGTTTTTCATAAGTCCTAACTTGATATGAAGTGGCGGTAGTAATATCTTATTAGGATCTACCAAAGGAGCGTATTTGACGTTGCATTCTCCAGGTACGTAATTCACTCTAGGTTCCCATTCCTTCACTTCATAATGTTTGTCATCAGCTCGGCTATCCCATAAACATAAAAAACATTGGTACTTCGTGTAACCGCACTGCAGTCCTAATAAAATACCAACTACCTTGAGATCACAACATATTTGCCAACAATGGTCCTTGTAATTTATAAGATTTAGCAAAGTTGACATGGTGTCATAGGATTCCTTAATCTTCACTGAGTGCGCAAGTGGTATAGAAGGTTTTTTATTTCCATTATGTAAAAGGACAGCTTTAAGGCTGACCTTTGACGCGTCGATAAATAACCTACATTCTTCTGGAACGTAAGGAATTCCTAGCTCCGCCATCAACCCATTTATATCCGTACATACGCACACATTATCTTGCATTGAGAAGTAGCTTGAAAATTGAACATACCTTTTCCTGTACACTGATATGTTTGTTTCTGCATCCAATAAGTTCCACTGCTGGAGCCTTGATCCCAGAAGTTCCGCCTCTTGTTTTGTCAGGTGCAAATCACGGACTAGGTCATTAAGTTCACATTGCCGGATGAAATGTGGCTCGCGAACACAGTCAGGAATGAACGTTGGATGTACATGTTGATGTCGATGGTTCATCAAGGTCATGATCATCATCAGAGTCTTTTGGCCATATCTCTTCCCAGTTGGTAGGGGGCTCGGGAAGTGGAAGTTCTTTTGCATTCTGTTACATTTGATAACAAATATTGATAACCATTTCATGAACAAAACGAAAAAACTTGGAGAATTGTATATATATGTATTAAGATATACATATACAGTACGTTTAAAAAATATACGTTGGAAGTACATTCTATTTTTATAAACGTTTCTAATTTACAGAGAGCAGTACAAGTGTTTTGCTGACTATTGTAAATATTCATTTTTATGTCTGTGTTTGTAGTAATAAAGCAAATCGTTTTTACCCCAACTCAGGAGATCTGAAAGCATTACTATCAGGTGCAATAAACAGTGCACACAGTATACATACAAATATATTTATTTCTCTAGAAAGAACAAAGCGATTTTTACGAAACTTTTAGGGTTTATTAAATATAAATCAAGGTATACTTAGGTATAATTTCTATGTTACTATATGTAAGGGGACAGGAGTTAGGGGAATAAAATATCTGAAAAAGGGAAATTTTTGAGGGAATTTCCCGAAAATCCCTATGTTACGCGAAAACTGTACGTGATGGAGAGAAACCGAGTGCATATTCGAATTCAGCGCAAAAAGTTCCTTTAAGATCAGGTGATTTTTCTCATGTAACAAACAAAAAGTTTAAATTTGTTAACTAGTGTAATAGATTCAGAAAAAAATCTTATTTGTTATTATTTCGCTATATTTATCGGAATAGTTTATTTCATAAAATAACAATAGTAATAAACTTCAGTTTACATTTCTGTGATCATCTCTAAAAAAAATTCGGACGATGATATTAATTATATTGGGATAGATATAAATTGTTTAGGTGAGTTTCGTTTCCCTCTTTCGTGACCTTGTTATAAAAATATTGTCTACAAAAAAATTAAATTTAATTGCAAATCATCATTAACGCAGAATACCATTTGACCAATCTTTATCATTTGACAAATTCACAAGTTGAAAAAAACGAAAACAAGAAAAAATTCCACGAAATGAAGAAAGAATCGAAGTTTTCCTTCCAGATAAAAAAAGTAGAGACAAAAAGAGGTACCGCTGATGAGTAAAGCTCTGAAAACTATTAGAATTGGATGCGTGTAAGTGGGTACACGTATTTCATCAGAAGCAACCTATCGGTCATAAGAAAATCGATGGCCTTGTAGGTACTGCCAAAGGTGCATCAGAAGATCAAACCTGAGAAGGAGGAGGAGAGAACGCGGTAGCTCAGTGGTAAAACGCTCACATTTGGTCCGAGAGGCCCTTCGATCCCAAATCGTATGAATTTCTGGTGGGCAACATTTTCCCATGAGTTTTCCCATTTTTAATAGAATAATTATAATTAAGTTGTAATATTTTCTTGCCATGTTGAACCTGTATCCGCAAGATCTAGGATTCAAAACGCTTGTAGCAGGGGCATCTGTCTCTCTGTTAGACCCATCATGCCCCCCTGAATTCTCGCGTCATCCTACAAGAAAAAAAAAACCTCTTGCAATGACCTTCAATACAGATGAGATAGGAGGGAAACGAAGATAATTTAGGGCTGTATCAAGAATCTAAATGGGAGGTGAACGTGTCTACTCCAAATTATATTGAATACTGTAATAAGTCTCACGAGTACATGTTCTACAAGCAAGAAAATATTACATCTCCTCTTCTTTCTAGGTAAGGCATAGATTGAAACATTTGACTTTTGTTTAATTTATGCATTTTTTAAATGTAAACTTCATCTATTCGTTTTTTTTAATCATCTATGTTTCAGTACTACCTCCTAACCTTTCACTGCGTCTAATCAAATTTTGACTGCTTATCGGCATTCAACCTCCGGGTTCCATAGGCTATATAGTTAGTTAGTAGTTTCTTTTCTTTCTTTTCTTTCTTTTTTTTCTTTCTTTTTTTTTATCGTTGCGTCTCGTACCCTACGCACAATATATAGATTATTCATTTTAAAGTGGTTAACCTTGCTCATACTCCAGTAACTACAGAATTTCTCATCATAGTACCCTTTCTTAGAGTTGCCAATTATTCAAATTAACACAATCATATTAAAAAAATACTTCGTAATAACATGTAAGTTTACGAAATGTATAGTGGTGCATATTTCAATATTATAATTTTATACATAGTAAATAAAGGGAAATCTAGGTTATTGAGTAATAAATCTTTAAAAAATATGTTGATTATGCATATACTTATTTGCATAGTCGTATAAACTGTTGACACCAAACTTCCGAAAACAAAGTGCTCCTACATGGTAATGTCTTTCTGGCTTTATCAAGAAAGTCACATAAGGATCCTTTTTCTTCCTGTTACTGTGTTTCTATAAAAATAAGAACCAACCAGAAAATAAGCCCTGGCATAACCTGTCAGATTGCTAGTAATATATGCTCTTCTCCAAGAATACGGCACACGGCAACGATAATATCGGTGGAAGCGCCGATAATGTCGGCGGTGAAATCGAGTTCAATGTACTCAAATCGTAGCTTGCACACGCCACCGACATTATCGGCCTATCCTCCGACACGCAGATGCTGTCGGCCAAGCCCCCGATATTGCCGGCGGTATCGCCGACACCGATTTTGTCGGGGGCAATGTTTTCTTATGATTGGATGCACATGCGGCCGATAATGTCGGCCGGTCAGTGGGTTAGATGAAGAGAGTGAGTGACAAGGCGCTGTGTATTCTTGTTTCGTTTCTTATCTTTGGAATTTTGTTGTGTCCATTTTTTTCTATTATAATTGTATAATAATATTATTATTATCTTGTCCTATAAACAACTTCGGAACAACTTATTACTTTTTACAGTCTCTATTTTGGAGTAGCTAATTCCCTTTGTTAAATAAGTATAAAATGTGGGAAGTCTGAAGAATACTGGTTTCCCTCTAAATAGCTATTACCAAATAGAGTATAGGAAATTTAGATAACCAATTTCTTGATTATTTTCCACTCCTTTTCTCTCTCTCTCTCTCTCCGTCTCTCTCTCTCTCTCTCTCTCTCTCTCACACACACACACACACTTTGATGGCATATTTTTAAATCTATTAATGCATTTAAATTTTAATACATTTTGGAAATTAATTTAAGCCTAATTTTCAAACTTTCATACACTGTGAACTAGGCACGTAGCCAAGACGGGGCCTTCGAGACCAGAAATGAAAAAAAATTAAGGAAGGATGAAACAAAATGAAATGAGAAAAAGAAAGATCAGCGTTAAAAAAACTACAGGAAGCTTTTGGTTACTCTTTGTTATGAGGAGATTTGTATTACTTGCAATACATGGTGGCGAAGTAAGCGAGATATCCTGGAAGAGTCAGGGAATTTGAAATATCAAGAAAAGTTACGGAATTCTCAGATTCTGTTACTAGTCAGGGAGATTTTTAGCTTCCAAAAGCATAGTGCCATTGTGTAACAGTGTGGCCATTTTTCATCATAATTTTTCGTCATCGCATCCTTGCAGTATCAAACGTTATTTCAAGAACAATTTTCTACTGCTCCTTTAATAACCTGTCATTTGGAACCGACAGTAGTTGACGGAATAAAAAAAATGAAAAGAATATATGTGGAAAGAAATTTATGTTAGAATTTAATACAACAGAGAAAGAAATGCAGATATTGTAAAATAGTTTATAAGACATTGTTGAGTATGTACTTTTTTATAATAGTTGAGGCCATAATGAAAGGAAAATTGTTATATTTGAATAAACGGAGGAAGGACGTATATATTGTAAAATATTTCTGAATACGTGTTATTATTATTATTTTACTCGAGATTTTTTTATAGTTTATTAAAATACTTACCAACATATCCTCATTTTATTGTCCTAACAAACCAATACATGTTGATAATAAAGTAGTTTAGATTGATCGATCTCCTGGGCCTTCAGCCTCCCCTCCATCCCTCTGTTACGAAATCCTGGCTAAAAGAACCAATATATATTCCAGAAAATAGTTTAGAATGATCAAGCCCCTGGTGTGATGACCACAGTATTTTATGTCGCGAACCCCCCTCCCCCTTCACGAAATCCTGGCTACGTGCCTGTGTGAACATAAGCATATGGAAAAAATCCTGATTATTACTACTTCCTTTCATTTTCATCAGAATTGTGCGCAGATCACTTTTCCCGGTCCCACTCAATAAGCAATGATTGAATAGAATATTTGTTGACAAGTCAAAGTAGAATTATTATTATTTTGTAACGAAACCAGCACAATCAAACACTCTTTGCATAGCTTCAAGGACAAGTGACTCATTTGGCATTTTCTTGATTGCGATCTCAACAACAGGGATGTGACTTCATGCTTCACTTGTTGCAGACTTTTTTCTCTC
Source organism: Thermobia domestica (assembly GCF_964235325.1). Taxonomy (NCBI): domain Eukaryota; kingdom Metazoa; phylum Arthropoda; class Insecta; order Zygentoma; family Lepismatidae; genus Thermobia; species Thermobia domestica. Next base: position 168,022,119 of record NC_137463.1, on the reverse strand, counting down.
ACTCCCAAAACTATCCCAAATCCCCCCTTTTAAAAAATAATTTGTGGAATGGCAATTGAAAACAAAGACCAAAGCTATGTATCCAAGTATTCCCTCTCCCCTTTGTACCAGGATCGACCTCCTGATAGAGCTCTGCAGTTTAGCTACAGTGACTGAATGAAAAGGTTATGTACACCGTGTATTATTGCATTCGTATCTTTCTAGTTTTGCTTAGATTTTTAGAGATGGCAGGAATTTTTCCATTCGATATTTTAACCCTTATTGAACTTGTGTAATGTAGACCTTGCATATGGGATAAGATAACAGACTCTTTCAAGGACATAATTGAAAAGCAAAAAGCATGGCGAGAAGTTTATGCAAGCCTTGCCCAGGACTTTGAGTTCATGGACAAAAAGAAACGAGAAACGACAGGAATGTATGCAACAGGGCAAATCTGTCTTCAACATTGGGGAGTGGGACGGGTAAGATCAGTCGAGAAACAATGCTCTGAAGGATCAGGGGAGCAGAGTTGTCTTCAACATTGGGAGGCGGGCACTTTTGAGGCTTATTCTGAGTGGACATTAATTTCATCTCACTTTCCTTTCTGGCGACCGGACACAAATAATCAAATTTCTCCCCCAAAAGACACATTTCAAATCGGATTATTAGTGGGGAATCTCCCCAGTTCCAAGATTGGAGGGGACACGTTCCCTTCATCCCCCCGGGATTTGCGCCAGTGTATGTATGGAGCAATGTAAAACACAATCACTACTTCGAATCTTATAATTTAATCTACTATGGCATTAGTGTTAATTGCATGGAAAACAAAATAATATACAATATGTAACAACAAAAATTTAAAACTAATATAGTTTGCAATGTACCGCAGCATCAATTCTCATCGAAACAAAAATAGTATGTTTACGACACATATTTAAAACGGCACTGTTAAATCTAAACATGTTTAGGCATAGGCCTATTTTCTGTAAGTTTTGTACCGCTCTCCACACCTCTTCAGAACAGTTTTTGTAATCCTTGTTTAAAAAAAAAAATAATTTTCCCGATTATTATTACTTTTATTTGTTTTGATATATGGAGAAGATTTTTAGAAACAGTGCAGAATATATTGTGTGTGTCGCTTACTTCACCCATCACCGGGAACGACATTGTCGGGGCTTCCCCCGATATTGTCGGTGACGTGTGCAAAGTACACCAACACCGACACCGATATTATCGGGGCTTCCTCCGATTTTGTCGGTATCGTGTGCAAACACGCTAAGCCATACTCTGGCCCAGTAGTTGCAGAACTGAAAATGGTTGATTTACTCATAATACATGTAGAAATATACTATATTTATATTTGTATAAATAGATAAAACCCGAATTTATCTTTTGGGTATATAAAAGCCTCGATATTTGTATAAATAGATAAAAACCGGAATGCGTCCTTTGGTTACCTAAAAATAGGTTCGATGTTATTTTAGAGGAAACGCGATACTGCTATTATGAATATGGTTTTATTTGATTTGAGTTTAGCGTCTCTTTGAGTATCGAGGCTACATAAAACCTGAACTTATTGTAGGATCCAAACCACATGAACTTCCACCGGGATCGAAAAAAAATGAAATCCTTGAGTTTTACGTCCCATGGTTATGCCGATTAGGCTAAAGGGGACCATGATTGTGAGAAATGAATGAAATGGTGGAATGAAGAAAGTGGGAGGAAACGGGAGAACCCCTAGAAAACCCATGCACACGGTGTTTGTCCACCACAAAGTTCACTTAGCGGGAGCAGAATTTGAACCCGGGACCCTATGCACCAGAGGTGAACGCTCTACTACTGAGCCATCGCAACCCCCCAACGGAGATCGAACTCGAATCTCCCACGCCTATTGATTGATTGGAAATGCCATTAATTTATTTTCTCTGTTTGGGAGACAACTGTTTCGTCTTGTCTGGAATTTAAAAGATGCACGTCCTTGATTGAGATTGGCTAAAACGAACACATTAGAAAGAATATCAGAAACTAGTATCCCAGTATCGTTTTCGGGAACTGGATTATGACCTAAAGAATGAGCAAGTATAATAGAAAATAAAAGCAGGCCGCGGTGGCTCAGTGGTTGAGCGTTCACCTCTGGTGCTTGGAGTCCCAGGTTCGATCCCAGCCCCCGCCAAGTGAACTTTGTGGTGGACAAACACCGTGTGCGTGGGTTTTTACGGGGTACTCCCGTTTCCTCCCACTTTCTTCATTCCACCATTTCATTCATTACTCATCATCATCGTCTCCTTTAGCCTAACCGGCATAACCGTGGGACGTAAAACTCAAAGATTTCATTTCATTTAGAAAATAAAAGCATATTGCATGGTTGAATTGTAAGGTTAAGTTATAAGTAGTAATCCTTTGTATGTAAAAGTGTGTGTGTGTCACTTCGAAAAAGACAAAGATCTACAATTTGCTAGTTAACAGTGCATTAAACTACTTATACATTACGCAAGCCAATAACAATCTCTTTCAGTAAAATTAAACACTGCCAGTTATTATTGGTTAAAGAACCGCATTGTTTTCATCTCTATAAAACCATTTTTCTCGATTTTCTCGATACATTTTTGGCTAAACTTTTGACCGCTTATAGTTTTTTCGTATGTGATACATTTTGGATTAAATTCACAGGACAATCTGCTATGCTATAAACAATAACTGGAAGCTTTGAAAATTCATTCAAATATCATTGAGGTTTAGAAATAAGTTACTTCTTATTTTGCGTAAACAAAGGTATATTTTTTCTAAGCCACATAAAACTATTAGTTTTTAAGTGGAATACAAGTTATTTACACCAAAGGAAAGCTTTAGTTTTCTTTATTTACACCCAATCACCCCCATGGTATATATTTACTGCTTACGGACCACCGTACTGAAATTTTTGCTCTGATTTCTTAAACAAAAATATGTTATGCTACAGGTATTATTGAAACATTTGTGAAATATGAACATTTCTTTCTTTCTTTCTTTTTTTTATCAAAACTTTGTTCGAAGAAAACAGCCTCAAATCAGACTACCGTATGTAGACTTTGTAATTACAAATGATTAGCAAGCAGTAGAGTTATTTATGGAATTTGTTAATGTAATGTCAGTAAAATCGCATGAGTCATATTTGACGATATAGTAAATAACAGAGATGGTCATCCTCCCTCATTTTGCCCTCATGAGGGCCGCCCTCACCCTCACCTCACCCTCATTTTAGTAGATGAGGGTGAGGGCGTTGGAGGGTGAGGGCGATAACGTAATTGAGGGTGAATGTGAGGGAGGGTGAGTGTGAGGGCGTCAATGGAGGGTGAGTGTGAGGGAGGGTGAGTGTGAGGGAGGGTGAGTGTGAGGGAGGGTGAGTGTGAGGGAGGGTGAGTGTGAGGGCGTCAATGGAGGGTGAGTGTGAGGGAGAGTGAGTGTGAGGGCGTCAATGGAGGGTGAGTGTGAGGGAGGGTGAGTGGAGGGCGTCAATGGAGGGTGAGTGTGAGGGAGGGTGAGTGGAGGGCGTCAATGGAGGGTGAGTGTGAGGGAGGGTGAGTGGAGGGCGTCAATGGAGGGTGAGTGTGAGGGAGGGTGAGTGGAGGGCGTCAATGGAGGGTGAGTGTGAGGGAGGGTGAGTGGAGGGCGTCAATGGAGGGTGAGTGTGAGGGAGGGTGAGTGTGAGGGCGTCAATGGAGGGTGAGTGTGAGGGAGAGTGAGTGTGAGGGCGTCAATGGAGGGTGAGTGGAGGGCGTCAATGGAGGGTGAGTGTGAGGGAGGGTGAGTGGAGGGCGTCAATGGAGGGTGAGTGTGAGGGAGGGTGAGTGGAGGGCGTCAATGGAGGGTGAGTGTGAGGGAGGGTGAGTGTGAGGGAGAGTGAGTGTGAGGGCGTCAATGGAGGGTGAGTGTGAGGGAGGGTGAGTGGAGGGCGTCAATGGAGGGTGAGTGTGAGGGAGGGTGAGTGGAGGGCGTCAATGGAGGGTGAGTGTGAGGGTAAGGATTCATAAAATTAATTATCTTGCAATTCTTCATTTCTGGAAAATATATTAGAAAATGTAATGTAGTTTTTTTCTTAGAATTAATCGTCGTTCACAGAAAATCGTCATATCAATATTCTATCAGTTTCATACGCTTTTCATGCGCGAAGACAAGATGTTTCTCATAGCTTTATTACTTTTCTATATTTATATATTTTCACTTTATAGCAACAATAATTACGAAATATATAAAAATATCTACTGCAAGTTTTTGGCTACCGAAAATTTCAAATTTTAACAAAAGTAACTCATTAAAAATACTAGAAGTTCTCAGGAAATTATGTTTTTTTTTCATATATTCGCTCAGAAGAGAAACTAATAAATATTCATATATTCATTCATTCTGAAATTGTAACTAAGAAAAAGCTTTATTTCTTCTTCTAAGAGAAAAATATATATATAAGAAAAGTACAAAGCTGCAAGCCGCAATAAATAACTTTATATTTAATTATCAAATAAAAAGATGTTTCCTGCTTTTGGCTATATACCTACTTTTAGATTTCCAAACTACACTATGCATATGAAAGGGAAGTCTTATAGAACGGCTCTGTTCGTCTGTGTGTCTGTCTGTCAACAGGTATAACATCAAAATCGGTAAGAGCTATTGACAAGCGGTTTTCGGGAATCGATCCAGCATCCCAATAATAGGTTGCATCTCCTTCAACAACATCCTACTTAACAGGTACCCTCAAATCACCTTGGCAGTCAATCTGTTAAACCGGAAGTGGTAGAAATCGGAAGTTTCCGGTTTCAAATTAAAGACCACGAGTAAAAAACGGTAATAGCGATCGGCAAACGGTTTTCGGAAATAAGTGGATATGAATGGAACCACCTTAACTCCTGCATTTCTACTAAAACTGGAAGTGGTAGGATCCACTACTACTTCAGGTTTCAATATTTATTTTCATAAACTTAAAAGGGTAAGAGCTATCGACAAACGGTTTTCGGGAATCAATTCTGCATTGCCAGAATAGGTTCCATCTCTTTCAACAATCTTACTTAAACGGGAAGTGGTAGAAGTCGACCATATCTGGTTTCAACAAACATATTCATAACTCATAAACGAATATAAAACATAGCTAGCGATAAAGAGTTTTCAGAAATCGATTTAATTCTTAAGGGGACAAACCACCTGTACTCCTGTATTTCCACTAAAATCGGAAGTTGTATAAATTCACTACTACTTCTGGTCTCAATATTGATATTCCTAGACCTAAAACGGTAAGTGCTATCGACAAGCGGTTTTCGGGAATCGATTCAGCATCCCCAAAATAGGTTCCATCTCTTTCACCAATCTTCGAGTTAAACCAGAAGCTATGTTGAACCACTTCTGGTTTCAACAATATTGGTCATAACTCAAAAACGGTAAGAGCTATTGAGAAACGGTTTTCGGGAAACGATTCGTTGTTTCAATAATAGGTCCCATCTCCTTCGACAACCTAATATTTAAACCGTAAGTGGTAGAAATAAACTACTTCAGGTTTCTACTATTTCCAGTTCTACTAGTTTGGAAGTTTACCGTAGTTTCATACTGTAGAACGATACTCGCTTGTTCTATCATATAATTCTTGTGTTATCAAATACTAGGTTTATTACCAGGTACTCAGTAATATTTATATATTTTCCCATTACAGTACCTAGAAAGTTGGAAGATTATAATTTGCTGCAATGTCATATTTCTATTCATGGATTCAATCAATATCATGGCTTAATGTGGAGTTAATACTTGATAGTGAATATTTGTTTAGAATGGAAAATTTTCAGAAATGGGAAGTTTTAAGCGGAAAATTTTCCACTTCACATCACTAGATGCAGGGATGGTTTCAGTAGAGTAATTGTTAATATGTACATTTAATGGACGGAACAATGTAAAGGAGATTCTTTCTTCTAAGGTAGAAAATGTTTTATTTGTAGCTGTACTTTATTTGAAGGAGCGCCAAGTGAACTTTGTGGTGGACAAACACCGTATGCGGTGGTTTTCTCGGGGTTCTTCCGTTCCCTCCCACTTTCTTCATTCCTCCATTTGATTCATTTCTCATCATCATCGCCTCTCTTAGCTTCGGAGCATAATCATGGGATGTTAGACTGAATATTTCATTTCATTTTATTTGAAGGAGAACATTTCTACCCAGCGATTATCTGAAGCAGAGATCTTTGGGTTATCCGGGTTCGATTCCGTACCGGACATAAGTTCCGCGATAGGAAGAAAAGCTCAATTAAATATAAAACATAATTGTATTTATAATGATTTACATATACAATTATAGTCCTAAATTTACACAGTTCAACTTTTTTATTGTTATTAAATTAAATATTTCCCTTTGTCTTTCGTGACTGGTGGCTTGTTGGCAGTGGCGTTACTAGGTCTAATTTGGGGTGTTCAAGCCTCCCCAATTTCTTACAAGCCCAGCTAAATTTCACTATGTGACATACTTCTAGAAAAGAGGATACTAAGAAAATCTACCGAATTTGCACCCAAATGAAACAGAAGGTACACACACACCTTAAAATTCAGCATCTTCATAGAGTAATTGATCGTTTATTATTAATATTCTGTTACTATATGAATAGCCCCCTTAAAATATGAACTATTTCACAGGGCAAATTTTAAATAGGTGACTTTTAAGGTTTGATTACTTTATAAGGTAATTAATATTTTCTTTTTTTACTGTATTCTAATATTATTACGTGCAAATAGGGATGCGCACGAGACAAGATTAGAGGTTGTCTCGCCTCGAAAATATGTTGTGTAAAGTGATGCCTCGAAAAATGTATCTTTTTCTGTTGGAAGAACCCTGTCTCATCTCGAATCTTGTCGAGTTATTTTGAGAAACAATAGCTTTAATTTAATAAAGAATAAAACAAACATGACTATGTTGCTAAAAATGTGCAAGACTGAAATAGTAACCACAATTCTTTTGCCCCAAATGCTCGCAAATTGTGTTATGTTCTTGATTAAAGATAACCCTAAAATACCGAAACAATGGAATTTTGGAGTGTTGGGTACCTTGGCCCCAAAATGGTTTTTCAGTCCCTTTTTAAAAATCCTAGTTACGCCACTACTTGTTGGATGCAAACAGTCAATGATCGTACAGATCACGCCCATACCCATGGGGCCTGAGCTTCCCTGAAATTATGAGTTTGCTTGAGAATGAATTTCGTAATGAAGAGTAATTTCATTCATTCGTCCTTAAAGTTGCTTGTATCCGAAGTATGTTCCGTCCTTCATTTATAAATATGGTGTTATATAAAGTCATAACTTCAATATCTTCTTTCTGCATCTCTTAAGTTTTTTTCACCAAAAGTTGAATATCAACAAACATTTGGCAACCATTATTTTAGATTTTTTTAATCTATGTTCTCTACCAATTGTAAATCAGACATATTGAAAGAAAGGCACGAAAAGTCAAGCTTTATTTCTAAAGAAATGAAATGAAATAAAATGATATATTTAGTATAACGTCCTAGGATTATGCGCCAAAGCTAAGGAAGACGGTGATGATGAGAAATGAATGAAACTGTGCAATGAAGAAAGCGGGAGGGAACAGGAGAACCCCGAGAAAACCCACGCAGACGGTGTCTGTTTATCACAAAGTTTACTTGGCGCGAGCTGGAATCGAACCAGGGACCCCACGCACCAGAGGTGAACGCTCTACCACTGAGCCACCGCGGTCCCCTTTATTTCTAAAAAAAAAAAAAGTGGATATTTTGTGCGCATAGCCAAGGACGTACGCACGGGGTGGGTCCTTGAGGTCCGGAACCCCCCTCGAAATCCGGACTTTTTTGTCAATTTAGTCTAATTTTAGATACAAAGTTTAGTATAATTTAGCCTGAAATTGTGTTTGGACATCCCCCCCCCGAAATGCTTTGGACCCCTCCCGAAATAAATTCTTGCGTACGTCTCTGCGCATAGCACTGAGAGCGGATTAAGGTTTTTGGGACCCTGCAGCCGACTATTTCAAAGGGCCCTATGTTACGAATAATTTCAGCGCATAACTTTTCTTTGCTGTCTTCCACAGCCTCATAGGCTTATCGAAACACCGAGGAGTATGCTGTAACATTTTAATGTGCTCCAAGTTTACAATAATTAGTTTAATTACATTCATTATTAACAGTTACATGCCTATATACTTCAGTGTAACACATAAATGCCGAATACGAGCCAAATGGTCAACAGTCCCTGTAAAAACACTAATAGAGTAAAAGGAGAAAAATCATATACAAATAGTAAACCTGTACAAGGTTACACTGTGATCAAAGTTCCGAATTTGAAGGTCTTCTGTGTGAATGATGTTTGAATTTATTTGTTTATTCATCACATCAATCAGTTTATTTATCCACGCCCGGCGGTGCCACGAAAGTCTGATGTTTGCAGGCACGAGCCCAAGCTGGTGGAAGAAGACTTAACTCTAGCGACACCGCAAGCCTACCGAGCGGGAAAAGAAATTAGCATGGATCTGAAGCCTATACTATAATAAGTTGATGTATTTTAGTATTAAAGAGGGGAATTTTGGGGGACCCCCTGAGCCTGGGCTCCATTAGCTCCGCCTTTAATCCGCTCCTGATTGCAATCCAGGTTACTTAAGTTGTCACAATACCTATAGGCCTATTCACTGGGTCTATTAAAAGCAATTGTGTCTGAGTTGTTTGATTCAACAACTAATTATTATTATTATTATTATTATTATTATTATTATTATATACATGCTATAAAATAGATTTACTGCTATACTGACACAGACTAAAGCTAGTTTTAAACAACGAACTTGGCTTAACAACAGAGTCACGTTCAATTTTTCCCATTTTCTGTACTACTCTCATTCATTATCTTTGTTAGCCCAAACACCTCGGATTGGAAGGGAAGGTACAATGTAAAGAACCTTTACCTCTGTATGTCTAATGGAATTCGTCATCAGTGTATGTTTAATTTAGTTCTTTCTTTCAATGCCACCGGAATGAATCACCAAGTCTTCCTGTCGGCAAAGAAAGAATGTTCATCGTACTTATGTTAGATTAATACTACGATAACGTTACTTTCAAGTTCTTCTTTCTAGATCTCAAAGGTTCATACTCCACCAGATGGAACAATACGTTATACTGCGTGCTCATTTCTGGTATGAAGATAAAAATAGTTTTCTTTTCAAAACTTTGAAGGCTCTTTATGACAAAGACTGCGAGCAAAACAATGCCCGCCTTGAATCTTAATCCAGTGTCTACTGTGACTGTCTACGAAAATAAAACTTGCCCTTCACTAGAAAAAATAATAATAATAATAATAATGTTTATATGGAATATGAGACTCTCGACTATGATTGCCTGCAGCAGAGAGCAAGAGGGGACAGTTCACCCCACCCTTGTATTTTTGAAATAGGTTTGGTTCTTTGAAATATACCTAAAAAATATTCGATTTGTTATTTCCACATACTACCCAGCTTAATATACAATGTGTCAAAAAATCAACCTACTAAGTTTGGAACGTTATTTCTTATATCAAATGAAAAAAAAAGTTTTGATGAACATACTGTGGGTCAAAAAATCTCTCTTTTCAAATTTATAATCCGCCAAAAATGAGGAAAATCACGTTTTAAAAACACTCTAGCACAAAAGTTATGGAGTCTATCGCACGTGATTCGACGGATTTCGCAGGAACTCATATGCGCTAGTAATAATTATTTGTGTGGAACAGTCTTCTGGTATCCACGAAAAGAGTACCCAATTAGTATTTAAAAGTGTATCCTCGTACACTAAGTTACCTTTTACAAATCGTTACGTTGATATCAGGGGATTGTGAAACGTGGGTATTTAGATAAGAGGGAATACTAGGTATTGCCTAATTTTTTCAACCGCTTGCGAAAAAGTCCCATTATTTTTAAGCTAGGGCGTTTTAATTCTTTTTCGGCTTATAATACTGAAAGAACTCGTTTTAAGACCTATATATATTAAAACGGTTTACTTTGATTTGATACAAACACTCATCTCCTGAAGTTTCAGTTGATTTTTGACACCCTGTATTAATACTAGGCTTGTATACAAATTTAAAATAACACTGGCACATGAATTCACAGATATATATATATGAAAACCTCATAGATGATATAGTAATTAATGTGAAATATGTAAGCATCTCGTAAATCCATCTTTGATGCTCTCAAGTCGAAATTAATTTGACAAAATTACAGATGTACATGAAAAATTAGAGTGTTAGAGCTGAGGGGAGTTGAGGAAGAAATTAACACATTTCTTGAAAATTGCCTGAGGTCAGGGGCGTATGCTGTGTTGGACACTCGGTTTCCCCTCCACGAAATCTCGACTCTTCTGTAAGTTTGGCCTAATTTTAGGAGTAGTTCTGCAAATTTTAATACAATCTGTCCTCATACTGAATTTAGGACACCACCAAAAAGCCACGGAGCGAAAAAAACGAAAGGATTTTTTGGTGGAAAAAAGTAATGAAATTGGTAGGTGGAAAGGTGAAAAAAAGCACCATTTTTGGTTTAAATTTGGTGGAATGAAAACTATCTTAATTAATAACACAGTTTCACAAGGGTCATATTTTTGTAATAATTCACTACTCTGAATTCAAATTTGAAATTAGAATTTCGCTACCAGGCATAGTTTTTCAGTAATACAGGGTGTCCCATAAGTACATGACACTGCTAAGTATTAAGAATATTGACGGCATATACGGTATGTATACATGGGCGGCGGTAATTTTGTCACCGGAAAGTTCGTCAGGGTAATTTCGTCACCGGTAATTTTGTCACCAAAATATTACCATATAGGTAATTTCGTCACCGAAAATTTTGTCATGATAATTTCATCACCAGTGTCTTAGAACATAACACAAGTACAATGAATGAATAGAAACCGTTTCTGAAATTGCTTTCTTTAATCTTCAACTGAAGCAAATCGAAATATAATAATAATAATAATAATAATAATAATAATAATAATAATAATAATAATAATAATAATAATAATAATAATAATTATTATTATTATTATTATTATTATTATTATTATTATTAAATAAATAGTTACATATTTTGTATATCGTATTTGAGATATGAGATAAAAGTTTTTAGTGATTCTGTCAGAAATATTATCAAATAGGAAATTTTGTCATGGTTATTTTTTCATCTTTCTTGAACTAAGTAGAGGCAAAGTAAATTACCTAGACAACTTACGTTATTTTAATCAAACTTGGAAAACAATTCGGTTGACGTTGAACTCTGCAAAATTTAAGTTTCGGGTACTCGACGCAGGAGCAAGCACCAGTGCAAGAAAATAGTGCCAGCTTCAGCAAATGTTAAAAGCAAAGGCAACGTGGGGAACTATTGGGTGTATCACTATTTACAAATATTAAGCTTCGCCAATATCAAAATTTCAGAACAGAAAATTGCAAATAAATATGGGAAGATATGCCAATCCGTTCATTTTCCCGCAAACTAGACGGAAATTTGCATCGTTCTTGTACCGTTCTCTGAGCCCAAACTCTTGAACCTTCATCCACGTCAACTGAGTCATGTGAAAAGAGTGATCTTTTTTTAGGAGCTATTGAAAGAAGAATGTTATATTTCAATATTTCAACTCTGATTAAACATTGGCCAAATTGTTATTGGATATATATGTCAAGAAAGCAAATTTATATAAAGGAAGAAAAACATATACTGTAAATATTTCTAACAATTTTCTTTAAATATAGCCTTATGGAGCTATTGAGAAGTGAAACATGGATGGTGGATGGACTACTTTCCAATGGCTCCTTAAAAAAAAATCCTTTACTAGGTGTATGCCTTAATGCAGAGCAAGACACAACATTCATATGAAGAACTGTTTTGTGCGGTGGTGCATCAGTGCAGTGAATTTAGTGAATACCCGGACCCTGTAACTGTGGTTATGGATTTCGAGATAGCGGAAATGCACACTTTAAAGACAACTTTCGGAAACTCAACTCGTGTACAGCATTGCTTTTTTTTTTCACCTGACTCATTAAACGTGGAGAAAGGTCCAAGAGATTGGATTCACAGAACGGTACAAGAGCAATGAATGTTTTGGTGACGAAATAACCTACATGCTAATATTTTGGTGACGAAATTACCGGTGACGAAATTACTGTGACGAAAATTCCGGTGGCGAAATTTCCGGTGACGAAATTACCTAAGTTCATGTATATATATATATACACAACACGGCGTATATTTAGAAAAGGAAATTTCCAATGTAATATCTGGAGAGATTAACAAGATTTTCCACCGGTGTTTATTCTTCCAATGAATCCAATCTAATACTAACTTTGATTCTTATGAGGTTAAGCTGTTACTTCTACTTACTTAAAACTCAAAAAAAAAATCTTTGAGGTTTACGTCCCACGCTTATGCCGGTTAGGCTAAAGGAGACGGTGATGATGAGTAATGAATGAAATGGTGGAATGAAGAAAGTGGGAGGAAACGGGAGAACCCCGAGAAAACCCACACACACGGTGTTTGTCCACCACAAAGTTCACTTGGCGAGGGCTGGGATCGAACCCGCGACCCCAAGCACCAGAGGTGAACGCTCTACCACTGAGCCACCGCGGCCCCCTACTTAAAACTCAGGTCTTCATGAATGAGAAATCAAGAAAAACATGAACCAGTATGTTATTAGACGACTGCTTATGTATCAGTAGAGACAACAAAGACACCCACTACAAAACATAATATAAACCAGTAACTTCTTAATCACTATTTCATTCTCAGAGAACTTTTTTGAACATGTGTCTGTACTTATGTAACACCCTGTATTACTGAAAAAGCAACAATGATAATGAAATTTTGATTTTAGACTTCAATTTAGCATGATGAATTACTATAGAACTACAGATCTAGAACTGTAAATGAAGAATGCAAGGGACATTAAACTCTGAGAGTTGATAACTTCAGAGAGGTAACTAAGATATTTTGCGCCCGGGACGAGATCTTGTTTTGGCGCCCCCTTCCCCAACGTAAAACGTAAATATATAGCTACAGTAAAAAAAAAATCTTCGTTTTTCACCCTCTCAATCCGGCGCCCGGGGCACGTACCCCGTCTACTAACCCCTAACTGCGGTCCTGGATAACTGACAGGTGAAAAAAAAAATAACTGAGTTGATAGTTTCACATTTTGTTTCTTTTTTGGCTCTATATGGTTCTCTATTTCCCATATGTACATACGCTATATATAAGGTTTTTTTCTAACATTGGCCCAAGCTCTTTTATTTCACGGAAGATAACTTGTGGTTTTGCTTTAGTCGTGAGTACCAACATTTTGTAGTTTCAGCAAATTTTTGTATGGGCACGTTAGTATTTATATTCTCCACAATCTAAGATAGGATGGGAACTTCTCATTTCTACATCTATTTTTTCCTGTGATATCCGTTTTGATACCTCTCCTATTATTTTGTGACATATTATACTAGTAAACATAATTTTATGCACTCTTGCATATAAGAAATGGATGCAATGAACGTTAATACTGGTGAGAAACGAAAAAGAACTAATGGATAAGGAACGAAAACAAAATTTGGTACGATAATGAGCCTTGTAGTCTTAGTTCTGGAAAAAAGAGTGGAATAAATCCCGTGTCCATGATGACGCCGGATCCAGTAACTCATCCACGTCCGTTTCTTTCTCCCATTAGCGTGTAGTAATATACGCCTAATACAATTGTATGCATTACTATCACACTTAAGACCAAATCTACAATCGGTATATTGTCCATGTCGAATTCAAATCTACACAGCTACACAGATAGAATGGCATTCCTTTCCCAAGTCGAAAAAGAACAGTTTTGGTATGGTTAAAATCTCTGAAACAGAGCAAGTTTGAAGCAGAAAATCTCAGCAAGATTCCGCATACTTCACGTGGTGTACAAGTGGCTCTACTATTAGTTTGTAAATGTGTTCTACGATTGCCATCGGAAAAGCTTTTTTTTTTTTTTTAATTTTATTTTGATGTAGTATGGTGCATATTTTGTGAGGTTTCCTTATAGCCATATTTCTTGGGTTCACACTCAGACGTGAATTCATCTATTCCATTCCAGATTTAAAAGAAAAAAATCCGGGTTAACTTTAGTTTTAAAAATCTGATTTTCAAAATTGAGAGTTTCTCATGCTAGTTGCAATCGAAATTGATAAGGAATAAGGCGATAAAAATATTTTATAATATTAATAATAATAATAATAATAATAATAATAATAATAATAATAATAATAATAATAATAATAATAATAATAATAATAATATCTCTCGCTTTACCATGCACTACATCACTAGCTCTGTTGAAACAGTAAGATTTCTTCTCCGAACCGATGGGTTTCTGTCAGTACAGGGAGACTGTCCCCTAAAAGTATTTTTCAAGCAATGCTCTATTTGGCTTAGTCCATTATGGTTTTCATAATGTATGTTTACAAATTTATTTATTTATTTATTTTATTTATTTACGAACATAATAAAATAAAATGAAATAGCCAACATACATTATGAAAATTATAATGCAGTAGGCCAAACAGAACATTGCTTGAAAAATACTTTTAGGAGACAGTATTCTTTTTCTTTCTTCAATACCTGCCTGCCTTTTCTCCTGCTTGCCACTATTTCTTTTCCCATTTCTTACTACGGTCATATTAATACAATATTTTATAGAAGCATTGTAGAATCTAAAGCAGGGGCGTCATTTAGGGAGGGCAGGGAGGGGCAATTTCCCCCCTCTGAGTATGAGATTTATATAGATCTTATCAATAAAATGGTAGTAAATCTGTGAAAAATGCAAAATTTTACTTATATCATGGGGTCTTGCCCCCTCCAAGCAAAACCTGAAATGACGCTCCTGATCTAAAGGCCAAACTTTACTCGATTACTGATTTACAAAGGTTTTGAGTTTATCGTCCCTTTTCACCACCAGTGTTATACCAGACCTATACCTACAGTTTAAGGTGGAATCTTAATTATCGTAATGCGTTTAAAACATCGCCCATCAGGATTCGAACCCGGTACCACGTGGACCAAAGGTGCACCAGGATAATAACAAGTGTTATATTTTGTTTAAAAAGTTACTTGAACTCTGTTAACTATTCATATAGACCCCGGCCAGGAAGAAGAAAGAAAAGTGCGAAAATGTTATATTCATTGCTTCAGCTTTTTTTTTCTTTTTTTTTTCCTAACTGTAATGCACATTCATACCTTCCTTCGATGTGGACAGCAGTAACAGGTGCAAAAATGCTATTGCTTTGTGACAACAGACAGCATTTCCAAGAATTATTTTATCCCTCTGTGCTGTGTCTTCAACCGTAAATACCGCGAATTCTTGGTAAATACAAAGCATCACATGATCTGTTCATCTTTAGGGTTTTGCCCTCATGAGGGCCGCCCTCACCCTCACCTCACCCTCATTTTAGTAGTTGAGGGTGAGGGCGTTGGAGGGTGAGGGCGATAAAGTAATTGAGGGTGAGTGTGAGGGCGTCAATGGAGGGTGAGTGTGAGGGAGGGTGAGTGTGAGGGCGTCAATGGAGGGTGAGTGTGAGGGAGGGTGAGTGTAGGGCGTCAATGGAGGGTGAGTGTGAGGGAGGGTGAGTGGAGGGCGTCAATGGAGGGCGAGTGGGAGGGAGGGTGAGTGTGAGGGCGTCAATGGAGGGTGAGTGTGAGGGAGGGTGAGTGGAGGGCGTCAATGGAGGGTGAGGGTGAGGGAGGGGGAGGGAAGGACATCAATGGAGGGTGAGTGTGATGGAGGGTGAGGGTGAGGGGCGTCAATTGAGGGTGAGGGTGAGGGAGGGTTAGGAAAAATGACCATCTCTGGTAAATAATATTAACAATAAATAGAAACCCTTTTAAACATTTTCCTAACGAGTGATTAGTACAACATTGTAGAGTTATAAATGACATATAAACAAAATCTTTGACGTTTTACGATCACCATACTTTCATTTCTCCTATCGACGCATGTAAGTAAAAATGGAGAAAAATCGAAGAAAAGGATAAGATTACTCTCATATAGTTATGCGATAGTAAACTATCTGTATCCAGTTAGGTAAAGAAATGGCAACAAAATTGATGAATAATCAGTATCAAAGACGTAGGCAGAGAGTTGATTCGGCCCAAATCCACTTTCATTTAGTACAGTGATACTGAAATAGATTCTGCTTTCATGTAGTGCGTTTCATTTGTGACTCTTTTATTTAGAATTGTTAAGACTCTTTTATGCAGATAATTATTATAATTTGTCATGAGAAACAAGCTCTACATGAGATGTTTAAAGAAAAACTTACTTCTCATAAGCTATGTTTTTAACCCTACATAAGATTTCAGTGTTATATAACAGTCTTAATTTTTTAAAACAATTTTTTGTTACAATAGCCATCAAAATTTATCGTCTGCAGATACGAGTAGATAGCACTTAAAAAGAAGGTGGGTGTTTATTTCTCTTTAAAAATAATATTATTATTTAGATCTAGTTTAACCTCATTGTTAGTGAATTAAGAGGTGGCGAACTGTGATCTAGAAAGCCGCAAATAATGGCGCCTGGGAACCGATGCACTGTCACTCCTCACCCAGTTGAATGTGAGCCATGTGACTAGTCATAGTCTTTCATGGCTGTAGCGTCAGAAAGTTTAATTTATTATTTACCAAAGTTTATCAGTATTTCAATACTGTGTAACTACAGAAAACTGGAAACAATTTAACTTCTTTCTTATCTGTCTCACCTACAATTCACCTCACCTCTATATGATGAAATACAATACTAAAATTCGTGTCACAAAAGCCCATGAAGCACTCTGGCTGACCATATGTCCCACATTTCAACCGATAACGTCACATAATGTTTGTTGTATGTGTACGTGTACGTCTGTGTGTGTGTAAGCTATTTTTTCGTTACGCAATAATTAGTACTTTCTTTGATATAGCATATTTATGGCCATGCCACTGATCAGTATTGTACTAATTATTGAATTTGGGAAATTCATAATTGTTATGAGTTTACGTTGTTTAGATTTTTTCCTTCAGATCAATATTATTAAATACGGTAGTATAAGTAATTCACTCATAAACATAAAGGGATACTTATAGCTAGAAACAAAATTTGGACAGGTGACTCCGTCACGAAAAAAAATCATAAGAAGGCATTTTTAAAAATATGTATATAAGGGGTTCAAATCTTTTTCAAAGAATGAAGTATTTGACATTAGGGGGGAAAAACTGGCATTTGAGCTCTCCATTAACATTAACTGAAGTTGAATTTCCGTGCTTTCAGAAAATTCCGCTCTGAAATAGCGAAAGTAGGGTAAATTCTATCTTACGAACTTCGACTCTTTATTGTGAAACTTCTAAATGTGAGATAGAGGAGAGGGATTCGATAATTAAACTTTTAATCGAAAATAGGAGAATACATGTTTCGAGTGTTCAGGTTACATTGGGGAAAGGGAATAATTTCTATAATATTCAAATATCCAATTTTTTATTAATAAAACTTTATGTGAGTATTTGTTAAAGTTAGAGGTAAGAAGTCTGGTACATAAGCTTTTAATTGAAATTAATCAAAAACGTATTTCAGCCCTTCCAAAACTTCGGCAGTTTCTATAAGTGGGGCAGTATTTATAACATTCAAATTTCCACTTTTATGTTCGTTTAAACCTTATTCTTCCCATGTGAAGAATGGGCACTTCTATTTGTTCTATTATATGCATTCGTTTGCTTTAATAAACATGTTGAAGTAAGGACCTAACAGTCGAACTTCATTCGGGGAACAGGAAGTTATGTGGGAGGTCGAGCCCCAATTAGTCCCCGTGGGTGTATCCCTGCCCTCAACTAAAGGTTTATGGGTAACCGAAAAATGTCAAATTTTAAGTCTGGTTCGTAAATAGATGTAGATAAATACACACAAGAGGGTTAGTCGGGACGTTATAGGCCCGTTTAGACCTCTTTTCCAAGGCATTCAAATACCATGAGGTCTATAGAGGACTGGAGGTATTTTTTTACATTTATTTTTTTTAAAAAAATAGCATAATTAGACTCAGCATCATGAAATTAGTTTTAAAAAACATAATTAGAAATTTTTCCAAACGTGGGTTTTTTACACTATTGACATGATCGTTATTTCTTTAATGCCCACTTTCTGGGGTGAACCATATTTGTCAATTTTTAATTGAACGCTTTCGGTCCACATGATAAATGGATTGCTTTTCTACGTGTTTGAGAATGTACCTGCAGATATTATATTACCCTATTCGTAATACCAAGAGTTCTACATATTTTTTTGACTTCTTGGGCCTGAAAGCGTTAGTTTGATACCAGACTGCGCAATTACGTATATGGTTACATTATATGTGCGTAAACTTCCTTAAAAAAAAAAACTAACGTTTATTTACACTTTATAACTCACTTTTCTTTTCACTATCTTGTATAGCTTATAATTACTCGCATAACATGAGGAGGTAAAAGTTTCTCTCTCACTTCATGTATATATATATATATATATATATATATATATATATATATATATGCGTATATATGGGAGAAAAAGTTCATATGGATCTATTGCGAAAAGTGCATAGTTTTAGATCTAGGGCTGTCCAAAATCGCGAAAAGCTAAATTTCAACAGGCCCTATTTCGAATTCCAAAAACTGTGGATGGTGGATGGTGACCCTTATCAGCGTAAAGGAAGTCACGCACACACAATCCAAAAATACATATTACGTCAATTTTCAATGGGTTTTTAGGGTATTCTGTACAGGATATAATTCTCAAATATGTTCTCAATAGAGTTTTCAGATATATTTTGATTTCAAGGAGGGTACAAAGTAGGTAGGAGATAAGCCTTGACAAGAATCAACATCCAGTACTTCGGAGGGAAGTCGGAAGTGTTAGGAACCGGCAGCTCCATGTTTTTAGTGTTCGTAATAACGTGTAATGCGATGTATTTCGTCATGGTATATTTCACGTTTTCTTCACTTATAAGCATGAAAGAAAACATCGCAGCATGCTTTTTCTCGAGTACGAGAGTCCGTGTTGTTGACGATCCTTAACACTTCCGTATCGCACCAAAGAATTTCGTGTTCACTGTTGTAAAGACTGATCATTTGCCTACTTTGGACGAATCATAAATCAGGTCATATTTGGTTGATGGCATGTCTGGGAATTTCACCCTGTAGAGAATACTCTACACACCCATTGAACATTAATGTATTATGCATTTTGGATTGCGTACTCATGACTTCCTTTATGCTGATGAAGACCACCACTCCACGATTTCTCGAATTCGTAATAGGGCCTCTTGAAATTTGTCTTTTTCGCTATTTTGGACAGCTCTATCTCTGAAACTATGCGCTTTTCCCACAGGTCCATAGGAACTTTTTGACTTTTTTGATCTGAAGAATCACCTCTTACAGTTTGTCGGTGTAGTTCATTAATACCCTGTATTCATATTGGGTGATTCTTACTTTTCAACTTCCGAGGTTCTTTGGATCTCAACTCCTAAAATGGTTTCATATTATGTTATACCAAAGTAACCCATGAGGAAAATAAGCTCAATTGAATAATATTAAATGGTGCCCAAATTGACCGCAAGTTTTCAATGATTTACAATATACAATGCCAGGCAAAAGTACCTTGTAAGTTTCTAACGGTTAGAAGAAGTGAAATCATATCTTGAATAAGGATAATTAAGGTAGAATCGCATTTATTACTGTATAGTACCATCATGGTTGCCATCTCAAAGTCCTCCATCTTAGGTTCAAGTGCAAAATTTTTAATTGAAAAGTGTTATATGATATGTTTTGGGGTGCGTTTAACCAGAACACACGTCTGATGTTATTTCCTTCTTATCTATAAACATTTAACATGTATTACTTTCATAATATATGGTTGTTAACTTACATTTGTCTTTCCAAATTTATAAGGTAGGCTACTTTTGCCTCATATTGTGTGTTGTAAATACATTCGAAACTTCAGGTCGGTTTTGGAACCATTTAATATTATTCAACTGAACTAATTTTTCTCATGAGTTGCTTTGGTCTGATATGGAACCATCCCAGGTGAGATTTTTTAAAAAAGAAAAAAAAACCGAAAGTCGAAAAATAAAGAGTACCCTAATACTTACAACCAGGGTGCGAATTACTGGAGAACGAGAGAGATATTCCCCCTCAATCCCATTTAAATGATCTCCAAAAAAACGAACTGAAACATCCCTTGTGGCAATGTTTGCTTTCTTCCCGCCTCAAACCGTGTTTAGAGGTTTCAAGTTCGAAAATATTCCACTGGATTTGTTATATATATATATATATATATATATATATATATAATTTTAATCTGATAGTTGTATTTCAGAACGGAATATGTAAACTTTCGACTTCTAATTTTAACTCAAAACTAACTACAATTTATTATATTTTCTTTCTTTCTTTCTTTCTTTTTTTCCTTTTTTTTTTATCGTTGCCCACTTGAGTATTGTATAGTCCCTATAGTTGTCACTTGTAACTGTGTTCTTGAATCCTTCAGTTTGTCATCGTAAGTGAATTTGTATGATGATGTTATATTAACTCTTTTTAACGAAGTCGTTAATGGATTTGCAGATGTCTGACGTTGTACATATCTTGTTAGACACATTCAATACTTTACTCGAACGTTCGGAAAGATTACTTGTATGTATCTCACAAAATGCGTCGTTAATTTAGTTGTTGTCAAAATTATTAATTTAAAAGTTTTATTTTCACGACTGTTACCAGAGCGGTAGAGGTTAAGAAAACGATGTATCATTTTGAATTATTGCATCTTTAGAAGTCAGTGTCATGTTGAGCGTTATTTTACTTACCCGCAATGTCGATAAACGAATTCAAACATTGTATATAACCACGAACGAGCTCCCTTGTGGTATATAGGTAGTTAGCATACGCGTCTTCGGGACGGAAAAGCCCCGGCGGGAGCTCTTGAGGTTCAGAGTCTACGTTAAACGGTAGGTCTCCGTCTCAAACAGGCTCGCTGTTGAATAGGGTGCTCAACTTCAATCGTTGAGCAAAAATATTGATGTCTCCTAAGTATTATTATGATATATGTCTTGAATGCCGCAGCATCTTTGAAGTTCTTTCCCTTCTTTCTGGCTTGAACGTCCCAGACGAGTCTAAAGGAGACAGTAGTGACGAGACCGAACAAACTTGTGAAATGAAGAAATTAGCAGAAAACGGAAGAACACCGAGAAAACTCATACAATAAAACTTTCCCTCCACAATTCCCACTTGGGTAGGAGCTAGGATCGAACTTGGAATCTCCCCAGACAGCAATTTAAACTTGCTGCAAGTTGCCACAAACTTGCTGTTGCAAGGTAAATTAGCTTGCCGCAAGCTATACTATGCAAGCCAATTAGCTTGCTTTAAGCTTGTGGCAAGCTAGTTAGTTACATCTGGGCAAGGCTTGGGGCAAGCTTGTCTTCACAAATTAAACACAAGTCAAATTATCTCAAACGCAAGCCAAGTATAAGCGTATTCTCATCAATGGCAAGCTTTATTAAGCTTATTGCAAGCGAAACACACGCCAAAGAAGTTATATGGAATCTTGCACTAAGCGAATTTACATAAAACAGTATGAAATCAGTATAATTTAACCGTCTGACAAAATCTATGCTACAATATATTGTCCCCTCACCTCCCCAATTATTGAAGCACATGCACAACCATGAAAACACCCAAGTCACCCATCCGCTCCTGCAAAACATCAAAATAAGCATAATTGTTACGGTTTTGTTGTGACACGCAACGCGCCGTTGCTTCTTGCAAATATCTAACATGTTGCTATATTAGCCGCGAGTACTTGAAATTTCTACCTTTTTATATAAAAACGCAGAAAAATGTTTATACTTTAAACACAGCGTTCAGATAAAGTTTATAGTAAGCTTTAAGTTAAACTTGAAGTTTATATTAAAATATATGCAACAGTTCTGTATTCTTTCGCGAAATAAATAGGCTCAAATCTGCTGCCATCTATGTTCACATTTATGCTTTATACATAAATACTACAATTCGTTATGCCTCATAGTTGCCGAAATATGAGGAAATAAAGAGCGATATTATAGGTACGTAGGACTAGAGTACTAGAGTACTAGACGGAACAATTAAAAAAATAATTAAGTTTGTCCTTTATTCAAGCTGAATGCTAACAAGACACTAACAACGCGAACACTACCTTATCGCCGAAAGTAAGGAGGTCAGCGTCACGTGGGTTTTGAGAACAACTGAAAATCGAACGCGCACTGGCTTTTTCTTTCAATCTAAAGAAAAGCGTCTCGCAAGCGAAGCGTGGGTTGCCCGCATTACGGCTTGCGCTAAGCAGAAATAAGCTTTTGTGTATAAGCCAAAGCGAAATAAAATCAAATAAAAGCGATAGGCAAGCTTGCGGTAAGCAAACATGCTGTCTGGGTCATATACCGGAAGTGAGAGCTCTATCACCTACCACTGAGGGCCTCGTTACTAACTTTGGTTGAATATACTAAATTTTAGGTTTGTGCTGGAACACTCAATTACGTATGTGTTAACACCTTTTAACTTGTATCTTCATGCAACTAGGGTTTCTCACTAGACGGGACGATACAGAGTATTCGTGACGTGATACGAGACGAGACAGCACTCCTCCAAATGGAAATAGTACATTTTCCGAAACAAGACATTATTTCCACAACACCTTCTAGAGACCAGCTTTAACTCTTATCACGCAGTCAACTCTAAAATAAAAACAAGTTACAAGGAAGAGTAAAAGGAAGATACATTAATTAAGAAAAATGCACGACTTTACAAGAATAGATAATATATTCTCCAAGTGTTGATTTCACCTGTCTTTTCCTATATTTCATTTTGTTCTTGAAGCCTATGCTACATGAAAATACAAGAAAATCTTTGCAGTTTGTATTAAATGTGTTTGTGACTTCTAACTTTTTTTCTAACATCGATGTTTTGGAAGAACTGGATCGAATGCTGGTTTCAACCAATAATTGAAACGTTTATTTTGTTTACTACGTAGAAAATGAAGTCAATGGAAAATTACGAATTGCCGTGTCGTTTCATTAATGCGTTAAAACTATTAAATGAATGGAATTCTTGTTCAAAGTACAGTATTGTACGATATTATATCAAACATATTTTATTTCAAAAAGCCGCTTTGCAAAATACTACGTTCAATCATATATTCTTTTTAATGGATATAAATATCATAATGTAGTATAGAGCAATTTGATATCTCAAATTGTTCCGGAGATGTGATAAACAATGGAGATAAGCTTGCAACAATGCTAAGAATTATGTAATTCCGAAAATTTTCTGTACTTCCTTTTAACCAATTCGTGTTATAATAATAATAATAATAATAATAATAATAATAATAATAATAATAATAATAATAATAATAATAATAATAATAATAATAATAATAATAATAATAATAATCGAAGCCTTATAGCCAAGAACACTTTATCACTAAGATTGGTATGATGTAATTGCTTATAATATAAGAGCTTCAATAGCTACAATATAAACTGTTAACAAAATTGCCTGGACATGGATCCGAATAGCTTGGTCTTAAGTTTAAAATAAGAAATTGTGGTAAATAAACTTTGTCGATGACGCCAGATAAATTGAAATTTTTCTAAATAACATAAAGATTATACCAAAGTAAAAAAAAATCTAAAATTTAAATAGTTAGAAACTATAAAAATTTTTAAAAAACTATGAGTTTTTTAAGCTCGTGTACTAATCTGGCGACCATCATCTTCTTCCTCAATTTGTTATAAATAAAATTTTCAAAAACAATCGATATAATGTCATGGAAGGAAAGGGAACCAACAGTGTTTTAAAAGGTTCCTACAGATACGTCATTTTATGCAGTACAACAATCTTTAACAACGTTTTTTTTATATGTAAGTACGGATTGATTTATCAAATTGTTGTAAACGGAATTGTAATCTTTGTGTCTATTGAAAACCATTATGCGATTGGTTGTTATAGTTAGTACCTTTTTCAAAATAAAGAATTTGATGTATCATTGTTTCCATTTCTTCGAAATAAGTCGTATTGTCATCGCAGTATTCGACACTAAGGTACTTCCAATATGCATTTTCCCTTGCAATTCACTTGCCATATTATTGTAGTAGAGACCTTTGAAATTTGAATGTTTTCGATACTGCAACGCCTTCGGTTTGCAGCATTAAATAATAAAGGCAGTAAGTTTTCGTTTAACATGCAAATTTGAAATATTGAAAAACATTGCTTAGTGCTATTTGAAAAATCTTGTTATTGGGATGGCAACACTGTTAATCTTGTTGCACTAAATAATACATCAAACAATATCTCCCTGTTAATATTTCCATGGTACGAAATTTCAGCGGTTTTTGTTTGTGTAAAATGCAAAATAATTTAATATGTTGCATTTTACACGATATCTTTATTTTGATTCTTGAAGTTGTTTTAAAGTATGTTGGCAGCCCTGAAGTCACATTTAGACCTCAAAGGACCTACTTAGACCTCGCGAGGACCGCGTTAGACCTCACGAGGACCGAAATAGACCAGCGAAGTTCGGCATAGACCTCATAGGTATTTGAGTGCTTGGAAAAACCGGTCTTAGCAGGACCTTTTTGGCATGAATAAACCTCATGCATCTATCTATCTATCTATCTATCTATCTATCTATATATATATATATATATATATATATACAGTAATATATATATATACAGTAATTGACCGTGTAACGTGGGTTCCTGTCACCACGGCATGGCGCGTCCTCAGGTTGCGGATCGAGGAGAAGGCCTCTAGATATAGAGGTTAGCTGCGAATATACTGAATAAGCAGTCGCGGACAGACGACTAGGAGTGGTCCTCCAGCTTGGGGGTTTGGGTAAGGCTAACACCCTCATCCTGTAAAAAAAAGGTACTTGTTCAGAAACATTCACAAAAGCCTCGGACAAGGACTGATAACTTGGCACGACATCAGAAAAGAAAATGGACATGAGATTTGGAACATGGAATATTAGAAGTCTTTATAGGGCAGGCGCGTTAAAATTTGTAACGAGTGAGTTAGAGAAATACAGGAGTTCAGGAAGTTAGGTGGGAAGGAAATGGATCTGAGAATTCCAGAAATTTTACGTTCTTTTACGGGGAAGGAAATAAAAATCACCAGTTAGGAACAGGGGTTTTCGTTCACAAACGAATATTACCAGCAATTAAACGGGTTGAATTTGTTACTGACAGACTTTCTTTCATCACTCTTAAGGGACGGTGGTGTGATATTATTGTTTTAAATGTACATGCTCCAACTGAAGATAAGGGTGACGATATAAAAGATAGTTTTTACGAAGAAGTGGAACGGATATTTGACCAACTCCCGCGATACCATATGAACATTCTATTAGGGGATTTCAATGCGAAGGTAGGACGAGAGGATATTTTCAAACCGATTATAGGGAACGAAAGTTTGCATAAGGAAATTAATGACAACGGTGTTAGACTCGTGAACTTTGCAACATCCAAAAACCTAATCGTGAAGAGTACAAAATTCCCACATCCCGACGTTCATAAATACACTTGGACATCACCAGATGGGAAAAACACATAATCAAATTGATCACGTTTTAGTAGATAGAAGAAGACAAACTAGCATAATTGACGTCCGGTCGTTTAGAGGGGCTGATTGTGACACTGATCACTACCTGGTAGTAGCGATAATACGGGAGAGATTATCGTTGAATAAAGGTAATATTCAATGTCCGAAAACGGAGAGATTTAATTTTAAGAAATTAGAAGAGAACCATGTAAGAGAGGAATACCAGATTGAAGTTTCGAATAGATTCTCGGTCTTAGAAGACTCGGAGTGCACTAGTGTTGAGGATACTTGGGTTGAAATTAAAGATAGCATTAAAAGTTCAGCAATAGAAAAACTGGGACACGCGGAAATACGTAGGAACAAACCATGGTTCGACCAAGAATGCATTAAACTAGCAGAGAAGAGAAAACAGGCAAAATTACGGTGGCTACAAAATCCGAATGAAATAACTACACAAAACTTCGCAGATATCAGGCGGGAAACTTCCAAAACTTTTAGAACAAAGAAACGGGATTTTTTGAAAGCTAAAATTAAGGAACTTGAAGATAATAGTAAAAATAAAAATATTCGGGACATGTATAAGGGGATCAGCGAATTTAAGAAAGGCTATCAACCTCGTGCTTATATATTAAATAAATCTGACGGAACAGTTCTCACTGATACGGATAGCCTCTTAAACAGATGGAAAGCTTTCTTTGACGATTTGCTGAACACGCAGCCAAAAACTAATGTGCGTGGAGAAAAGGAGATACACACCGCAGAACCATATATTCCAGAACCCAATCGAATAGAAGTGGAAGCCGCTATAAAGAAATTAAAGAAACACAAATCTCCGGGTGTAGATGAAATTCCGGCTGAGTTAATTTTAGCTGGAGGCGAAAAATTGTGGAACAAGATACACAAACTCATTCTCCTTATCTGGAACAAGGAAGAATTGCCACAAAAGTGGAAAGAGTCAATCATTGTTCCAATTCACAAGAAAGGCGACAAAACTGACTGTAATAATTATCGAGGCATTTATCTTCTGTCAACATCCTATAGAATCCTTTCAAATATTCTGTTAGCAAGATTGACCCCATACGCAGATGAAATTATTGGAGATTATCAGTGCGGATTTAGACGAAATCGATCAACTATCGACCAAATATTTACCATTCGCCAAATACTCGAAAAGAAGTGGGAATACAATACCCCGGTACATCAACTATTTATTGATTTTAGAAAGGCTTACGACTCGATTAGGAGAGAAACATTATGCAACGTTCTTACAGAACTTGGAATACCGAGAAAGCTAATTAGATTAATTAAGATATGTTTAAGTGAATCCCAAAGTAAAGTCCGGGTAGGAAAATTTTTGTCCACGAGCTTCCACGTCGAAAATGGCCTGAAACAAGGAGATGCGTTGTCGCCATTATTATTTAACTTTGTGCTGGAATACGCCATAAGGAAAATCAAAGATAGCAACCAGGGCCTAGAGTTGAACGGCATTCACCAGGTTATGGCATATGCTGATGATGTAAATTTAATAGGGGATGATAGGAGAACAGTAGAAATAAATGCAGAGATATTATTAAACGCTTGCAGGGACATGGGTTTAGAAGTAAATGCAGAGAAAACTAAATACATGGAAGTGCGTCGGGACCGTAATACGGCAAATTGTGGAGGCGTTAAAATATGAAATAA
This sequence comes from Thermobia domestica, assembly GCF_964235325.1. Lineage (NCBI taxonomy): Eukaryota > Metazoa > Arthropoda > Insecta > Zygentoma > Lepismatidae > Thermobia > Thermobia domestica. The sequence goes on along the minus strand of NC_137463.1, from coordinate 167,994,833 downwards.
TACTTTTGATAAAGTGGATACTTTCAAATATTTAGGATCAATATTAACAGACGAAAATCATATTCACGAAGAAATTAAATGTCGACTAAAAGCAGGGAATTCGTGTTACTATTCGGTTCAAAATCTCTTGTCGTCGCGAATTCTGTCGAGGAATTTGAAGCTTAAAATATACAAAACGATAATTATGCCTGTTGTTCTGTATGGTTGCGAAACATGGTCGCTTACTCTGAGGGAAGAAGATATACTGAAAGTATTTGAGAACAGGATCCTGAGAAGAATATTCGGACCCAAGAGGAACGAGAATGGGGAATGGCGGAAGCTTCATAACGAGGAACTACATAGTTTATACGGTTTACCCAATATTGTTAGGGTCGTCAAGTCTAGGAGGCTTAGATGGGCAGGTCATGTAGCTAGAATGGAAGAAAGTAGAAACGCTTTCAAAGTCTAGACTGGTAGACCCATAGGAAAACGACCATTAGGAAGACCTAGGCGCAGATGGGAGGATAATATTAAGATGGATCTCGCAGAGATAGGAATACAAAGTAGAAACTGGATGCAATTAGCTAAGGATAGAAGTCAGTGGAGAGCTTTTGTGAACGCGGCACTGAACCTCCGGGTTCTATAGGCCATAGAGTTAGTTAGTTAGTTAGTTAGTTGTACAGTAATTGAAATTTACACTTTTGTGCTCTTCAGAAAGAAGAAAAATCATTCAGAAACACAACTTTCTTTGGTAGTTTAAAGAGTCATGTAGAAACGCAACTTAGAGACCAGGGTGGCTCAGTAGCAGAGCACTCATCTCTGGTAAGTGGAAACCTTGATTCGGTCGCACTTCGCGCTAAGTAAGCTCTGTGGTGGACAAACATCGTGAATGTGAATATTGTAGCTGTTCTCCCGTTTTCTCAGCCTTTATTACTTCCATTACTCCACTCGAGTTTCAGAGTATCTAAAGGTGTAACTAATGGTTGTTTACAACGCTTAATAGGAGTATATACTCATAGAAACAAGAAAGAAATTCTTGCTTCCACGGAAAACTAAGTTTCAAAGTTAAAAGTTGCCGAAATCATGGGAAAATGAAATCTGGAAGTGAATATCTCAAAAATATTAGCTATTGAGCTTAGCACAAGTTATCGTCTTGGATTTGTAATCTGCTCCTTCCAAAATTGCTTGATTTAGAATCTTTTATTGGTGACGCAAGGGATTTCCCACAGAAAACAAGGGATTTCAGGACATTGATAGGAAACGTGTGTCAGATTTATGATGTAGCTAGACCTTACTAACATAAATGTTCGATGGTGAAGTTGCTATGTATATAATGTTAAAAAAAGATTCCTTGATTTGTTGACACAGTGAACTTTCCTAGTATTTGGGTCTATTGTTACGATCTCTTTATAAGCAGAGCCGCAGCTAAGTGAAGGATAGGATGACATACAATGACCCTGGCGTTTAGTTTGTCAGGACGTCAGTAGGAGTAATGAATTAATAGTTGAAATATTAGAATTATATAACATAACTTGTGAAGGATTTTGTTGCTTGATATCATATGAAGTCAGAGTTCTTTATACAAAAGAGTATTACTTGACGTCTGTAGTGATTACTTGTATAATGACGCTATAATTACATAGTTCTTGTATACTTGGTATTTCTAATTGTGATCATCAATTTATCCCTCCACTATGTTACCGTTAGTACCCGGTAATCTTCCACAGTGAAACTCGGGGAAAATACCCATGCAATTCTTTGATGATTAATGTCCTCCCTGTTCTTCATTACTCCTAGATATATATTTGCAACGTGCCCGCATAACGGTACATGATGTCCGCGAAACATCAGTAACAGAGAAATACCCTCTCGTAATTTTGTGTTCACTATCAGTTTTTCAGTTAAGGTCACACCGGATGTTGTTTTAGCATTACCATCAAAGACTACCCACAGCCTTATTGAAGAACTGGTTGAATTCAGAAAGGTATGGCGTGGCAGGTATACACGACTCCAAAAGTGCATTCCCATCTGCATTTCTTTCTTTCCTGCAATAGTTGGCAACCCAAAAAGCAGGGCCGTTGGGCTGCTTGAGAATTAGAAAGGCGTTGGACCAAACCTCAACTTTGTTACAAATATATCACTGTGACAAAGTGCAAATAAGAGAATAAAATAATTTTTTAAGAATGACGGTTTTATTATTGTGAGGAAAATGGATGACATGAAAAGTTACAAAATGATCTTACTTCAGCAGTTCAAACAAGATGAATGGTAAGAAATAGATATAAGAGGAAGGCAGTTTTTTCCTTTTTCAAAAACTACTTGTAAAAAGAAAAAAGCTTACATAATGTAAAGGTTTAATATAAAAGCCTAACAGCACAACAAGAAACGGCAAGAGACACACAGACTAAGGGACACCATTGGCCTAACATACTTACGGGCATCCCACGTAAGATAAAGGGATGGAACTGTAGTTGTAAACCCAATTATTATTATTATTATTATTATTATTATTATTATTATTATTATTATTATTATTATTGAAAACTCGTTTCCTTTTCAAATCTCTGACTCTGCCTAGGAGCATGTCTGCATATAGCGGTCATATGTGCAGTTTTTGTCAATGAGCGGTCATAGAGGCCAAATGGCATGGAAATCTCCGAGAGAGAGGAACAAAAAACTTCCTTATGATAAATTTTAGTTCAAAGTTCGGAGCACTTGCTTTTGACAGAAAAGTTTTGGAGCCTAAGAAATTACAGAGCATAATGTTGGAAATGGATTTATTTACATTGCAATTTGTGGTAATAAAGAAATTGTAATTAGAAGACATTATTATAAAAATTCAGTTTGTTTCTTCATCCATCGCAAGTCTTGGGGACACCCTATGTCTCGCCTCCCCAAGATCGATATTGAAAATTTAGGATATGGATATATTGATGTTGATATATTTCCGATATCGAATGTTGATATGTCCCAATCGGGAAGGGGTGAACCCGAACAAACACTTTAAGCTCAAAAAATTGTTAAAATAAAAGTAGTTATACTTCTTCCTTGATAGAAAACCATTACCTTAATTTATCTTTTACCTCTGTTTCTGATTGTCATAAGAAATCAACGACAGTACACATACTTTACATAGTATAGCAATATATTCTATAATTTTTCACAACTAAGCAAATCGGCAGATGAATTTCTGATATTAAAGTGGTATGTTCTACAAAGTAATCATAATTCTTTGTCCTTATTTCTATCAGTAATTTTGACACAGACACTCACAAGGGACCATTCCAACTTGGTGAATTCAATTGCCGAAAAAGTTCGCTAGCACTGGATTCAAAATAAAAAGAGTGTATTTAGTAGCAGTTCGTATACAGGGTGGGAGATAATTGGGGCAAAGTGCGAAGATAGAACGTAGAAAATGTTTAGAAATGCTATGCTAATTTTGAAACGAGTAGAGGGATTGAGGTGAAATGTTGGATATGAGGAATGCATGTAGAACTACACTGAATAGCATGGGTGCCGATCCTGGAGGACCGGGGGGACCGCCTCCCAAAGTTCATGTGGGACCCTGCATTTATACAATATTTGGCAAAATTTGAATTCAATTTGTCTTAAAATAATCATATATGCCTTCTGCATCTTAATGGACTCCACAAATTTACAGAGAAATCGACGCCCTTACTGAACAGGCGTGTAAACAGTATTTTAACTGCTTATTGTATGTAACGGGCTGTGGGAGGAGTCACCCGCGTTAAAACTTGCATGTTTTGTTGAAGTGAGTCATTAATATATCAGAAAACTGAATGGGACACTCTTTATGCAAGGTACCACGCCGGTATTCATCCAGTAGAAATACTTCTCATTCTGTTACACGTTGCAAACATTCTTCTTGTTGTTCCGGCATTCGATTCTACGTCTCGTGCTAATGGACCATCCTACAAGGTCTCTAATTGCACATTCACGTCATCTTTACGACAGCATTGATACATTACCATAGCGTGGAACGCCTCCTGTTACATAGAACTCAAACTGTAATGGTAATTATTGATTTTAGTAGACGGTGTGACTCAAGAGGCATATGCCTTTCTCGTATATTCTTCTTGCATTAAGTTCAACATAGCAGCTTCTCAGATGTCCCCCATTATTCACATTACGCCTATTCAGTGGATCTCTATGTGCATTCGTCATATTCAACATTTGACCTCAATCACTGCTCGTTTTAAAATTAACATGGCATTTGTAGTCATTTTGTACGTTCTATCTTCGTATTTTACAATAATTTATCTCCCACCCTGTATAGGTCTGCCACTAAACACTCTCTTTTTTCCTGTTACTTTTGGTGCTGAATAAGGTGCTACTAATTAATTTCAGCAATTGGATTCAATAACTCAGAATGGCCCCTTGTCAGAACAAGACTAATAGAGCTAGAAATAAGAGATTTAATTCCTTTTTTCTCTCGGATTAAAAGACTTCTGAATTTTGCTGAGATCGTCCACTATCCCAGGCTAATTCTGGTTACCGCAGTTTCGAGGTAATCGGTACCCGAAAATATAAAGTTTGTCAACTCTCAATTCAGGACAGTTTGTTAAAAAAATTCACATTTCATGTTGTTATTTCTTCGTTACAAAAACAGTTCCTGTTGATTCTACTCATGGCGAACTAATAAACTTATACACTCCGCATAAAAATAAAAACGACAGCTAACACCTTGCAGCTAGCCCATCCAATATACACGTTTTTATCCCATAATCGTGCCTGGTAGAGAGACCCCCTCTCCCTCTTCTTTTCTTCTCTCAAATATTAAAATCAGCCACAACATGAGCACAATTCTAATTTTAAAATATACATATGTTACTGTCAATAAAAGTGAGAAAATAAAATGAAAGATTCGTAAGTTGATGTAGGGAGCCAGTTAAAAATATATCTTAATGAAAAATTGAAACCAATACATATGTGTTAGAGGTACGGAAGTAAGACAGAGAGAGAAAGGGAAGTAGAAGAATAAAAAACGGAGTACAGATAAAAATATTGGATTTAAACGTAGTAAGGAAAGAACCTAACATTATAAATATTATAAACTGTAGACTTCCCAGACACATCTAGGATCATGCCAAAAGTTTAACACACATCCTGTCTTTTACGTGGTTCGGTTCCAAATTCGGATTTGGTAGTGTTCGTTAAACGTACTGATCTGAAATACATTATAATACACCTATTAGGTAGCGTAGGCCATACCTTCCATTTCGGACTAATAAAACAAACTGCACAAATAGAAAAGAAAAAGAAAAAGATAGAAAAAGACAGAAAATGAATGAGTGCTATTTTACTCTTAAATTTCTATCAGAAACAGCTTTCGTTGGAAGTCCAACTGCATCATAATGAAAAGTTACAAACGTTTAAAAGGAAAATTTGATGTTGGTTCCCTATAGACGTAGCAAATCTTGCATATTTGGCATTTCATACGTGGATAAAACAAATTGTACAATTATAGGATGGAAACGAATATTTTGTCAAATTAATATAATTTAAAATCTCTCTTGAAATTACCAAAAGGGGTGATTTTATAGTCATTTCTTAACATTCGTCTGTTCCGAACATCCACTCTCTATTTCACCTATTGCAGATATAACTTTGTAATTTGTAATGATAGAATCACACGCAAGAGTTGAAACAGGTCATCTCAGTGACACAATGATTCGATTGAGGTCTGTTACCCATAGGAAAAAAAAACTTTACTTACTTCCTTACATAAAGTGTGTTTGTGTGTGTGTGAGAGAGATGCAAGACATGATAAGGAAACGTCAAGAACGATGAATATATAGAGAGAAAACGAGAGACGAATATAAATACGAAAATTACTTAATCATTATTCTGTATGATGAAGACCGCACACACGGTTTATTCGGATTATCGCCAATGATGCCTTGTAACTTCAACCAATGCTGGTAGGGAGTGTTTTATGGAAGCAAAAGACACTACTGATGGGGATTCGAACCGAGATTTTCGATTTGGAAGACTAGGACTGTACCAATACACCACCGGTTACTCTACCCAAAACATATTTAACGAAAGGTATTTTTTCTTTCTAAGAAGAATAACATAAAAAGTGGATACTACATACCAATTAAGTATATCGAATTGTGCAAGTAACCCCCGTAGCTATTATTTGCCCTTTCCCAACCAACATTTGCAAATCGTCTCTATCATGATACGGGTCTTTGCTTCCATATTCTTACGGATTGCTCGTTTAGTATGAGAAGTTACTCTTCGATTTTTCACGATCACTTTGTGAAAAGAAACCTTTCTCTTGACCAAAATTTGAACCTATGTTTTGAACCTATACTACTCGTAAGTCCAGGAGGATATCCCTACACTACCCTGCCACCTGAACCTAAAACTCAAATCTTCTTAAGTTTAGTTCTGCTCTTGGGAACGAACCGGCTTCTTTTTGTAAGGTTTTTACACAAAAGTGCATTACGAGATTAATTTATTCGACGCCCTGGAGACAAATTAGTGCCCAGTAATAAACAAAATAACGTACAATCCAGGAAAAAATATAGAAATTATACTATGCAGCAATTATGTCCTGCAAGTTCAAAAGTGCACTAATAATAATAATAATAATAATAATGATACGAGGATAATAATAATAATAATAATAATAATAATAATAATAATAATAATAATAATAATAATAAATATTCAACTTCGCTGTATAGTTTTCATTTCAACGAATAATAATATCAATATTCGGAGTCAGTCTAACGAACATTCTTTGAAAATTAGGCAATTGTTTCATTTACTGTTCCGTTTCCAGAAAATGCACGCACCATGAAGTCCATACAGTGGCGTAACTAAAAGATTGAGAGCCCTCCCGCAGACAGCGTGGAGTGGTGCCCGTTCTCTACGTCTCACTTCAAGATTTGGGCTCCCTGATAGCTTGGGGCCTCCCGATCTGCAGGGCCTTTATTTAAGCCCCTGAGTCGATATGACACAAGATGGGATCTATATTATGTATTCATAAAATTCGGGACTAGAATTACATATGTTATTGTCTAATAACTCAAGCTTGTGTGCAGCGTTACAAAAATATTTAGTTACGTCTTGTGCGCGTGGATATAGGTTTAAGACCGTTGGGGACTATAGAACACAGTGGTTCTTAACATACTTTAGCCACAAGTGTAAGTCCCGTCGTTAGGAGCTCAGCTGCTCATTTTAGTATTTTATAGTAATTATTATTGATAATGTTTAGTACCGGTAGTTGTATTTGTCTTTACGTTCTGTATGCTTTTCTTTATTTTAAAAATATATCCAAATATATGCCACCATAATCACTCTTATTTTGAATGTAAACGAAATTTACAATTGATAAGGAACAAAAATTTAACATTCCGGCGTAGCTGCAAAAAAGTAAAAAACGAAAGTGTAAGTATTGGGATTCGAACCCGTACTCATGGACATCAAAAGTATTAGAAGCAGCTTCGGAAAATCCCTTGGCCATGATGATTACGCTTAGTAAGACGCAATGTATTCAAATTCTGTATTGCTCCTATTGCAAATTCCCCAAAACTTCCATTTTTATTTTTCTTATTTTTACAGCTACGTCGGAATGTTAAATTTCTGTTCTTTATCAATTGTAAATGGCATGTATATTCAAAATGAAATTAATTATGGTGGCATTTATTTGGATATTTTTTAAATAAAAAAGAATGAAAACAATACGCAAGGACAAAAATTACCGGCACTAAACATTATCAATAATAATTACTACGAAAGACTAGAACGAACAGCTGAGGTTCTAATGATGGATTTTACAATTTGTGATAAAGTATGTTAACGTCCACTGTGTTCTATAGTTCCCAAAGGACTTGAACCCATGTGCACGTGCAACAAGACATAAGTAAATATTTTTGTAACGCTGCACACAAGCTTGAGCTATTAGACAATAACATGTGTAGTTCTGGCCACAACTTTTATGTATACATAAGATCGACCCTATCTCATGTCATATGAACTTTATGGTGAATAAACACAACGTGCGTGGATTTTCTGGAAACGGAAGAGTAAATAGAACAACTGTCTACTCTTCAAATAATGTTCGTTAGATTGACTCCGCGTATTTGTTGAAACGAAAACTAAGCAGCGAACGTCAAGATGCATTATTATTATTATTATTATTATTATTATTATTATTATTATTATTATTATTATTATTATTATTATTATTATTATTATTATTATCATTATTATTATTATTATCATTATTATTATTATTATTATTATTATTATTATTATTATTATTATTATTACAGTGAAACCTCTACTAACGGACACCTCTATAAAGCGGACACCTCCCATAACGGACATATTTTGTAATCCCCAAACACTATAATAGGAAAAAACATATTGGCAAACCTCTCTAAAGCGGACACTCTCTAGTACGGACACGGACAGTCTTTCTTGTCTTTTATAGGTATTATTTACCTCCCATTACGGACACTTTCTCTAAAAACAAGTTGAAAAGTACAGTAAAAATACACTTTTAGTAATTCATACTATGTCACCAACGAAGAACATGTGGGTGTGACAACATTTTGCCTCCTCAACTGTCTGTTCAGCAACCCAGAGGAAGGTTCTCTGTTTCACAACACCCTTGTATCCTTTGCCTGCATTTCACTCCCACCCAACCTGCTTCAGAAAAAAAAAGTGATTGACAGTTGCCCACTGTTTGGAATGACACATCATTCTACTGTCCCGCTGGAATCTCTAACCAAACATAAGACAAGTTTGGTATTTTTGACCACGGGTATGCATACTGACTTTTTTAAAAAGTCATTGCTGGACCGCAATTAACTCACAAATTAAAGCAACACACCGAAAACGTAGTAAGTAAAGTGCAGAGAACTATAACATCTTATTCCCATGTTGTGTCTCAAATTGGATGGCGCAAGATAATGCAGGTACTGTAACATTTTGGTAATATTTATAAATACGTGATTCATGCTAAAATATTTTCTTCTAATTGCATATTACCTTGTTTATTAATTTACGTAAGAAAATATTGAAACCTCTCTAAGGCGGACACCTCTCTATAGCGGACAATTTTTGATTCCCCACAGTTGTCCGCTTTAGAGAGGTTTCACTGTATCATTATTATTATTATTATTATTATTATTATTATTATTATTATTATTATTATTATTATTATTATTATCGTTCTTTTGAACTTGTACGGCACAGTATGTTATTATTTCTGTATTTTTCCTCCATTGTATGTTCTTTTGTTTATTAGTAGGCATTAATTTGTCTCCAGGTCGTCGAATAAATGAATTTCGGCATGCATTTTGGTGTAAATAACCTTACAGAATTACGGTATATCCGCAATAGGTGAAATCGAGAGTGGATGTTCGGAACAGACAAATGCTCAGAAATGATTTGAAAATTCCCCCTTTTTGGTCATTTCGAGAGATTTTATTTATATTAATTTAACAAAAAATTCGTTTTTATCCTATAATTCATATTGTTTTATCTACTTTTGAAATGCGAAGGATTCAAGATTTGTTACGTCTATAAGGAATCAACATCCAATTTTCCTTTTAAACATTTGTAACTTTTCATTATGATACAATTTATACTTTTAATGTAGCCTCTTTTTGATAGAAATAGTGCTGCCACGAGACGAGAGAGAACCGTGTGAGGCTAGGCATTAGACGAGACAGACTATTTGTTTCGTCTCGTTTTCGAGAGGAGACAGGACGTGTCGTGAAATATTTCGTCTCTTCTTGTGTCTCGAAAATGCAAACATAGTTTTAGAATTTCCTTTAAAAAATATTAACTCGGAATAAATTACTTGCCTTCGAAATATATACCAGCGTTTAATATTTCAAATGAGAACTATCCTACAAAAACAGGAAATACCTAAAGTTATTTGTAAACGATTCTTAAAAAAGATTTTATTTCTATATTTTCATCGATTCAAGTTTAATTATTTTGTGACAGTGTTCCAGATTCAAGTACAATGTTAAATAATTCATCGAGATCAGTATTTCAGATTTCAATCAGGGGCTGGTAGAGATATCCATGTCTAAAAACCCTGTTATAGAGGTGCATGTACAAGTTCTCTTAATGACAAGTTTATCAGTAACTAACTATTGTTTCATGGTCTTTCTCGTTCCGAACAAAGACAGAAACATGTCAGCCTATTTCGGTACTGAGTTCTGAAAGGATTCTGGTTTGCCAATAAAATTGAATTTTTCATTGTTTTATGATGCTATTGGAACCCAAGATAATTTTGGAATCAGAAAGTCACATAGGCCTCCTTAATTGTTGAAGTTGCGCCAGAGGTTCTGAAAAAAGGATTACAGAATGAGTGGGGAAGGCTTGCCTTTCGACTGTGCCTATGGTATTGAAAAATATTCCTGCCGTAGTAATTCATTACTGGTTCAGTCGAAACTAAGCTATCGTTGGAAAATTGTAGTCATGTTATGTGTTGTGCTCTGTTAACGAAACCAAACTTAGTTGTAATTATAGCCACTTCGCAAAACAGTTCTTTTCCTCCTCAGCGGCTCTAATGTTGCCACAAAACCAGACATTTCTTGTGTATTATCTCGTCTCATAAATCAGTCGAAACACGAGACGAGACACGAGACATGTTTGCACAAAACGACGAGACAACCTGAGGTCTTATTTCGTCTCGTGGCAACAGTAGAAAGAAACTTAGCAGGAAAATAGCACTCATTCAATTTTTCTTTCTGTCTATCTTTTCTTTTTTGTTCAGTTTTCATTAGTAGTCTGGAATGGAAGGTGTGGCCTACGCCATTATAGGTTTATTATAACCTATTTCAGAAAAGTACGTTTAATGAACACTACCGAATTTGCAACCGAATCACGCGGAGAAGACAGGGTATGTTAAACTTTTGACATGATCATAGATGTGTCTGGGGACTCTATAGTTTCACTGGAAAGTTAGCATTTAGTTCCCACACCAAGCTTGGTATTCATTTTGAAAATGGCTTAATGCATTTTCCAAGCACTCCCTTTATATTCAAATAATTCTGAAACTATAAAAAACTACGTTATTTCTATGTTGCTGTTGGGTTTCTGGAAACGGAACTTTATAATGTTAGGTTCTTTTCTTACTATTTAAATCCAATATTTTTATTTGTGGTTAATTTTCTTTTTCTTCTATCTCGTTTTCAATCTATGTCTCACTTCCGTACCTCTAACAGATATCTAATGGTTTCAATATTTCATTGAGATACGTTTAAGTTTCTCCCTATATCAACTTACGAATCTCGTTTCGTCTCATTTTTATCCTTTTACTTTATTGACACTAATATACGTATGTTTTTAAATTGGAATTGTGTTCATGTTGATGCTGATTTTAATATGGGAGAGAAGAAAGGAAGAGAGAAAGAGGAGGTCTCTTTACCAGACACGATTATGGGATAAGAACGTATATATTGGATGGCCTACTTGCAAGGTGTTAGCTGCCGCTTTTCCTTTTATGCGGAGTGTATAAGATCAGTAATTCCCCATGAATAGAGTCAAACAGAAGCGTTTTTGTAACGAAGAAATAACAACATGAAATGTAAAATTTCTTTTAACAACTGTCGAGAATTGAGAGTCGACAAACTTTATATTTTCGGTTACCGATTACCTTGAATCCCTGGTAGCCAAAATTAGCCCGGGATAGGGGACTCATATTTAAAAAATGACAATCTCAGCAAAATGCAGGAGTCTTTTAGTCTGAGAGAAAAAAGGAATTAAATCTCTCATTTCTACTCTATTATTCTTGAAGTTCTGAGTCTATGTGAATTTACTGATAAAAATAAGAAAACTGATTTATATTATTTTGTAGAACGTTCCACCTTAACCTCACAGGAATTTCATCTTCCGGTTAGTTGTGAAAAATTATAGAGTATAGTGCTCTACTATGTAAAGTATGTGTACTGTCGCTGATTTCTGTTGACAATCCGAAACAGTGCTAAAAGATATTTTACAGTGATAGTTTTCTATTAATGGGGAAGTATAACTACTTTTATTTGAACAATATTTTTGGCTTAAAATGATTGTCCGGACTCAGCCCCTTCCCCTTCAACCTTAGCTACGGAAATGAAAGATCATATTTAGATTTTGATTGTTGACCAAGTAGATTCCATATCCTAAATTTTCGATATCGATCTTCGTTGGGGAAGGGGCGGAGCGAGGTATAGGGAGACCGTAAGCCTTGCGATAGAAGAAGTAATAAAACTTAATTTTTACAATAATGTCTTCTAATGACAATTTATTTATTACCACAAATTGCAATGTAAATAAATCCAAGTACAAATTTGCAAAATTATATACTGTAATTTCTTAGACACCAACACTTTTCTGTTCACCCCCGCAAAAAAAAAAAAAAAAAAAAGACAGAGAGAAAAGCACCTGTGAAAAGCACCTGTGACCTAGAATTTATCGTAAGAAAGTTTTTTGTTCCTCTCTCGGAGATTTCCATCCCTTTGGCCTTTGGAACCGCTCATTGAAAAAAGTGCACACATGACCCCTTTATGCAGACATGCTCCTAGGCAGAGTCAGAGATTTGGAAAGGAAACGAGTTTTCAATAATAATAATAATAATAATAATAATAATAATAATAATAATAATAATAATAATAATAATAATAATAATAATAATAATAATAATAATAATAATAATAATAGTAATAACAATTGGGTTTACAACTAGGGCCATATCTCTTTATCTTACATCGGAGACTCGTATGTCTGTTAGGCCATTGGTGTCCCTTAGTCTGCGATCGTCTCTCTTTCCTTTTCTTGTGTTTTTGGTGTTATGTTGTTAGGCTTTTATATTAAACCTTTGCATTATATAACCTCTGTTCTTGTTTTACGAGTTTTTTTTTTTTAATAAAGAAACTGCTTTCCCCTGATACCTATTTCTTACCATTCATCTTGTTTGAACTGATAAAGTAAGATCATTTTGTAACTTTTTATGTCATCCATTTCCCTCACTATAATAAAACCATCATTCTTAACAACTTATTTTATTCTATTATTTGCAGTTTGCCACACTGATATATTTGTAACACAATTGAGATTTGGTCCAACGCCTTTGAAATTCTCAACCACCCCAAGGACTTTGCTTTTTGGGTCGACTACTATTGCAGAAAAAGGAGAATTGTAGGTAGTAATGCACTTTTGAAATCGTTCATACATAACAGCTTTTCTCTGAGTTATGTTCTTCTCCGCAGGGAAAAAGACTTCCAGCTTCAGCTATTCCTGTATAAACTACCGATGTTGTTGCTGAAACTGAAGTTATTTGGCTATTATGCGCTCAGAATTCAGTAGTCTTTGATCGCGATCTCTCTTGACTTCACCAAGGGCGTTGTATTATCCTTAAACGGTAGTCACACCAAGTGACTCTAGTGCATGTTACGGTGGAGTAGTTACACAAAATATTCTTCACAACTTTTCTTTCCTTTTGACAAGTATGTCTTAAAAAAGAAATAATTCCCAAAACTTGTAAAGAATTATTGTTCTTTTACTACCTAGGTACATTGTTCAAAGATACAAATTCTACAACGTATAATTAATACGTCTCACTAAGCATGATGAAATAGCTAGGTTGTCGTATTCATATGTGTCGCTTATGAAAGATTCTTGTATGTTTAAGTTCAATCTTTTTTTCTGTATTGAATTTTTCCAAAAAGGATTTTACTTATTATATTCATAAACAGTTATGAACAAAAGGAATACGTCACTTGTGCCACTTGAATTTGCAATGGACAACATTGATTCTTGGATCTTGTTGACATTCTTCAGTTTTTTTTTTACATTCTTTATTATTACATCAACTCTTCCACTGTTGTTCACATGTATCTATCTTCTTTCATCGACTCAGTATATTCGTAGTTGTTAACTAAATATTTTAATTTCACTTATTTTAGTTTCACTGTTCACAAAGACATTTCTTCAGTTCAATAATAATGTTTGCTACGTTGGTGTATCCAATATGATTTCAGTAGAAAACCACAATATTTCAGTAAAATGTTATCTGTTCCATAATATTGATACATTACAAATATCTTGAATTTGTTGGTTGGTTGAATTTTGGCAACACTTTTCAGCGCTAAGGCTGTATCAGACGTGAATCTACAGTATAAGGAGGTAGACTCTCCCACGAAGAATCGAACCCGGGATCCCGTGCGCCAGAGGCTAGGTCGGTGGAAGAATAAATAATACGATGTGCTTATTGAATCAATATTTATTTATTTATTATTCACTAAGTTTCATACAGCACAAGGCCATGTGGCTGACACTGAATAACATAAGAAAGAAAACAAAAACAAAAAGTAGCAAATACAAAAATAAAGAAGATTCAATTTTCAATTTACAATATTCTCTTCAACTGAGTTCTAATTTGATTCAGAGGTAAAAATGTTGGCATCTGTTGAAACTGTAATGTAATCATGCGCCAGTCCACGAAACAAGGAGTGCTGAACAATTAATAACCTAGAGGTCTCATAAGTTAGCGTAAGAGAACGAGCTCGGCTTGGAGGAACACGAATGTTAATCTGCGATAATAAGAATTCAGAATCAATTTTACATTGATAACTTTATATAGACAAAGTAAGTCAGCAGCGCGACGTCATTTGACAGGGATACTTAAGTTCGTTAAAGACTTTAGTTCCTGACTCGAGTGATCACCTAACTCAGGAATTCTAAATCTAACTAAGGCAAGAAAGAAGTTTAAAACGGAGTCTATGCGATATAAATTAGTACTTACGGCCATATTCCACACTGGTGATCAATATTCAATGAAGAAGCATCATCTACGGTGTTAATAACTCTAAAAAGTTTTTAACCATCAGCAAAAAGCAAAATATTTGATGAAGAGGTTGAGAAGATACTAGGTAAGTCGTCAAGGTACAGTAAAAACAAGAGTGGGCTCAGCACACTCCCTTGAGGCACTCCAGATAAAACGGGACTAAGCGAAGACAGTTATTGAGGTAGAGTAATAAGGACTGAAGTCCCTGAAAGATAAAAATCTAAGAAGGAAAGGATCCTACCATGAATGTTATATCTATTGGAGAGTTTTTAAAGAAGCAACTTAGTGTTTATGGTATCAAAGGTTTTAGATATGTCAAAGTAAACTACATCAAACTAAGTGTTAGTCATGATTGCTTGGGCTGCGTGAGTGACAAACACTGACAAATTTGTAAGACACGAACGTCCTGGCATGAAACCATGCTGAGAGCTGCTTTAACTTTTTTTTTCGCAGACAATAGACACAGAAGAGAGGAGAAATTGGTCTGTACGATGAAACTAGTTTTCTATCTCTACACTTGAAGATAGGTATGATATTTGCAGCCTTCTACAAATTGGGAAAGGTACCTTACGAGAAACATTTATTGAATAATAACGACAGAGGGTGAGCAAGTGAATGCGCTGTGTTACAAAGAAAAATAATACTAATATTATCAGAGCCAGAAGAACGTCGAGAAGATAGTGAGGAAATCATTGATTTCACTTCATCATGGGAAGTGGTAATCGCAGTCAGTGGGTGCGAACTCACAGATTGTATCTTAGGTAGAAAGGAGGGAGTCCCAATCTTAGAAAAGTTGTTGCAAAAATGCTCATTGAAGGCAGTAGCTCTATATTTCCCTTCGAAAGTATTAGAATTGTAGTCAACTTCTAGCGAAATATGTAGTTGTTGCCTCCGGGAGTTTATGAGCGACCAGAAGCTATTCCGTTCAGAAGTAAATTTACACGATAGGTTATCCCCATATTTCTTATGTATCATTCGAAGGAGATGTTTCGAATGACGTCTAATATTAGAAAAAGCCCTACACGTTTGTTCACTTGGAAATTGCTTCCATAGCGTCCAAACGCGTTGTTTATTTGGAAGAACAAAGGAGCTTCTGCATCTATTCATCGAGGGAACTGACGCGATCGTTTCAGTTTACGAGGAACGAAGTCATTAACGACCACATAGATAATATCCGTAAACAATGAGACAGCATCATTGATATTACCATCATTCAGTATATACCAGGGAATTAAGTCTAGGGCACGATTTATACTTTCCCACTGTGCGTTCTTCCATAACCGGATATACTGTTCGGATTCAAAGTTGTTGTTATTTGATGACTGCTTAAGTAGAGGTATATCGACGTCTAAAGATTAGTGATCAGATGAAAACAGATTTCTATTTAAAGTGATGACAATATCATTTAGATTGGACACCACATAATCCAGGATATTCTCACGACGTGTCGGAAATAAGTTAAATTGACTGAGCCCTAATTCCTGTATAAACATATCTAAAAATTAGTCATCACTGGAAATAGCTACTCCCGTCCTAAGGTCAGTCCAATCTATTTATAGATTTAGATAACCAAAAAGGACAACATCACTTTCATTAAGAGCTGCAAACACAGAATCTCTACAATACTCAAGCACAGAAATACGAGAGATTTTGTGTGGTCTATAATAACAACCAATCAAAAGTTTTTTTTAACCTTTTGCAAGTTTAACTTTCTCATAGTATTTCACAGTTACTAGCGATATCATTACGAAATCTACATTCCCACTTAATATTCACACAAATCATCACGCCTCCACCATGATTTCCTCAATCATTCCTATAAATGTTAAAATATGAGGCTATGGGGAATTCACTGTTTTCAACACTTTCATTTAACCAGGTTTCAGTAAAAACCAAGCAATCATAAAAACCAGACCGATATGTATTGTACAATCAGTCAGTTTATTTTTGACGCTTTGTAAGTTCTGGTAGTATGCAGAAAATACAAGAGCACTTGTTGAAGGGCCAGGATTTAACTGAATATCACCACTGAGAAGCACTAATACCAGCAAATGAGTAAAGGGAGGTAAGGATTTCATTGCTGTATGTGTTTTTCAAGCTTTACTTCCTCTCACAAGTGAGTGACTAGCTACAGTATCATAGGTTGCAATTAAAATTGTAACTACAATATCTAATAAAAACCGTGATCATATTGAGATTTTTATGTCAGTGTTGTAAAATGAGTCTCAAGGTTCTGAAGTAAACTACGGTGTATTTAATAATTTTGCAAAAGGTAGTTCTGTAGTATATTGTCAGTTACCTATAATAATGAGTACACTCAACGTACTTACTATTGTTAATTTGATCATTAGGATACCTCCTGTCTTGGTAACACTTGAAGAGATATCAACTGGCGATAAGGATCAAGCATGGCACAGCCAAGACTATTATATTTTATTGAACCATTAAATACAAAAGACATCGATCTGGACATGCACACTTGGAGAAGTTTCTCATCGCCAACGAGGTTCTAAAACACAACAAACAAGTATTTTTATTTTTTGTGCTAAACAATACGGTTCATCAGATCCTTGAGACATTGAATAAATATTTTTAAAAAACGTTTCTGGCTACCTGAAAATTCCCTGCAATATGAGTTCCTGTTACCACGGCATGGCGCGTCCTCAGATTGCGGATCGAGGAGAAGGCGTCTAGATATAGAAGTTAGCTGCAAATATACTGAAGAAGCAGTCGCGGACAGATGACTAGGAGTGGTTCTAGTAGGAGTTCAGGAAGTTAGGTGGGAAGAAAATAGAACTGTGAATTCCGAAACTTTTACGTTCTTTTACGGGAAGGAAATAAAAATCACCAATTATGAACGGTCTTTTTCGTTCACAAACGAATAATATCAGCAATTAAGGGGGTTGAATTTGTTAGTGATAGACATTCTTTAATTACTCTGAAGGATCGATGGTGTGATATTATTGTTTTAAATGTACTTATGTCCAAAATTATTGTCGCATATCTATAAATATGTTGTTGTAGGAATATAATTTGATAACGAATTCACCCGGTATTTCTTATAATGTTAGTATTTGTATAATTGGCAAAGACATATACGTCGCAAATTTCATGTCAAAAGAGCAGTAAATAAGAATATTAAAACGAAAATAAAACTTTCTTGTCCATTTAGCAACATTTTGTTTTACTAATTCTAATTTTCGTATTTATAATTCTTTTCCTATGAAATGTATCACAAATATACATTTTCCGATTATGCACATAGTATTAGTATTAAAAGTACCCTGCAAAATCATTATCAAATTTTATTCTTACAAGAAGACAGTTGTAGATATGCGACAATCATTTTGGACATGAGTGTACATGCCCCAATAGAAGATAAGGATGACGATATAAAGACAGTTTTTACGAAGAAGTGGAACGAATATTTGACCAACTCCCGCGATGAAAATTCTATTAGAGGATTTCAATGTGAAGGTAGGACGTGAGGATATTTTCAAACCGATTATAGGGAACGAAAGTCTACATAAATAAAGCAATGACAACTGTGTTATTCTTGTGAACTTTGCAAAATCCAAAAACCTTATTGTGAAGAGTACAAAATTTCCATACGCGACGTTCATAAATATAGTTAGACCTCACCAGACGGGAAAACACACAATCAAATTGATCACGTTTTACTAGATAGAAGAAGACAATCTAGCATAATTGATGTTCGGCCGTTTAGAGTGGCTGATTATGACACTGATCACTACCTGGAAGTACCGATAATAAGAGAGAGATTATTGAATAAAGGAAATATTCAATGTCTGAAAACGGAGAGATTTAATTTAAAGAAATTAGAAGAGAGCCAGGTAAGAGAGGAATACCAGCTTGAAGTTTCGAATAGATTCTCGGTTTTAGAAGACTCGGAGTGCACTAGTGTTGAAGATACTTGGGTTGAAATTAGAGATAACATCTAAGATTAAAATTTCAGCAAAAGAAAAATTAGGGCACTCGCAAATACGTAGGAACAAACCATGGTTCGACCAGGAATGCATTAAATTAGAAGAGAATAGAAAACAGGCAAAATTACGTTGGCTACAAAATCGGAATGAAATAACTACACAAAATTTCGTAGACATCAGGCGGGAAACTTCCAAAACTTTTAAAACAAAGAAATGTGATTTTTTGAAAGCTAAAATTAAGGAATTTAAAGAAAATAGTAAAGATAAAAACATTTGGGACATGTATAAGGAGATCAACGAATTCAAGAAAGGCTATCAACCTCATCCTTATACAAGTGTTGGACAAAAAAATTCTAAAACGTTTGCAAAAGTGTGAAAATCATATCTAGTATGGTTTTCCACAGCTTGGATCCGACGTGGAATGGACGTATACAGCTCCTGAATCATGGTGTGTGGAATTTTGTACCACTGTTCCTCCAAAACGTGCTCCAGTTCCTTAAGGGATGCTGGTGGAGGATAATGAGAGCGAACACGCCTTTCTAACTCAGACCACAATGGCTCAATGATGTTCAGATCTGGTGATTGTGGGACCAAGAGGAGGTGTGATAGCTCCTGGTCATGCTCCTCAAACCATGATTTCACAGTTTTTGCAGCGTGACAGGGTGCCAAATCATCTTAGTAGATGCCATAACCATCAGGGAACAATATTTGGGCCATGGGTAGAACCTGGTCCCTCAAAATGGCCTTTTACGCCTTAGCATTCATCATTCCATGCAGGTTATGATGGGACCTGCAGAAAACCGCGATATCACTGCTCATACAGTAACAGAACAACCCCTATGCTTTACAGTTGGGAGCAGACAGTCTGTATCATAGGCCTGCGATGGTGTTCTCCATACGTAAACACGATTGGTTGTTGGAAACAAGGGGAAGGTCGATTCATCAGACCACATTACGTGTTTCCACTACTCATGAGTCCACGTCTTATGGTCCTTGTACCACTGGATACACCTCTTCGCATTTACTGCTGTGACCAGGGGTTTGGCGATTGCGGCCCTGCCATGAATTTCCATTTTATGAAGTTCCCGTCGCACTGTTTTCGATGAAACCGGTTTCTGAAGGCCGGAATTGAGTTCAGATAAAATTTACATTGCAGTGGTCTTCCTTTTAACTGTTACAATCCGTTTTAATGCCCTCCGGTCCCTATCTGACAGGATTGTCTTTCGACCACTGTTGTGCTTTGCAGACGTCGTTTGCCCATGAATTGTGTATTGGACACAGTGCCTTTCGATAGCCTCACAATGTTCGGCACTGTTGCCACGGAAACTCCAACCAGACGGGCACCAACGATCATACCTCTTTGGAGGTCTGTCAAGTCGCCCATTTTACCGCACCACTTTCACACCACGACACTCATAGGTCAACTGGTTACTACTGACGGAAGAGGATGGTCCACATGACACATTGCAATCAAAAAACGATCGGCAACCGCAAAACGTGTTGTACAGTGGAGGGCCAAACTTACATGTCGTACATGAAGTGTTTTTAGATTTTTTTGTTTACACCTGTATATTAAAGAAATCCGACTTAACAGTTCTTACTGATATTGATAGCATCTTAAATAGATGAAAAGATATCTTTAACGATTTTCTTAACACGCAGCCAAGAATTAATGTGCATGGAGAAAGAGAAATACACACAGCAGAACCGTATAACCCCAAACCTAGCCGAATAGAAGTAGAAATTGCTATAAAGAAACTAAAGAAACACAAATCTCCGGGTGTAGACGGAATTCTGGATGAGTTAATTTTAGCTGGAGGCAAAAATTTATGGAACAAGATATACAAACTCATTCCCTTATCTGGAACAAGGAAAAATTGCCACAAGGGTGAAAATAATCAATTATTGTTCCAATTCACAAAAAGATGACAAAACTGACTGTAATAATTATCGAGGCATTTCTCTCCTGTCAACATCCTATAATATCCTTTCAAACATTCTTTTAGCAGATGAAATTATTGCAGATTATCAGTGCAGATTTAGACGAAATCGATAAACTATTGACCATATGTTTGCCATTCGAAAGTACTCGAAAAGAAATAAGAATACAATACACCGGTACATCAACTATTTATTGATTTTAGAAAGGCTTACCACTCGGTTAGGAGAGAAACATTGTTCGACATTCTTACAGAATTTGGATTACCGAAAAAGCTAATTAGATTAATTAAAACATGTTTAAATGAATCCCAAAGTAAAGTCCGGGTAGGAAAATTTTTGTCCACGAGCTTTCACATGGAGAATGGCCTGAAACAAGGAGATGCTTTGTCGCCATTATTATCCAACTTTGTCCTGGAATACGCTATAAGGAAATTCAAAGGAATCAGGACCTGGAGTTCAATGGTATTCACCAGGTTATGGTGTACGCTGATGATGTAAATTTAATAGGGGATGATTGGAGAACAATAGAGAGAAATGAAGAGATCTTATTAAACGCTTGCAGAGACATAGGTTTAGAAGTAAATTTAGAGAAAACTAAATACATGGAAGTTCGTCGGGATGGTAATACGGCAAATTAAAGGATGCGTTAAAACATCAAATAATACTTTTGATAAACTGCATACTTTCAAACATCTAGGTTCAATATTAACAGACAAAAACCATATTCACGAAGAAATCAAATGTCGACTGACAGCAGGGAATTTGTATTATTATTCAGTTCAAAATCTCTTGTCGTCGTGAATTTTGTCGAAGAATTTGAAGCTTAAAATATATAAAATGATCATGCCTGTTCGTCTATATAGTCTCGAAACTCTGAGAGAAGAACATAGACTGAAAGTATTTGAGAACAAGATAGTGAGACGAATATTCGGGCGCAAGAGGAACGGGAATGAGGAATGGCAGAAACTTCACAATGAGGAACTACATAATTTGTACAGTTTACCAAACATTATGAGGGTCATCAAATCTAGGAGGCTTAGGTGGGCAGGTCATGTACTTAGAATGGAAGAAAGTAGGAATGCTTTCAAAGTATTAACAGGAAGACCAATCGAAAAACGACCATTAGGAAGATCTAGGCGCAGATGGGAGGACAAGATGGATCTCGCGGAAATAGGAATACGAAGTAGAAACTGAATTCAATTGGCTAAGGACTGAAGTCAATGGAGAGCTTTTGTGAACGTGGGATTAAACCTCCGGTTTTCTTAGGCCGTAGATTTAGTTAGGTTTTATCTGAAAGTTTTCGCGGTATAGTGATCAATATTCAAGACAGAACCTGAAATATCAGCCAATTTTGGTTTCAATAGTCAGTGGCGTCAAATGGAATTTTCTTAGGAGAGTTTAGCACTCAAACTGATATAGTACCAAGAGACGAGCGATTTTTGTATGCATCTTAATATACTACATGTTGATTTTTTTTCATATCTTTTCGAAGGGGGATAACATACGGAGCTAAGTATTAAGTAACATATTTTAAAATCGTGTTGTTTCTTGTTATTATTTTCAAGAAAAGAAGAAAAGAGATGAGTTGTGCAGTTTGCATATTGCTGTTGTAATGTGATATGCAGTAGTGATTCTAGAGGGTAGTCCATGTGGGAATCCTCCTAGAGCTATCAAATTCCTCCTGAGGCATTTCTCCGGTTGGACTCAGCATAGATAGTTTCACAGTACTACTTTCATCCCCCGTTTATTCAAAGTTCTCTGCAGAGTAAATTTTTGAAATAATCACCGGTAATATGTATAATAAAAATATGACTTAAAGCTGGTGCTATTAAATCTGTATGGTACCTGTTAACTATCACTGGACTATACTTCTAAAAACATGTTAGATTAGAAATACCTAGTTTCTTTTCCATCAACACAAAGGAAAATGTAGGGTCTACTAACTTGTCCTCTTTCCTATATTATCTATCCTATTCTTTCAGATCAAGTGATAGCAAGAGAAGGATTAATGAAGAAGGTAACCATATTTTATGGTTATTGAATTAAGAGTTATGAAAAAAATCATCATAAGATGTTTCGTGTAGAAAGCGTTTCTCAAACTTTTTTCGTTAGTCAAAATCTTCTACGAACCCGCTATTCTTGTCTCCTTCGGAAACGATTCTTTTTTATTCGTTTGAAGTATTGTATATTCAGTAGAAACCCATTGCATCGCAGGTATTGACGAACATGCTTCACACTCGCATTATAAGCTCACCGCGATTTAATGAAATTGATATTTTGTAGTAGTAGAAGGAAATTTCACAATTTTAATAACTTCTTATCTAAACGAACCACTTAATTATACAAGTAGTCATTAACCTCATTTAACTTCTTCTTTTGTGGTTCACTATCATTCTCGACCGAAGGTACGAAATCTCGCAACTCATCTCTTTTCATCCAGTACCGCATTGTTCCTTCTGCTATTCCACATTCTCGTATTAAGAATTCACTGTCATTCTGATCCTGATAATTGGTTCCTTTCAAGGATGTTATAAAGTAGAGGATCTCCCCATATGTATCTTAATCCTATTAAATCAATGAAGCAAAAAAAAAAAAAAAAAAGAGCATCGGCACGTCTGATTGGCTATTCTCGTTTCCACCATTGTGTGATTGATTACTTTCATTTCCGCCATGATTGTTGGCTCAAAACATTGCAATCTGATTGGACGGAGTAGGCAGAGTAGGGGTAGCGAAACTGTGACGTATGGCTTCAAGATTTTGTTGTAAGGACAGATCCTCTATTTTATAACATCCTTGGTTATTCTGCTGTTTCATTTATTCATTAAAATGTATCTGATGTTGACATGGCCAAGTCGATTGTTACACTATTATTGTTCTAAAGTTGATAATTATATTAATTTATATTGTGTTAAATATTCTGTAGTCACGCCACAAGTAACAACTAAAATGGCGTGAGTATAAGCCCAAATTCGCCTGTACTAAAATAATAAATTACAAATAAATAATAAATAAGTTGACACATAAAAATTGAGTACAAAAGAAAAGGAATCTAAAATATCACTTGTATTAAATAGAATAATTGCGCGAAATGGAGTTCAAAATTGTCCATCAAATCTTGAAACCATCTTGTTCCGAACGACCCTTTGCTGTTTACAATTGTAACTATGCTTGCGTGAATATCAGTCAAGATAACAATGCTTCAATCATAAGAAGAAAAGTTTAAAACAATTGAGAGAATTAAAAGGAGATATTAAAACCGAGTATTAGTATCTAGCCTCGTAGTTTGCGAAGGTGGGCCACCTAGCTGTGTTGTTGAAACAAGGTCCTCTT
The DNA here is from genome assembly GCF_964235325.1 of Thermobia domestica. Classification (NCBI taxonomy): domain Eukaryota; kingdom Metazoa; phylum Arthropoda; class Insecta; order Zygentoma; family Lepismatidae; genus Thermobia; species Thermobia domestica. Next base: position 167,970,812 of record NC_137463.1, on the reverse strand, counting down.
TAAATTCCTTGAACAACCGAAGTACTGTGGATTGGGACAGAATATCACCGTATGCCTTCTGCAACAGTCTGTACACTTCCATACCGGATTTCTGCAAGTGAGCGCAAAACTTCAACGCAGCACATTGATTTTCACGAATCGACTCTATTTCGTATGTAGACTGGCGACGTACGTGCAACTCTTGGTGCCAAAGATATTGGATATCGAACTAAAGTGTAAGCATGAAAGTAGTTGGAAGTTCAAATAGATTTCTGGAGACATGTTTGTACCCGCGATATTAGCGATTTCGTGTTGGTTTAAAGCGTGATAAAACGAGTTACTACTGTATCACTATACCAGCATACTACATTTTAAAAATAGGGTTCATTAAAATTGCATTGATTTTACATTGGTGTTAATGGAAGAAAATATACATAAGCTTATTTTAAATAATTTTGTCTTTTTTTTTTTTTAAATAACGTTCAATCTAAGAGAACCCCACGGGTAATACTTGAGTACCATTTGTAGTTCTCGGACCAGAGTTTGAGAAATGCCGTAGAATGTTGCACTGTAGGAACTAAAAGAAAAAAAAATTAAAATTACGAAAGAGCAAATTGAAACTTCAAAAATATGTGTATGAAAAATCATTGAGAGAATTAGCTGGATGTAATGAAAATTCAATCAAGAAGTTTGGCGAAGACAAAGTAGACATATTGAACTAGACTTGATTTTGGAAAGTCATTTGAGCGGAAACTGAAAGGCTTATATTCTAAAGTTAAAAAAAAAATAATAAATAAATAAAATAAAATAAAAATAAAAAATGAACAGATATGCCAATAACCAACCTCTTGTATTATGTCATATCATTAAACGCTGAAAGAAGCTTGTTGTGTATATATAACTGAGAATACAGGCCCATGGGAAAAATATTTTAAAAATCATTTGTCTAATTTTATGAATATAATTTTCTTGCCAAGTTTGCAACAGTATATTTTAGTACCTGCATGTAGAAAAGCTACTGCATACCACCCATTGATATTATTGACAGCCTGAGGAATTAATCTACTTTCTCATCAATAAATGAACAGTAGGACAACATAATAACTTTGTTTACAACATGAAGAAGAATGAAAAAAAAGGAACTTTGCATTGTTTCTATTGCATATAATCTTAATTGATTATTTCCATTGAACATTCACATAAAACTTTAATTTGAGGAGGAAGTTCAATTTCAAAACTATTGAAAGTAGAATAAATTAACAACATATGGAATGGAAGGATTGAACAATAGAATGAGTTTAGTGGCTATAGCTGTCAAATCCCTATATTTGTTATGCATTATAGATGTCATGTAGAGATATTGTATATCATGTGATGTGTATTTGACAGCCGAAACCAATATGAAGATGAGAAACGTCATCGACTGCCAAACAAATATTGAATAATTATACTAGTAGGAGCGAAACCAATTTGCTCAATTCATGAATTAATACATACACTAGATTTTTAAATTTACTATAATCTTTCCTTGAAATGTTTGTTGGTTCAGATGTTCTCTAGATCTCAGTAACTACATACCATGTGCAAACACTTCACAAAGAAAACTACATTTCTTCTCCATTACGGCAAAGTAGCAATGCACGTGCTGTATTAATTTCTTTCAAAACTATAATCTTGAAAGAAACATCCTCTAAGCTTGACGATGTGAACAAATGTAAATTAGTACATTTATTACAGTAGTTTAGAATGTTAATAACTGTAATAAAGAGCTTATTCATGGACATTAGCTTTGTCGATCTTTTTAATATTTTGAAGAAACAGGTAGAAATGAAGGAGCAACCTTTAAGTTGCGTAAACTTTGTCAAGTATAATAACCTCGTAACAGAAAAGTCCGTACAGTGTGATGGTTATGGTAAAACATGTTTCTTTAAAGGAAACTAAACTGGATAGCTTTTGGTATTGTGTCTCAAGGAAAATGAGTATATGCTAATCTGTCAGTTTACCTTTCAAGAGCATATTTTTAACAGCACTAATTTTGAAGGTTCGTATTGCTTCAAATGTTTCTGAGGTTTTGTTTATTCAGGTGTGGTCAGTTCATGTGAGGCAACGAACAATAGGAAGAATAATATAAAATTTAACAAGAGGAACTGTTCGGAATAATATAAAAGGACAAGGAATACCTAAGGGATCGTGTCCCTCCCCTAGGCTTCCATCTCTCTGCAGGCATGTGTGTGGCTCAGTCCAATCGATTCATTCTATTGCCAGCGTTTCTATCAGGGTTGTTGCACAGTTAGTTGTATTTTGGAACAATAAAGTACGTTACTTGGGAATTGGTTTAACTGATTTAATACATACAGGTTGAATAAAAATACAACACACAAGTTCAGGAATAAATTCCTAATGTTTCATACGCAGAACTGATATCATAACACAATATCTCAAATGCAAGGGATCCCTCGTTCGATCTCCCGCCAAGTGATTTTGAGATGAACAACATTGTGTTCGTGGGTTTTCTCGGGATTTTCCCTTCCCTCCCCATTGTCATTCCAACAATTGTTTCATAAGAATTCACTTCCATTAATCATCCATTTCCTTTAGTTTAAAAGTGTATAACCTTGGAACATAGGGTTGCCAACTTTTGAAAATGGAACACAGGACACCCTCCTGGAGTGTGTATACTCTTAAGATTGTGACATCATCGCTCGTCGAAAATGTGAATAACCTGATAGTGGTTACTTCACATAAAATTTAGCGATTTGGAGTTCTAATTCAATAACTTTAGTTACTTTTGAAGTATTTATTAAAAATACTTATTCCAGTTTTGGTTGAATCGGCACATGTAATTTTTGTAGTCTATCATCAATAATACATCGTATTTAAAACAGAAAAGCAAATATAATTGGCAATATAATTATCAAGGATCTTATAAAATAGAGGATCTACCCTTACAACAAAATCTTGAAGCCATACGTCACAGTTTCGCCACCCCTACTCTGCCCACTCCGCCCAATAGGATCGCAATGTTTTGAGCCAACAATCATGGCGGAAACGAAAGTAGCAAATCAGACGAAGGCGGAAACGAGAGTAGCCAATCAGACGTACCGATGCTCGGTTGTTTTTTGGCTTCATCGATTTAATACTATGACGATACATATGGGCAGATCCTCTATTTATAACATCCTTGATAATTATGGCATGCACGAAATATACTTGAAAGTAAGTCCCCCGTTTCGATAATAATGTCTCATAATGGTAATGTCTGGTAATGTCTCATAATGTCTACATAATTTTACTGGATCTGGATGCATTATTTAATTGGAAGATGTACCTGAGGATGAAGCAGTGCTTTTTCCTGCCTTCAACTCTTCAGCAAATTCCGGGCACGACAGGTCGATATCAAAGCGCATTATAAGCTCTCCTTTAACTATGTTCATTGGCATACGATTCCTTTCGTCGCTCCAAAATAATCGGAACAGAGACTAGTAACAGAAAAAATATACCGGACATTCAACTTGCGGTTTTGAGGTCGTAAAGGACAGCAGACAAGATCAAAAACCAAACTGTCCAGTAAAATAGCTGACGGTTGGCAACCCTATATGGAACGTAAAACTAAAATTTAATTTTATTTCATTTCATGATACGGGAATGTTTAATTTCATTTTCTAAGAATATTTCTGAAACACTTTCTAAGCATTTTTCTTTTAAAAAATAGAATTTAATGATGTTTCTTTAACCCAATCTCATATCTTTTAATGCTCCCAACAAAGTACAAGACATTTTGTAGGAACGCGTAAGGTATACAATGTGTAGAACACGTATTAGACATGGTTCTCAAACTTTATGTAGTAGGAAGATAAGTATTGAACAATATTGTTCTACATTGTTGGAAGACTCTTGCTTTAAGTTAGGAATGCTGTTAAAATTATTCCAATAATTATTCCAGTGATTTTATGTTGTTATTTGAGTATTCGAATATTCGTTTTCAACATTCGAAAAATTACTTAAATAATTATTCGTTATTTGATTACATGTTATAAAGGTAACCAAGAAAGTTCTATCGCTTTTTCATCCAACTTCGAACATCGACATGTCACCTAAGACGTACTTGGAAGATAAAAAAATAGTCCGCATTAGCATTGACGACCTTCTGCCAACGTTCTGGAAGGCCATGTATACCATCGCGGTAAAACTTAGTGGGCCGAGAAGCGAAGAATGTATCAAGTGCATTTTGCACCTCTACTTGGGATTTGAACTGGCGTCCTCTAAGGCGATTGTCCATGGAATGGAACAGGTGATAATCGGACGGTGCAATGTCTGGGGAGTATGGCGGATGTAATAGTGTTTCACATCCAAGGCGTAGAATGCTATCCCGAGTCATCCTAGCCACGTGCGGCTTAGCATCGTCCTGTAACAGGAGGACCCCTTGAAATTAGGAAGTGCTGGCTCCAGGGTTTTTAATTTTTCGTGAACACTGCTCAACACACAGACCTTCTTCTGGTGCAGTGCTGGTTTCGAGTGTTTTGATATCTGTTCATGAGATGCTAACTAATGATGACAACGCCGTGGAACTTCGTACAGGACCCACTTCTCATCACATTTCAACACCCTGTCCAGAAATGGATCCTTCCTCAGACGAGACAGCAAAGAAACACAGGTGTTTGACGCCGCCTTGCCTTCTGGCCCGGAGTCAAATCATGTGGGACCCATACACCTAGTGTTGTAAATAGAAAAAAAAACGATTCGTATTTTTTCAGAAATGTACGTTTTTTTTAGAAAAAAACATTGCCTCTCGTTTTTTTCTAAATTTCGTTTTTTTTTTCAAATAGTCATTTGTAATGCATCTTACGTCTATTTAAGTATGAAATGTTTTTAGGTAGGTGTAATCACCGTATAATGCAACATAAATTAAACGCTAGATACTGATACGCTACAAATATTTTACAATTTACATGAATACCATACCTATTAACAATTCGGGTTTCAGCAGTTTTCATCAATATCAACTAAGAAATAAAAGTAGAAATGAAATTTTGTTTTTTCGTGAAAGCAGGCCTTTAATAAGTACGAAAATAATGTCACGAACAGTATAAAATTCCAACAACTTGTCTAAAGGTAAAAACTAATACTAATTTGCCTAATAGTATTTTTCTAAATGTCATATATAAATAATTTGTCGACTAAACATATGAAGAGCCGGCTCTACCATATATGCAGTGGCGTATTTACGATTTTGTTTCGGGAGGGGGTTTGCTAACTTTCGGGGGGGCTTTGCCTGAAATGTGAAAATTCTGCAAGATATTTCATATACTTTACTATAGTAAGTAAGATTTCGGGGGGGGTTTAAGCCCGGAAGCCCTCCTAAATACGCCACTGTATATATGCAACAAGTGCATTTGCGTGGAACGGCAAGCTTGGATGGTCCGGCAAAATCTGTCATAAGTATATTATTTAAATTAAATATTTCTTGTTGGAAACAGACTTCATGATGATGGTAGTTACATTTACTAAGCTGACCTTCTATTTGAATACTACATTCATAAATTATGTTTATGTTGCATTAGTTTAAGGCCACATGGACAATGCTAAAGCAAATGGTCGAATAAATCCGAGCACAAATTGCTTGATTGTTGTCAAATGCAAGAATTCAATTCTCGAATAGTAGTGAATATCTGTTCCATTTAGTAAAAAAAAAAAAAAAAAAGAAATGAAATCTTTGAGTTTTACGTCCTACGATTATGCCGGTTAGGCTAAAGGAGACGGTAATGATGAGTAATGAATGAAATGGTGGAATGAAGAAAGTGGGATGAAAGGGAGAACCCCGAGAAAACCCACGCACACGGTGTTTGTCCACCACAAAGTTCACTTGGCGGGGGCGGGGATCGAACCCGTAACCCCAAGCACCAGAGGTGAACGCTCTACCACTCAGCCACCGCGGCCCCCCTTCCATTTAGTAAGTTATCACAGTTTTGATATGAAAGTAGTCTTGTTTTTGTCAGAAGCAAGTTCCTTATCATTGAAGATAGAAACAAGTTTTTTTAAAAATGTTAGAAGATGTAGAAGAAAAATCAACAAATAAAGATAAAAGAGCTAGTTGCACTGGAATTGCAAACTGATACATTGAGATTGAAGCTCGATAGTGAATTCTATAAAAAGGATTACCATCTTTCCTCTGCAGGTGTGTTTGCTTTATCTTTCACTATCATAATAGATTAACATTTAAAGAAAAAAAACAGACACAACGGAATTGCATTTTTAGTAAGTATTTAAGCCTTTCTGAGTGCGACTGCGCTTACCCTCACCTTTGTTGTTCATGCTGAAGTAGCATACTTACAATCATGACTTTTAAGATTTGTTCTTTCTGGAGAAAGGGGAAGGCGGCAAATTAGGCCATTGCACGAGGCGACAAATTGACTAGGACCTGAATAAAGGATGACTCAATTTGAAGTAATGCAGGATGTTTCAAAATTAATATTAGGGTTTTGAAACTTTGTAGTATCTATTACAATTAACTTACAATTATAAATATTATATCAGATGAAAGAGCAGCTCAAAAAATTTTTTTACGCACGCATGCACGTGCATTGTTTCTTCTGTCTGCAGTTAGAAAGAGCAAGTAGCAAAGATGGAGACTGTGTTTTAATAAAGACTGAACCTGTACAGTGCAACCATCTGCGTGACGAATATTAAGGAGACGCTTGCAACTACGCCTTTATTGTTTGCAGTTGCTACAGGTCTAAAACCTACAGACTACGGTTTACGTGCCAATTTCGCAAGTGAAATATTCCTGCATAACAACGAAGATTTTCTGGATCGTGTCGTCTACAGTAATATATCGATTTTTCACCTAAGAGCTAATGTGAACACTCATAATGTTTGCATCTGGCCGTCAGCAAATCCTCAGGAGATGGTACAATTGAAACGAAACTCCCCAAAATTGAATATGTTTTGTGCCATATGGGCCTTTCTTGCCTATCGACTAGATGTGTGCCGTGTGATGAATGAATCTCACATTGAACACTTGTAGCAAAGACTGTTTGAGGTCTCTTTTACTTGATGCATTGCTTATAATTGTACGTAAAATGTAATAAGTACTACGAAGACTTAAAACCCCAAAATTTATTTTGAAACACCCTACATTTCTCACCAACAGTGTTGGAACTAAGATGTAAAAAGGAGAGAAAATTTTCCTTATAAAGTTATTGTTTACAACGATATTATTATTAGTCGAGACTATAACTACAACAACAACACGAGTTAGTAGTCAAAAAAATGTAATCAAATGTGTACTCGGTGGCCCAGGTGGCCAAAGTGGCACACACAGGAGTGTCACTTGTTTAATTCGCTCCAGTGTGGACACTAATTAAGATATCGGGATATTATTCTTGCAAACTGTGGTTGCACTATAGTTTATCATATTAATTTCTTTTTTTTTCTGGTGTCGAATTTCCTTCTCAAATTTCACCCCAGTAAAAAATTCGAGAATTTTCTAATTTCGAATTTCCTTTACTTTTTTTCCCTGTAGCTTCCTTCGTTGTAGAAAGACATCCTTAAGACTTGCCAGGTAGATACCTCGGATGTATACCTAACTGTTGACATCAATTGTACGGGCCTCCACGCAGTGTTGCCAATTAGGAAAATTAAAATTCTCCTATAATTGGGCAAAAAATTAGAAATTTTTGTTTATAAATCCGTACCTATACGTCCGAGTGCAAGTCAACTTGCGCCAATCGAACATTTGTCCTTACTTAACAAACGAAAGTACAGATTATTACAATGGGTTAATTAGGGGACGCACGTAAAATTCGTATTTAGGTTCTAGCCCTTGATTTTTCTAGTTTTTCCTTACTTTTCTGCTTACCGTAATATAGTTTTGGTAATTAGAAGCTTTGTTCCTTAAATATCGCCATAATACTTGTAGGATATATTAGTGGTGTACCCATGTTTAATTTAGGATAGTTTGCGTCTGTCTGGTTGCAGTGTTGCCAGCTATAGAATATTTTAATTCCAGATTTTAGGGGGGAATTTTGGAAAAATTATATGTTTTGTCTCTATTATTTCACTCTTGTTGGCTATATCGGAACAAACGTACCAGTATCTGGAAGTCTCGTCTTTGCTCTACACAACGCACTATAGAAAGTTTCAATAGGATAATTAGGGGAAGTACAGTTGAGGTTTACAGTGGACCTTGTTCTCTAATTGGAAAGATAACTGTGATTTTTTTTAAGGTAGAATGAGATATTTTTTATTGACATGCTTACTTTATTAGATATCGTCACAAAACTTGTAGGATATATTAAAGGGATACCAAAGCTTATTTTAAGATAGTTTCTGTGTGTCTGATAGTAGTGTTGCTAGCTACAAAAAATTTTAATTCCAGATTTTAGGGGCAAATTTTGAGAAAAATTCCCTTTTTTATTTCTATTATTTCCTTCTTGTTGGCTACATTCGAACAAATGTACCAGTGTCTAACAGCCTCATCCATAGCCTACACAGCGCACCATAAAAAGTTTCACTAGAATAATTAGGGGAAGTACAGTTGAGGTTTGTAATAAACCATGTTCTGGAATGGTAAGAAAATGGTGAATTTCTGAGGTAGAATGAGATTTTTTTTTTAAATTTCATGCTTATTTTGTTATACATCGCAATGATACTTGTAGGATATATTATTTGAGTACTACGGTTTATTTTCAGATAGTTTTCGGCTGTCTGATGGCAGCGTTTCCAGCCAAAACAATTAATTCCCACTATTAGGCGAAAAATTCGGAAAATTTCCTTTTTCCCCTCTATTATTACCCTCTTACTGGCTACATTGAAACAAACGTACCACTACCTGAAAGCTTCCTCTTTTCCCTACAGAACGCACCATAAAAAGTTTCAATGGGATAATTAGAGAAGCTGTACCCCGGCATATTTGATTTTTGCCTCTGAGGCGTAAAAAGTGTCAAAATTTCATGTGTATGACAGAATTTTTTCTTTCCCTCTTTGAATGGAAGCCAGCGACTTCAGGATTTCCATGTACCTTGTCAACACACCAAAGATTTGTTTAGGTGACTTGAACCCATATAGCAGCAGTGGTGCTAGATACAAAAAAATTTTGAAATTCGGTTAGGGAATTTTTGTAAATTTTCACTCCTACATTTCCCTCAATAATTTCCCACCCGTTGGTAACACTGCAATGCAACTTACACTAAAGAATAGCCACATCTATTTTTTAAAAACAAGGCCTTAACCATATCAATCGAATGAATAGTTTTTGAGCAATAAGTCACTAACTGGAAATGTAGGAAAACGCCAAAAATGGCCTGGGACCGAAAGGAATAATCACACAATTTTGCTCGTATAGGTTCAAAGAAACAAACGATTTGTAAGTTACGAGGGCCTCGACTCAAGTTCTGTTGATTATTTCAATAATCTGCAACATAAATCAATAAATAATAGTTGCCAGAAAAAAAACAGACTTTTGAAAAAAAACATGAAAAAGAACGATGTTTTTTATTGAAAAAAAACTTCACAGAAAAAAAACCGTTTTTTTACAACACTACATACACCCAACTTATAGTGCTTCCCAAGTTGATGGAGGTGCTGCCGAATGGTTTCTCCACTCACACTGAATTGTACTCCCAGTTCCCCACGTGTTTGGCCACTGTTTTCCTCAATTGCTGCCTGAAGATTTTAATTTTGTACATGTGTTGATCTTTCGGCACGTGGTGGATCTTCGAGTGTTTCGTCATCGTCCTTAAACGTGTTAAACCACCGCTGCACTGTCCGCGTAGTCACGACATCCTCACCAAAGGCCTGTCATATCTTTCGCTCCGGGGCAGCGGCGTTTGACCCCAGTTTGAACTCGTACAGCATACACGCCCTTATGACGCTCTGTGGAGATCCCACGTCCATCCTGTCCGTACGCAAGTTCACGGTGAAACTGAACTGCCACAACCAGGTAGTATGTTGGATATACCCAAACCAATAACTGACCTTCGCCTTATCTCCATTCGCATTCAACTCACGGTGTAAGGGCCAATTGAACACAGACTTCCACAAACAGCAACAGAAGTTTCTTAGTTACCTTTATAAAATAATTAGTAGTTACACAAATAATTATTCGAATATTCGAATTTTAACAGCATTAGTTAGTAGCTCTTACGCACTACGATCCTCCGTTAAATCCCTTCGTTTTGACTTAAGAATTAATATGATCCATTACTTGTGATCTTCTCGTTATCTTCTGTCATATATTCTTTCTCACAAATAATTTAGTTTAAACCTATCTGTTTCCTTTTTTTCTTTTCCAGTATTGATTGCTTTTCAACTTCAACTAACACTTTTTGATAGAGATTTTCATTATTCGCTTCTATTTTTATCTGTCCTCCTCGACACCCCACGTATTTCGAATCATTCGGGTTATTCTCTATCGTTCGTCTACACTTGGAACTTTTGCCATAGTGAATGGTTGAATTCAAGTCTGTATTTAGGTATTTTACGTCCCTGGGCCCAAGAAAATTTTGCACTTCTCCCTCCTGGACTCAGAAAATTGTACATTTCTTTTCCCTTATTTGTTCGTATTCAGCACAGGCCTAAGCAATACAGTCGCGCTTGCTTACATTGAACTGCAGGAAATGGAGGATTACGATGTGAGCCAATAATAAATGCCCTCAGCTAATAGTAGCGCCAGTAGTGTTCTACCGAGAAAACTCTGCCTCATTTTGATACCAACATTGGTTACAGTATAGACTTTCCTCAAATTTCTCTCTCGTTGACAAACATTTTTATCTCATTCTGTACTTCAATCTCTCTTTTTCTTACTTTTAAATATGTCACTGATGCATAGAACTTAGAAAAGTATTTTAAATGACCGCAAGTGTTATGCAGGAAAAAAATGTTCTCTCCTTCTGGCTTCCGTTTTCTTCAGTACTTGACAAATATTATGTTGTTTCGCTTGGTGAATCCTTTTCCTTCAACCTTTTGAAAATCGACTTGAACTATTGCTTTTGCAAAGCTCTTCTTTCTTTTAAGCCCCAAAAAGGGAAACATGATGGCAGAAAGTTTCGAAAAGTATTGCTATTTTCACTGCTAGCATCTAATTTTAGATAGTGGATATTTACAACGAGGGGGGATGCACGTGCACCTTTGCACTCTCCTAAATCCGGCCCTGAATACAATAATACATAGTAAAAAGCGAGGCGGAACTACATGGAAGGTAAACAAACATCTTATAGAAGGCAACGGAAATTTCGAGTGTAGTTTAGTTTGAGGAGGACCAAAAGAAAACCGTAACAAGAAGGATATTCTAAAACTGTTCAAGGTGAAGATAATGAAAATCGAAAATTTCAACTCGACCCCAATATTCATGTAATGCAACTTACATCGAACCGAGATTGTTACAATAGGCTGCTTTAGGTATTGATTGAGTTGCGCATCACTTTTACTGCATTCGCTTTACGGTTCCTGGGGAAAGTCTTCTTCATTACTCGGTGATTCCCATCATTCTTCTGTTTACTATTACCCTTTACCAATGTTCTTTTCTTATGAGTTCAATAGGCCGTAAATATGCTTTATTATTATATTCTGAAATATCTCGTCAATGCTGCACTTCGACTACGTATAATGGCTCTCAAGCAATCGGTGAATTTTAGTTTAATGTTGATATGCATTTAATATAAAAAATACTTCGTATTTGAGCATTAAGTATTTGAAGGGTAAGGGGAAAAAACAAGGAATGTCCATGTATGTGCTTTTTCAGGTGCTTTGCCCTATCTGTTGGTGACTCTTGGTTCTATTTGACTGTACATGCCATGCATGCGTAGATGTAGAAATGTCCATATAAAATGGGCAAAAGATTTAACTAACCCTATTCTTCTTATGCGATTTGCAATATTAAAACGCCGTTTTCTCGAAAATGCAGTTTTGTGACATTCCTTCTTTTTTCCCCTTACCCTTCATTTAACATATACGCACTAGTTGAAGTGACTTTTTCCGCACGGAAAGAATAAGTTTATGATAAATATTTGAACCTTTTCTCCCCTTTACGATGCATATTTTCATCAAAATAAAGCAATAAAACAAATAAATACGAGGGGTGGCTGAAACGTTTTGAGCCTTGAGGAAACAAGAAGAAGTACAAATTTGGTAATACCTTTACTTTTCAACATAATTCCCTTGAACAGCAACACACTTGCTCCAACGATGTTGCAGTGCTCTTATCCCAGTAGAAAAAAATCCTTACGTTGTGACCACAGAAACTCCTCCACGGTTATCTCCTAGAGCCTTTTTTTTAGATTAGAGAACAAATAGAAGTCTGAAGGGACCAGATCTGGAGAATAGGGTGGATCAGGAACTAGTTCAAAGCCGCATTCGTGAATAGTACCATGGCAATTGCTGATGTGTGGCCAGGAGCATTGTCATGGTGGTAGAGAACGCCTCTGGACATCATTTGTGGTCTTTTTCCTTGAATTTGCATTCGAAGTTTTTTCGAAAGGTCACTATAGTATTGTCCTGTGATGGTATGACCCCTTTGCAGGTAATCAATGAATATCACACCTTGGGAATCTCAAAAAAAAAAAAAAGAAAAGAGCTGATCACTTTGCCAGCAGAGGGGATCACTTTTGCCTTCTTTGGGGCAGGGGAGGAGGGATACATCAATTGTTTGGATTGTTCTTTTGTTTCTGGCTAGTAATGGTGTACCAGACACTCGTTCATAGTAATGAATCGACAGAGAAAATCGTCCACATCACGTTCTAATATTTCAAATTGTCTAAGGATAGGACGTACCGAGTGCCTTTATGTTCGAAAGTCAGAAGATGTGGAACCCATCGAGCAGAAACTTTTGATAAACCAAGCTCATTCTTCAGAATATGATTTGCTCGCTCCTGTGATATGTCCAGTTTGTCTGCTATCTGTCGAGTTGACAATTGGCGATCTTCCGTAATCAAATCAAGTATCATGCCAATGTTTTCCGTGGTGGTAGCACTTGATGGTCTCCCAGATCTTGGCTTATCTTCAACACTGCCTACCATGCTTGAATTTCTGCATCCATCTTTTGATGGTGGCGTATGAAGGGGCAGGTTCACCTATCTTGGTAGATCTCAGACGCCGGTATTCCTTTTAACTGTAGATACTTGATGACTGATATGTACTCGATTTTTTCCATTTTCACAGCTTCTGCCATCTCACTCACTTCAAGAGCCTGTAAAAGACAAAAGAAATTACTTAGCACCAAGAGCTTGGTACACACTAATATCAATGGTTGTATTATTCTAATACATATAATTTTCTATGTTAGGCTCAAAACTTTTCAATCACTCCTCGTACAAAATAAAAAATAAGAAACTCAGCTGAACTCAAGTCTAACAAATTAAAAATACATTACGAGCTTTATTCTTTGCAAAAATGTCTAAATTCGTTTTTCCCTTTAGGATATGCATTTCAATTAAATGAAATGATAAAATCTCAGGTGGTTTCAAGTGTTAATTGTATTCGAAAATCAATTTTAAACGGTTCAAACGTTTCACAAATCAACAAACATAAGTCATTATATTTCATTTCATTTCTTTTCGAATTTCTGTAGTAATAGGCATTTAAGAACAATATTATGTTTTTATTTGATTCGTAAATTAGGATGCTTTCACGAGAATTTACGATATAAAGTTTATATATATATACAGTAAAAGCTCTTTATTCGCGCTTCCTTCATTCGCGTTTTCACTATTCGCGGATTAAAAGAAATCGACCCAATTCCTATATTTGCGGCTAAAGATTTCTTTATTCGCGGATCTAATCAGTACGTACATACATAATAATAAAAAGGATTCCAATAGGTATCCAACCCAATATCCTTTGTAAACGCCGTCAAATGGATAATAAAATGTAAAATAGACCTTATTACAACTTTGCCTAAAGTATGTTGTTAAATGATATCGCCGCTGTATTAGTTCGGACTTTGACATAGGCCGCCTTCACAGCGATCGGTGTTTTCGAGAATGTAAACAAACAGAATGAAAGCAACCTCATTACTCAATGAATAAAGTATATTTTTAAATGCCGTCACATCATTAGACGTTCCGTCCTTTGGTAAGAGCCGCTTTGCATGTTTTATTGTTTCGTCTTTCCATTCGTTACAAAAATTGTGATCGAGTAACACGTCTCTACCGCTGTCTTCCTAATTTATACAGTAATGTCAACTAAAAAAATGAGAAACGAGTTTCGACACGAAAAAAATCTGTGTTATAGCTTAAAGTGAAAATAGAAATGCTTGATCGTTTACGCCTTGGAGAGTCGTTTGCATCCATATCACGCTCATTCAATGCCAACGAATCAACTGTACGATCGATAAAAAAATCCGAAGATAAAATGAGGTCGTCTGTAGCTTCAACTTCACTGTCAGCGAAAATTGTTCGCGATCCAGCAATAGAAAAAATGGAAGTGGCGTTGTCATTATGGATCGAAGATCGCAACCAAAAAAGGGTGCCCCTGAGTGGTCCAATGGTCCGGGAGAAGGCAAATGACCGTCTTTACGCTCATTTTATAGAACCTGATGGTAGTTGTAGTGGTGAATGTACAGATGGAGGATTTCAAGCATCGGAAGGTTGGTTCAATAAATTTAAGGCGAGACAATCATTGCATAACATTAAAATCGTTGGAGAAGCTGCATCTGCAGACACTGCTGCAGCAGAACGATATCCAGAAGAATTTGCAAACTTAGTAGCTGATGGAGGATACAAACCTGAGCAAGTATTTAATGCAGACGAAACTGCACTGTTTTGGAAGAGAATGCCAAACAAAACATTCATTTCTAAAAGCGAAAAGTCCGCTCCTGGATTTAAGGCAGCAAAGGATAGAGTTACACTGCTGCTATGTTCTAATGCCTCTGGAGATTGCGTCATTAAACCACTGATGCTTTACAGATCGTTAAATCCTCGGGCTTTAAAAATCAAAACAAGGACGATCTGCCAGTGTTTTGGCATGCTAATAAGAAAGCGTGGGTTACAACCGCTATTTTTTGTGACTGGTTCCGAAATTGTTTTGTTTCTGAAGTGGAAACTTATTTAAAGAAACAGAATTTAGACTTTAAGGCAGTTCTAGTTTTGGACAATGCACCAGGTCATCCTCGCGAACTTGAAACTATGCATCCAAATATAAAAGTGACATTTTTATCTCCCAACACGACGGCTTTGCTTCAACCTACGGACCAAGGAATAATCCAGGCCTTTAATCTCTATTTCATTAGACGAACCTTCAAAATCGTATTGGATAATATGGAACGTAATCATGATATGAATGTTATGGAATGCTGGAAGAAATTTGACATAGCAAAATGCATCGTAAACATAAAAGAATCATTGGAAGAACTGAAGCCACACACATTCAAGTCATGCTGGAAAAAACTGTGGCCTGCTCTGACTGCGGAAAATGACGAAGAATGTGTGCAAATTCAAACTTTGACTGCAAACATAGCCGAAATTGCGAATGAAATAGGACGAGATGTGTTTGAACAGATAGAATCAAGTTACATTCAGGAATTGCTTGAATCGCAAGATGATTTGACTGAAACCGACTCGGAGGAAATGTTAAATTCACAGCCCATTGAAGAAGAGGCTTCAACAAGCACTGGAAACGTGACATTTAATTTGAAAAATCTTAGTGAAGGTTTAAGAATGGCAAATGAGCTTTGTGATTTCTTTATGAAAATTGATCCGTCTATGGAACGAAGTCTTATTTTTAAGAGGCAAATTGCTAATGCCACTGCTGAATATCAGTCTGAATTGAAGGAGCTTTTAAAACCTGCCAAGCAAGAAAAAATTCTAAAATTCATCAAACCATTTCCTAAGCCTAAAGATAATAATTAATCAGTATGGTCAAAAACTTCAATTACAGTAAATTGATTTTTTATATATGTATTTGTTTTTTTATTTTGTCACCTAAGAACCTATCCCCTATAATCCCATATAAATTACCATTCCGTATTCACGGTTTCTGTATTCGCGGCATATATATATATATTTCAAACTGGAAACAAGTACGTGGTGTGAAAGTGAAATTCTCCTGTACACCTTATGCATAGTGTAAACTGATATATACTAGTAGCAATTATTGTAGTACTTATGATTTGAATAATATTCGTGAAAAATAACTTAAAGTGAATCAATATAGATTAGCTGTGGTAGTGCAAAGCTGAACTACTATAGTATCAAAACTTAAGCCCATATCTCTCTGTAATTGTGAAAGTAGAAGAGAACATAGTGTAATCTATGAAATTCACCTAATTCAGTCATGGGTGCTGTAATTAAAAATTTTTATGATAAGCGTAACTTCACTTTAACGTAGGTAGCAGAAATCAAATTATTATACGTACAATCTAACAAAAACATGTAATCAAATCTCCTCTATTTAATCTATTTCTAAATACATTTTACACTTCCGATAGACTCTTGGACACCACTTACATCATTTACACAGAAACATGGCGCGGGGTCGTTTTCAGTAGATGGAACTTAAAGAGCTTTTCAAGGTCCATTTACTTCGTTTATATTACATACATAAAAGAAATAAATATTTATTTATTTATTCCACATGCTATTCTTTTAAATTAAAAGAAATTTTTTAAAAAGTTGGTGGAAATCTCATTGTAAGGGTAAATCATATGAACAAAAAAAAAAAAAAATTGATTTTTTAATAGAAAAAAAATGAGTTTTGTAATTAAGATAGAATAGATTTTTCAGGTATTTATTTGAATCAATAGAACATTGAAAGATACGTACATAATATTTAAACAAACTTGTCTCATATTAAGCTTTCTCTGGTCTATGTTCGTCACAGTGCAGAGTTAAAGCATATAAAATGTGTGTTTTAGAAAATAAAGATAAAAATAATAGAAACACAGGATTGAATAAATTGAACCAAACATAAAGGAAGTCCCACTTCACTTTATAAATACTATAAGAAAGCATAGAAATGAAACAGAATAGAGGAAGACGCTCAGCGAAGATAGTGAAGCGGCAATGAGAATGGTTGGCCTAGGGAAAAGGTGAAAAGAGAATAAACATTTCTTGTGAAAGTTCTTACAATTTTCATAAGTAACAAATCGTGTCTTCTCCTCCCCTCCCTCAGGAAATATCCTTATGTTACATCAATATTTAGTAATTCTTTCCTTATCGTTTACAGGAACATACAATTATCGCCCCTTTTCTTTATTCTGCTAGTCACACAGTTTATAAATATATGTGTACTTTAAGTTTATTATTTTTATATATACTATGTGTACATGAGTAAAGGAGGTTTTGATCACACATTTCAATTTAAAAACCAATCCAAAGTAGTATTAAAAATTATCCAATAGTAATAAATAAAGAAAAACACCATGTTTTCATGCAACATTTCTATTCGTACATTAATATGACGTGTCGTGTTAATTGCAAATAATATTATCATTCACGAGTATTCTTCGTTTTGTATTGAAGCAGTATGGGTGGTGTAGGTGACACGTGTTAGTGGTAGCTGCAGCGCGTACTTTCCTTCGAACACAACGGATCAAAATGGGTAAGCAGAAGGAGCTGAGTTCCAACCTAAAAGAGGTAATTATAAACTTAGCACTGAGAGGAAATTCTTTACGTCAAATAGCACGTACCGTTAATAGCCCACACTCCGCTGTGCAGTACATAGTACAAAAATTCAGAGAGCACGATTCAACGAGGAATTTACGGAAGAAACCAAAGGAACGTAAATTAAAAGCACGCGACGAACGTTTCATTCTTCAAAGAGTTCGAGAAAATCCCAAATTAAGTGTCCCCGAACTACGTCCATTAGTGGAAAATGTGCCCACGAGGCAGATGTGTGACCAAACTGTCCGGAGTGTGTTGTGAAAACATGGGTATCATGATCGAATACCGCGAAAGATGCCGTATGTAAGTAAGGAGAATCGAAAGAAGCGCCTTGCGTTTGCAAAACAACATCGTGATAAGGATCAAGAATTTTAGGATAGTGTTATATGGTTCGATGAGACGAAAATAAACCTTTTGGGGTCAGATGGGGTACGTAGGGTATGGAGAAAACCAAATACAGAGAATAATAATATGAACACCCCCCACAGCTAAACATGGTGGTGGGTCACTAATGGTGTGGACCTGTATGTCATATACCATCCAGTTTACTGATGGGATTATGGATGCCAATGTATATTGTGAAATATTAAAGAACAATGTCAAGCAGTGTGCAAAAAATAGGTACACATTTCAACAGGACAATGACAGTTAACACAAGGCTAGACTTAGCATGTACCAAGTTTGTGTTTTTCTTATGATTTCTTTATGGTATAATAGCCCGTGTGTACGAATAGAAAAGTTGCACGAAAACAGGGGTTCTCTCATTGTTTGTTTTTATTAATTAATATTTAATTTGATACGAATTATTTTTTTTTTTTTGTTTTTCAGTTTGTGAAGCCCTAATGTATCCAAATGTGACAATTAGCTAGCACAATATTGTTGTTTAATAAAGAAATTAAATATTTTGTTTGAAAAAACAATGTGTACGAATAAGAATGTTATATACTGTAGCTATGAAAGATACTCATTCATTTATTTCATTTCAAATAGTTACTACACTCCAAACATGTACGCTACAAATTTTAATATAATAACTTCAAACTTCTATAAACGGATCAAATGTTTACGTCAGGGACTCATGCAAACAATTTTCGGGGGGGGGGGGGGGGACAAAGACAATACATAAGTACAGTCGCGAATACACAGACACTTTAATACACATAACATACGCACAATATCCTTATTAACTACAGTATATAAACTATAGTAATATAGCAGTATTTAATATAAGCGTATTAAATACTAAGTATGTAAGGGAAAATTAGTATGTTTTGAAATGGATTTCAAAGAAGGGAACACTTTTCTAAAATCCAGGGAGACAACTATTCCCCTTGCTCCCCCCTGCGGGCGGTAATGGTTCAGGTGACTCACGATTAAATAATAATGGGTGTATACTTGGCCTTCTTGTTCCTAGTTTTAGCTGAAGAGAAGAAAATAAATTACATGACATTTTCCAACGAAAACAAGGTTCTCGTATCTACCGCTAGATGGTGTTAATAGCCTCCCAGAAAGAGAGAAACGGTTGTTCTACGAGTAATCGCAGTCCATTCTCTTTAGTGAGAAGTTGTCCCGTATTGGAGATAGTCATCTTCTTTCTTCTTCTTCTTCTTCTTCTTTTTTTTGTAATTTTATTCTAACGTCCTATAATTATGCACCGAGGCTAAGGGAATTGCTGACGATGATAATGAATGAAATGGTGCAATGAGGAAAGTAAAAGAAAACTGGAGAACCCCCAGAAAACTTACACATACAGTATTTGTCCACCATAAAGCGCACTTACGGTTGTCAGTCATATCATTCTAATTGTACAGGTATGATAATCTATCCCATACAAACATACTTTTAGAGTATGTATCCTACTATGAAAACTAAATTATACACGAAATGTACGGCCCTTAAAAGAAGAAAAACAACATACTCTTTAAATCTATCAGTTCGGAAGTTACCAAGAAAGCACTAGTTTACATCATTGTATGTGAAGTTAGAAAAAGATTGTAACACTCTAACCCACCCCCCGAAAAAATATTTGTAGATTTACAGGGCTTTCACTGCAATACAGAAGATAATTTTAGTATGATGTATACTGCTGATGTTTCATAGTTTGATGAATGCGTCGTCCAGGTACTTAGACTTGGAATTTGAAATAGTTTCGTAGGTTAAGTTCGTCAATTTAAAGTTTATCGTTCTTTTTTGTACCCATGTTACGTGATGCATGCATCTACCACTTAATATGCAATCCGAACACTCTTCTGTGGATTTATTAAAAACAATAGCAATGATTGTATAATGACTAGCAATATAATTGGATAAGTAGCAATATACATTTACTCTTCAGCCAACTATGTTTGTTCCTTCATAAAGCAGAAAACATACGGTAGGCCTAAGTGTCAATCCTAAATTAATGCATTATACTCCTGTCACTACGTAACTGATTATTTTCATATACATATTTGTCATAATATTACTCTTTTTTATTACTTTAATCTCTTGTCAACTCATTAACCGGTGATTGCACCACACACTTAATTTGAATTGAGTTGAGTTGATTTTGAGTTTAACGTCCCGTTCAGCAGCAAGGCTATATGAAACGTGGACTTACTGATTGACGTGGAATCCGAAACACATGATCTCTCGCCGAGAATCGAGCCCGGGATTCCCACGCCAAACCGCTTAGCCACGAAGGAGCTCTGTTCACACGCTTGAATACAAGGATATAACCATACTGTTTATACAAGCATTATCGTAATTATTTCATACATCTATATCAAAATTCTCTTATCTTTTTCCAAATCTGACATCAATACGTTCTTCATGCCAATGACGTAACCACTACTCTATACCACCGGGAGCTGAATCCGATCTCCCACACCAAAGGCACATATATTAACCATATAGTAACAGTGGTGCCCAAAGCTTTAACATAAGAAATGTATTACTTAAAAGAGTTATAACCTTTTGTTTGAGGGGCGATAGTGCCTCACTGACAGTTTTCACCTCCGGTATGAAGCCTGAAAAATCCCTTTCCCTTGTTTAATGCAGTTCAGGTGACTGTGTTGTAACCTATTTTTCCTCGTTTCAGTTCTCTTTATTATCAGAACACTGAAAATGGGCTGAATGATGTTACCGACTCCAGATTCGATTTCCGTTCGTTAATTATGCAATTCGTGTCTCAAGTTCAGCTGTGGGTCGAACCCCCCCCCCAAAAAAAGCGATAGTAAACTCCAAAACAATTAGCCGAAGGTAGACGTAATGATAGAAATACTGTCTTTCTATAGTTGACGTAAACTTTATTTAATGTTCTGTTAGCAGGAGTATGTCATAATTTAAGCAGTCTTAGTAGCTAGAATATACCTCACTTGGCAACTCCCGTACGGTTTTTAAGCCCTCAGGAAGCTTTGCTCATCTTTGACAATCAATTTACTAAAACGAACCCCTATAGTAATATTCTGTAATTTTTGAACAAGACAACTACGGTATATCTACAGCCCAGATCCGTAGCCACAACTAAGACAACAGGAGATTGGATTTTGAGAGGGATATATTGAGTTCAGCTCCCATTCTTGATTGCTTTTTTAAAACATATATTTACCTAAACAAAGAACTGAAAGTTTGAGGAGTTGAAGGTTGCCGCAGGAGAGTTTGGCTTCCTGAACCCGTTGCGAGAAATAAACCAAAAAAAAATCGCATTCTTTAACTACCATTTTATAAAAAATGCCAAAGGTCAATACTTTGTTTATATATTCGGAACTCTGAAGGTTTAAATGGAAGAACATATTACAAATATATTTTTAATATTTTTGTTCAATGTTAGTATTAAATGACTGAAATAAAAGCACACTGTAATTAAGAATAATTTACTACAATTGCAAACAACATTACTACTCAACGCTATCATTGAATTTACCCCGAAGAACAAGATTATAGTTCTTACCCCGAAGAACAAGTTCAAATTTACACATACAAAACATTTTTCCAAGGCATCATTTTGTCATGAAATCATAACATATATTATCTGCAATATCCCAATGTTTTTATCTGTACATTGATTTACATATAGCCTACCAGGTGTTTTAAAACAACACCGACAACGTTTAGGAGGTGATTCCTGACACCAACACGAGACAAAAAGTATAGACCAACCTGGGTGCACAAATGCTTCCTGTCGGAGTTAAAGGCTGCCGGACACATGAAAAAAAATGAATTTTAAACTTCCATAGCTCCAAAACTATGGGACATCCCGTAGTCGGGGTCAAGATTTCATTTAGAAACTAGTATGTACCCTGTCCAAATATCTGAGTTTGAGAATACTGCGGTAATTCCGCAACTATTTTTATAAAGGTAGTTGGTGAGTACTTCAGATTATGTGCCTCCTGAGCGGACGCTGATGAAAGTTTGTCGAGAATCAAGATATGGCAGTTAACACTTTTCATATAGAAGTGGTTTAAAAATATGATTGTTATATTTTAAACTGTATTACGCATTTCCGGTAGTTTTCGTTGTAATAGTTATAGTTTTTATGCATATTGCAAAAACGTTGCCTTATTCAAGTAATCTATATTGGTTTCTTTAACTAATTTATTAGATATTCATAGGCTATGTACTTTTCATGTTACAAACAATGATATCCATATTGCAAGAAGTCTCAGGCATTCATAATTTCCTTTTTTCACTTAAATACAAAACAGTTATACTTGAATAATCTTAGTTCTAAAAATATCAATAAGTGATATCAAAGATAGCAGAAGCTATTCAACCAAATTATTTCAAGTGTTCTGCGGAACATAACAGAACTGATAATCAGAATAGATGATCGATCAAGAATGTTCAATACATACAACTTATAACAAAGTGTAATAGGGATTATAGCCCAAGGGTGAGTAATAGATAAAATCCATGGCTGGGTCTAAGAATGAGAATAAGAATAAATATTACTGCAAGCTTGTTCTATTTTGTTTAAATATGTGAAAATAGTCGTGATATTCTGTACTGTTCTCGTGTAGAGCATGCATTATTACGTGCATAGTTGATGATGCTCTTCCAATTTCCCATATACGCCTTTGAGTTAGGCAACTGCTTTTACACGTTAAGTGAAAGAAGACTTTAAGCATCTGGACTGTGACTGAAGGACATTCACATGTAATTTATTTTACTCTCTTCATAGGGGAGAGTAGCCAAAATCGCAGCACTTTTTACATAAATGGTTTTGATTCGAAACTTTGGAAGAAATTTAAAATGATTATTTGATCGTATTGAACTTTATAGTTTTCCGATCCTTTTACAGTGATTTCATAACGATATCTTATCATTATCATGATAAAAAGGACGATATTTTAGAACCCTGCGATTGGTAAGATTTACGCAACAGATTTCCCAAATCGCACTATGTGAAGCCAAAATCGCACCGCCATATGAATACATGCAAATTTTATAGTAAAGTATGTGGATAAAACAAATTATAATTTCCACTGAATATCACATTAGTTTATTCATCTTTTATTAATATGAGGAATAATACATCTTTACAGAGAAAAAATACTGTAATGTAAATAACCGAGCATAGAAATAACACTTTAGCAATAAGCTAATTAAGTAGAAATGCAACCTATTAATTAAAACAAATTAATATTTCTATGATATATCACATTCTTTTATCTGATTGTTATTAATACGAGGAAGAATATATCATTAAAGGGAAAATATCCATATTTTGATTCAATAAGCAATAATCCATCAGCAATGTTGCTCATAGTCCTATGAAACGTAAACGTATCTGTATTTATGGAAAACACGGACAGCTACACCTTATGTGCACATTGGAACGTACGTTCATATCCTGAAACATCCGCACAAGACTCATGTATCCAAACTTGGTAGCTCACTGATAGAGCGTTCACCTCCGGTGCTTGGGGTCCCTGGTTCGATCCCAGCTCGCGCCGTGTGGACTTTGTGGTGGACAAACGCCGTGCTCGTGGGTTTTCTCGGGGTTCTCCCGTTTCCTCCCACTTTCTATATTCCACCATTTCACTCATCTCTCATCATCACCGTCTCCTTTAGCCTAACCGGCATAATTGTGGGACGTAAAACTTAAAGATTTCAGTTCATTTTTTCATTATATATTCAAAGCAAGTTAAAGTTCCCATGTAATGGGTTTGTATTTTATTTTCAAGTGCAAACAGTAAAAGCTAATTGGAACCATGGAAATTGAAGTACAGACAAAAAAATTAGAAAATACTCTGGATATAATAGATGTTAATGTACCAATTTATTTTGCAGAGGAGATTACACCGAGATTCTTTCCATCGAAACTTCCGGCTCCCCTCTAACGCATATCCCAGAGCCTCATTAAATGTTTAAGATTGAAATTGAAACATATCCCTGAACGTGATTGGCTTGTCACACGGCGGTGCTGAAATCCGATTGGCCGGTCAACGGATGTTGTCGAAAAGTGAAAGTATAAATTCAGTATATGATTTTTACTTCATTATTTTTAGTAGTGTCATTAACGGAAAGCATGGAGGTGATAAGTTCAACGCGAGGAGGCGAGGAATTGTGTTTCTAGGGTTATATGTATACAAAACATAAGATTTCGAAAGAAAGTATTCGGTGGAGATGTTGTAAAAGAGTTAGTCTTCAGTGCCCAGGAGTTTTGAACAGTGATTTAAATAAGTGCAATACAGTTTTGATTCACGAACATAACCATATCGGTGACGAAGATGCAGTGAAGGTTGCTGTTAGCCGAGAAGAAATGAAGAAGAGGCGCCTTCTGAATGATGGAAATCCATTACAGGTTCTGAATGATGGAATTCCTCATTGTGACACAGTTACCTGAAAATGCCCGTGCAATTTTGCCAAATGCAGAAGCATGTAAAAGAACAATGAGGAATCAGAGAAGGAAGAAATTTCCTCCAGAACCAGCGGATCTTCGAAATTTGGTTATTGAAGGTACGTTTAGTAAATTTTCTCTTTCTTTCACTGTAGGAACATTTGTTTCTGAATTTTTTCTTTAGGTAAAGTATGATACATTCTGCAAATAGCGAGGTTCTCTTATTCAATGCAAGTAGTTTTTGTTTTGTAGGCCTATGTTGCAAAAAAGCTAGTTGCCGGCTAATTCTATTTTAGGCGTGCTGTGTTTCGTACGTAACAGAGTAAAAGTGATTAACTGAAGGTTAAACATTTGAAAGTTAGGGCCTAAACGTGGTCATTTTTTAATCAGTTGTGTGGAGCCTATCAACGTTCTATGACCACATTTTTTAGCTTAGTTTCATACATAACTATATTAGATCTCCTGGTGGTGTACCAACAATTCTAATTTCCTTTGTTTGCTCTTTCAGGGGAATGGACACTCACAAAAGGATCGGAGCCAAAAACATTTTTATTCTATGACAATAGAGCGGAAGCTGTGTAACGGACCGTTTCAGCTTTGTTCATTTTATTTCAATGTTAACGTTTGAATGTTTGGTTTATGTTTATTCAATATGCCGACGTTATGTCTATCTGGGTCGTTGGATTTAAGTTTACTACTTGTATGTTTATGTTATAAAATTGTCTCTCTGACATGTAAATAATCATTGAAAAAGTTTTGTAATTAAGTTTAAAGAAGAAGAAAATATGTGTAATATATAGTGTATTGTCTTAAAACAAGACTACTAAATAATTTTGAAATATAATTTTGTGTAATTTTAAACCACAAAATAATAATCTAAAGATATAAATTACAATTATTTATTCTGCATTCTATATTTTGTAAAAAGGGATTTATTGCCAGAAAGTTTAAAGAAAAAATGATGGATCTGTAAACCAATATTCTCCGGAATCTACAGGTAACATTAGCTGTACGAAAATACATTGGATATAAGATTCATTCACTTCTGAATATCCAAGTTTTTTTTTCATTGGTATTTAGATTAGCGTAAATGTCTACGATATCTATCAAATTCGTTATCTACATCCAATTAGACACTTCTTATGAGGGCACACCGTCTTGTTTCCGAACCTGTAACTTAGAAGGAGTATGACAGCTGAATCTAGACTTATCATTTTTGGGACAGAAAATTGTCTAAGAGAATTATCCAGCAGTGAAACATGACTTATGGACAATAATTTTATATGGCTCCTAAACACTTCACCCAAGTGTATGTAATCCGAGTGCCGCTGTTCTCGACATCAAATTGGCAAGAATGCTGAAACGTTTGGGATCGGCAAAAATGCGTGCCGACAGGACAAACGTCCATCACAACAGTGTATGCTCTGATGGAACGAAAGACTCAAGCTTCGTACGAGGAATTGTTTCGAGCCGTAATTCAACGATGCACCGAACTGTCTCTTTTCCCTGATCCTGAAAACGTTGTCATGGATTTTGAAATAGCAGCAATGAATACAATCAAGACAACGTTCGGTGATTCCATTCGTGTACGAGGTTGTTTCTTTCACTTAGCTCAGTCTACGTGGAGGAAAATTCAAGAACTTGGGCTTACAAATCTCTAAAAACAGGATGAGGAATTTCGTATATTTTGTGGAAAATTGAACGCCATTGCTTTTCTTCCAATACAAGATGTACGTCAAGGGATGCAACTGCTTAGAGAAGTGGCTGCAGAAGAAGCAACAGGGCTTGTGGATTACTTCGACCAGCCTACGTTTCCGGTACATACCGGGTGTTCGGGCCTTTGCAAGAAACGACCTTAACATCCGTCTGAGAAATGTGCGCCCTATTTTCCCTCCAGAAGTATGGAATGTTCACGACGTCACACTAAATAACGAACCGAGAACAAACATGTGCGAGTCCTGGAATAAGTTCAAACATCTGGTTGGAGTCTCTCATCCGTCAATCTGGAAATTAATCCAATGCATCCAGCAGGATGAAGCCATGGTCTCGACACTGCTTTTGCATATTGCTGTAGGGGAGCGTCCAGCCAAGAAGACGAAGCGGATCTATGAGCATTTGCAGAAAAGGCTTCAAAATTTGTGCTTGGCCTACAATGCTGCAACAAAGAGCATGCAAGAATTTTTGCATGCTGTTTCATTTAATGGTGTGCACAACAAAAGTTAAAGATGTAAAGAAAAAGTGCAATGTTTAACAATTGGGATTATTGTGAACCATATATTATTGCAAATCATGTGTTATTGAAATTCATTTATTGATTTGTTAATTTTTCTTGTGTAAGTGTGTATTTAAGTTTTCTTGAATTCAATAATTTCCATTTTGACTTGCTTTGAATACCTAATGAAGCTACCAATATTACCTTTAACTGGTGTTTGTACATTCGTCCCTGGTTTCATTATTCGTGCTGATGCAGTTCTAGTCATTAACATGTGAACGTAAATATCTATTATATCCAGAGTATTTTCTATTTTTTTCTCTGTACTTCAATTTCCATGGTTGGAATCAGCTCTTACTGTTTGCACTTGAAATTAAAATACAAACCCATTAGGAGATAATTTTGACTTAGTTTGAATATCTAATGAAGCTACCAGTATTATCTTTTACTGGTGTTTGTACATTCGTCCCTGGTTTCATTATTCGTGCTGATACAGTTCTAGTCATTAACATGTGAACGTAAATATCTATTATATCCAGAGTATTTTCTATTTTTTTCTCTGTACGAGTACTTCAATTTCCATGGTTCGAATCAGCTGTTACTGTTTGTACTTGAAAGTAAAATACAAACCCATTAGGGGATAATTTTGACTTAATTTGAATATCTAATGAAGCTGCCAATATTATCTCTTACTGGTGTTTGTACATTCGTCCCTGGTTTCATTATTCGTGCTGATACAGTTCTAGTCATTAACATGAGAACTTAAATATCTATTATATCCAGAGTATTTTCTATTTTTTTCTCTGTACGAGTACTTCAATTTCCATGGTTCGAATCAGCTGTTACTGTTTGTACTTGAAAGTAAAATACAAACCCATTAGGGGATAATTTTGACTTAGTTTGAATATCTAATGAAGCTGCCAATAATATCTTTTACTGGTGTTTGTACATTCGTCCCTGGTTTCATTATTCGTGCTGATACAGTTCTAGTCATTAACATGTGAACGTAAATATCTATTATATCCAGAGTATTTTCTATTTTTTTCTCTGTACGAGTACTTCAATTTCCATGGTTCGAATCAGCTGTTACTGTTTGTACTTGAAAGTAAAATACAAACCCATTAGGGGATAATTTTGACTTAGTTTGAATATCTAATGAAGCTGCCAATAATATCTTTTACTGGTGTTTGTACATTCGTTCCTGGTTTCATTATTCGTGCTGATACAGTTCTAATCATTAACATGTGAACGTAAATATCTATTATATCCAGAGTATTTTCTATTTTTTTCTCTGTACTTCAATTTCCATGGTTCGAATCAGCTGTTACTGTTTGTACTTGAAAGTAAAATACAAACCCATTAGGGGATAATTTTGACTTAGTTTGAATATCTAATGAAGCTGCCAATATTATCTTTTACTGGTGTTTGTACATTCGTCCCTGGTTTCATTATTCGTGCTGATACAGTTCTAGTCATTAACATGTGAACGTAAATATCTATTATATCCAGAGTATTTTCTATTTTTTTCTCTGTACGAGTACTTCAATTTCCATGGTTCGAATCAGCGGTTACTGTTTGTACTTGAAAGTAAAATACAAACCCATTAGGGGATAATTTTGACTTAGTTTGAATATCTAATGAAGCTGCCAATATTATCTTTTACTGGTGTTTGTACATTCGTCCCTGGTTTCATTATTCGTGCTGATACAGTTCTAGTCATTAACATGTGAACGTAAATATCTATTATATCCAGAGTATTTTCTATTTTTTTCTCTGTAGCAGTACTTCAATTTCCATGGTTTGAATCAGCTGTTACTGTTTGTACTTGAAAGTAAAATACAAACCCATTAGGGGATAATTTTGACTTAGTTTGAATATCTAATGATGCTGCCAATAATATCTTTTACTGGTGTTTGTACATTCGGCAATGGTTTCATTATTCGTGCTGATACAGTTCTAGTAATTAACATGTGAACGTAAATATCTATTATATCCAGAGTATTTTCTATTTTTTTCTCTGTACGAGTACTTCAATTTCCATGGTTTGAATCAGCTGTTATTGTTTGTACTTGAAAGTAAAATACAAATCCAGTGCAGTGAATATAGTGCAGTCTTCAGCAAATTAAAAAAGATACAATTTTCCATAAATTAGTAAAACTTCTCAAATCAGTCCATCAATTCCAAGGTTATAGGCAAATAAATTTTACAGAAGGGAAAGAAATTTGGTTCCTGACTGGACATTCGTCACAGGTTTGATTAGTCGCGGTGGAGCAGTCCTAGTTAATAACATGTGAATTTAAATATCTATTACATTCAGAGTATTTTCTCACATTTTCAGTACTTCAATTATAAATGGTGCCAAAATTTCCATTTGCTTCGTTTCTTGGTGCCAACATTACCAGTGCCAAAATTGCCGTGTCAAAACTACTGGTGCCAAAATTACCGCGCCCCACTATATTTATCTTGCTCTATTGGGAAACGGATTGCTACAATAGTATTATTTTTTCTTCTCTAACTTTTCTTCTTGTATTAAGAGCTCATCAATCCATAAGAAAGAATAATTTGAAGGGTAAGGGGAAAAAACAAGGAATGTCCATGTGTGTGCTTTATCGGGTGTTTTGTCCTATCTGTTGGTGACTCTTGGTACTATTTAACTGTATATACCATGCATGCGTAGATGTAGAAATGTTCATGCATAAAGGGCAAAAGATTTGACTAACCCTATTCTTTATTACGCGGTTTTCAATATTAAAACGCCGTTTTCTCGAAAATGAATTATTGTGACATTCCTTCTTTTTTCCCCTTACCCTTCATTTAATAACTAAAATTTACTGTCAATTTTAAAGGAGTAAAACAAATTATAAAAATGTGATTAATTTTAAGTTCCTGGATTAATATTTATTCAGTGTTAAAATTCTATCCAAATGTGTTGTTCTCAGGAAAAAACTTGTTTTTACAAGTGTGCTTTTAGTATAGGTTCAGTCCTTATTTTGCACGAGATAGATTTTTAGCTTCTGAGCACAGTCTCCCCCACTTCCATTTCTGTCCATCATTACATAATGTAACAGACCATTTTGGCACATGGTCCTTACAGTAAGTATAACATGTTATTTATACTTTAACGAGAAGTAAATTCAGTTTCTCAACTCTTGCATTAGTGGTAGAGCGTTCACCTCCGGTACTTGGGGTCCCTGGCTCGATCCCAGCTCGTGCCGTGTGGACTTTATGGTGGACAAACACCGTGCTCGTGGGTTTTCTCGGGGTTCTCCCGTTTCATCTCACTTTCTTCATTCCACCATTTCACTCATCTCTCATCATCACCGTCTCCTTTAGCCTAACCGGCATAATCGTGGGACGTAAAACTTAAAGATTTTTCAACTCTTGCATTAGCTGCTTATCTGAAAATTTGAAATGGTTTGTTTATTTAATCGATTTTATCATTTTGTCAAAGATTGTTTATATCCAGATGTACAATTTGTTACTAAACGTGCAGATTCAGAACAAAGAACTACATAATTAATATACAATTTCTAATCAAATATTTATGAAAATATTATATAACAAAATAATTATACATTTTGCATTTTTATCTATTGTAAATTTAATCTACAAGCGTGTGATTCTAATGAAAACCGAAGTCTTTATGAAATGTTCTGTAAGAAGAAGAAGAAGAAGAAAAGTAGTAGATACATATTGTAGTAAAAAAGAAAAAAAGTATTATTGATGTATTAAGTTCCTGTCACAAAATTATTACTTCTGGTCCATGTTCCGTTAAGGGAGTCCAAAACTACCTAACCGGAGTATGTTTAGTACAAGGAGTCCAGAAGCACGTAAAAAGCACAAAATTTACAGGAGAAATGAATGATGCAAGTACTTAGACGTAACATAACGTAACCAAATCTAACCTAACCTAATATAAACTAACCTAAGCTAACCTGAACTAACCTAAACTAACCTAATATTAATAGAAATAAGCGAAATAGGCCTACTATCATTTTTTGGAAAATTATGCGGGACCCCTACACTAATATAACATAAATTAAACTAAGGATTGAGTATAGCCCGCTCCCCCCATTGATTTTTAACGAATCATAGTGATTCTAACGATTCATACTAGTTCATAATGAATCGGAATCGCATGTTATAAAGATTTAAGATGTAAATCTTGCGGTAAGGAAGCTTTAGTATAAGTAGTAGTAGTAGCAGTAGTAGTAGTAGTTAGTAGCAATAGTAGTAATAGTAGTGGTGGTGGTAATTAGTAGCAATAGTAGTAGTAGTAGTAGTAGTAGTAGTAGGAACGGTTTAGAAGCCCCGCAGGGGTTGGTTGGGTTCTGTTCTCGATATAAGTAGTAGCAGTAGTAGGAATAGTAGTAGTAGTAGTAGTAGTAGGAATAGTAGTAGTAGTAGTAGTAGTAGTAGTAGTGGTGGTGGTAGTAGTAGTGACTCTTCCAGTTCCGGTGACAAAGAACTTGGGGGAGCGGGCTATACACAAGCCTAAACTAATCTAACCTAACCTAAACTAACGTAACCTAACTTAAACCAACCTAAACTAACCGAATGTGAACAGAAATTACCAAAATTGTAACATTTTTTTAGAGAAAATAGCTGGATCCCTTCTGCTAAACATAGGCCACCTAACCTAATATAACGTTATATTATGTAATCAAATGAAGATCAATGGAAAGAAGTGGAGAAATTGAAAAATTTCGTGTGGAAGAAATTACTGGCCCCCCTTAAAGGAACATTGACCCTTATGCTTTGTGATTGAAAAAGGTTGAATTATTTCTTCACCAAATACACCATATTATTAAAAGAATAGTGTTAGTAATTTGGTGCATGGAATAATAATTAAACTATCAAATATATAGTTGTTGTGAATTCTAATTACCTATTTAAGTGGTTCGTTTTCCTCAAGGCAATAAAATATGGATAATATGTTCAAGTAAACAGTTAGGATCCCTGACAATATCTCATCACCTGAATACGTCGTGCTTCTCGTTCGTTTACTTATGTATTTCCAGATGAGTGAAAATATGTAGATGTTCTTGGCAGACGATAGTATATCTGATCTGTTGTGATAAAGCGTACTGATGGTGGATGTGGCCGTATCATAGTACAAGTATACTCGCTAATACATATTCGTCAGGATACTTTAGTAGTCACGGTGAAAGTCTATATTTGAGGCACTGCTGCGAGATTAAAAATACATGGTGCTAATAGAGCCCTGTCTAGAGTGCAAGTAGCGTATTGCTTTTCTTTGAAGACCACGCCTGTGGCATATAAATAATTGTAAACCCTGACTGATACATGTTGCTAAGAGGCATTTATAGTAAAACGTACTTCGTTGCCGCCCATCATCCTGATATCTTTTTCATCCATGTTATATTGATCAATTGTCAACTGCCATTCCAGCTATACTCAATAGTCATCATTATTCCACGAAGAACATCTGGATATTACCAATCACCTACACATTGCTACGCACCACGACCAGGGGACTTGGCAGCGTACCTATCGATATCCAGGCCAAAATAAAATTTTCAATCTATTTGGAACCGTCTCGTGTTGCCTTGGTGTGACCCGGCAATGTGAAGGGGCGGCTACAATAATATAACACCGCACAATCAGACTATCTTCCTAAGATGGAATTACCTTCAAATGAGAATATTATATGGAGAAATGCACATAATGGCTGTTCATGTATCTGTAGTATTTTATAATCAAAGAGAAGCATTTTGAATTTGATTTGAGACCACTACATTGTAGGGTAAAGTAATTAGAATGAAAATTAATCTTTAGAATAAAAACGCGATTAAATGAAGAGGAAGAATAAAACTTGCCAAGTTCTATCCAGAGCATTTCTGAGTATTGCTGTGAACTATTAGGAACAAGTGAATTGTTATTGACTTTATCTAAATATAAAGTTTATCTAAACATCTATCATGTCTTTTTGTTGAGGAAAAATAAATTGCACTGTGGATAGTTTCTTGGACTTCATGAAATACACCACAAATTTGGCCACAATCATCCAGCAATGGTCAACAGTCATACGGGTCGTAACCTCACATTACATGACCATACAGGCTTACATGTCGTTCAAAGGGCGGCGTAGACTCTCCATGAATTGCAATATGAAATTTCTCTTCACCCACCGTATTCGCCTGACGTCTCTCCAAACGACTAAGACCTGTTCCAGCATCTCTATCATTTCTTAGTAGGAAAGAAGTTGCTGGTGATGAGCGCTTCAATGTGCAATCGATAAATTCTTTCAATCGCACACTTCTTTCGTTATGGAATCCAGTCGTTGCCTGAGCATGACAGAAGTGTGTGGTGGTAGCAGGGGACTAACCAGACAGTGTAGTCATAATATTTTGAGGGAAGAGGGGTGAGATTGAAAGTGGCACATGCATCACGGACATTTCAATCGTACCAACTGAATATTTTAGTTTCGTGGATGATAAAAGTGAACTTCAGTTGGAATGTTGATACCAGTAAGCATGGACCATTATTCGAATTTTATTTAAAATATTTAAGAAAAAATAGAAAGTAAAGTTTAGAATTAAGAAATTTAAAGTTTTGTAATTAGAGCATAAAGTGAGTATTGCAGTATTTTTTATCAGCTCTGTACAAGTAGTATGGGCATATGTCATCGTTAAGAAAAGACGAATAATAATAAATAAATAGAATCTGATGGTTAATAGTGTATTTTGCTACATATACAATAACATAACATAAATAAATAACAATTTCTTCCTGCAAAAAATAAAATCTCCCAATTATTATGGACAAACAGTGTACCTAATTTTGTCTTTCATGATTTTCGTAAAAACTTCCCATGAGAATTTACTTTCAAGTACGTTATTTGTGGACCGCGATCTATCCACTCATATATATGTCTTATAATTGAAATGTACTTCAGTTAAACACAGAATAAAAATTAAGATCATTTTACGTCATATCTCGCCACATAACCAGTCTTTGGTTAGTTGACATTAATTTTATTGGCTTTTATTGATCTTATTTCGTAGCCTTCCATCATCAATGATCCCTACAACGCCTTTATTGTCGTCCGTAGGATACACTTGATATTTGTTGGGTCCGTGTCTTGACAGTAGACGTTCGATAATTAACACTGAGAGTTAACATAATTAACATTAACATTGAATCGTAGTCAGGAAGTATACGTGTAATGTATAATTTGCTCGGATCCCGGTATCTTCTTCGAAGAAGTCCGCGAGATACCCCGGTTACAACTATCATCGCCACCGTAGAGAGCTACGGAAAATTGGAAACTCTTTCAGATTAATCAGAACAATCAGTGGATAACAAGATATATAGTAAAAGTAACTATCTGACTTCTACCTCTTAAACCACCCTACCGATCTCGATGAAATTTTCAATATAGATGAAATTTGGGCCTGGAATAGTTTTTATCATTTCACTTTGACGGTGTAACTTAGGGTAGGGGATGATATTTAAAAGAGACCGAAAATAGAATCCATAGTTTTCGGGGTTGCTGAGATGAACAGTAACACTTCCGATACCAGTTAAATCCAAATTCAACCCTACAACTTGAGAGAAGGAAGGGAGAAATATATAAAAATGATCGAAAATGCCGAATATCAGTGTCGAATTCATAGTTTTCGGGGTCGCTGAGACGATCAGTGACACTTGCCATGCAGTTTAAATACAAATACCACGGATATTTAGTAAGAACTAAGAGGTAATCCATTCAATTACAGAAAAATGAATTCAACACAAATTCTTAAACAAGATAACAATTATATTGGATTATTATGGTTACTAGAGAAACATATAACAAGCATTAATTAGATATATCAAATATCGTATTTCACTCATGATTCATATAGGGCCTATCAATAGTAGTATAATAGAAGATATTTGATTTAACATATTTGTGCAGTTGCACTCTGAAATCATTCGTTCATCGAGATTATGCTCTTACAGGTAGGATCTAAGTAATCCTCAAATGGTGTAATATCATAAAACAACATTAAGATAGTGTAGATGTTTACAGTTAGGTACCTGATGTTTTCCTTCCCTTTTTTCTTATTTCCTTCTACTGTTTTAATTATCTGTGGAGATCTACCGTGTACCTCTACAGAGATCTACGATTCATTGGCTGTCGTCGTTGGGAGCATACTAAATACAGATTTTACCTTTCCTAGACCTTTCTTCTTCCTCCTATATTTTTATCCGTTGTAGTATTTATTTATTGCTATTTCCTTTGCATTTCATTTGATTAATTCTTTTTATATTAATAACACTAAAATTCATATAACCATTTCCTCTACTCGTAGAAAATAACATAATTTTCTGTTACATTATATTTCATTAACTAAAGAAACATTTAATACAACCTTTGTGTTGCAGAGCAGATCCAGCATGCTAAGGCTTAGGTTAGGTTAGGGTAGGTTAGATTAGGTTTGGTTAATTAACTTAGTTTAGGTTAGGTTAGCGTAATTCAGGTTAGTTTAGCTTAGCTTGAGTTATTTTAGTTTCGGTTAGTTTCGATATTCCTAGATCTATTCTGCGGCACTTAATCCCTAACTACTACTAATAACATTAGTATTAATACTTTCAGATTCCTGTGTTCACCATACACTGAGAAAAAATGTGCCTGACGTACTTAAAAAGATAGGTTACATTAGTAATTCCTGTAGTTTTTGGGCTTAACGTACAGCAGACGTATAACTGAAAACGCATGTTTTTATAATACTTTCCGTGTAACTGTTCCATCTATAGGTACTTTCAGTATGAAACAATACAGCTGGTCAAAATCTCACATACAAATGGATGTATACAACATATAGCTGAGGAATGTAACATAAGTATATGCATGTGATATACGGAAAACTGTTAGATGTCAGACATCTTGCAACGGCATGATGTAAATCTAAGGGCAGTGCGTGCGTACTGATTTCTGTAATCTGATTTTCACGAAGCTTTGCACCCCTTGTAAACAATGCAGACTGCAGTGCACAAATGTTGCTAACTAATTAAACAAAAAATGTTATATGCAATTTTGTGCCAAGAAATAAATAAACAAACTGAAGGGGGAAAAACAATTAGATTAAAAATAAAATGGCATGGGCTTGTGATAAGAGAATCAGGAACCATTTTCTCTCTTTTGCAGAGGCGTACGCACTGCTCTCCTGAATCTTTGAACTACTATATAAACACATACAGGCATCAGGAGGAAGAAGGGCAGAACGTTGAATTTCTTCTACCAGTGTAAATTATAACTAAAACCTACTATCCCCATTCCTAACGTTTCCTCTAACTGACAATCTACCTAAAATGTTAGGATTCAGAGCCACTATTACATGATGAGTTAGTGCTCCTACTAGCAGATCTATGGTTGGATGGATGGATTAAAGTTTATAGTCCCCTTCAACAACAAGGTTCTATAAGATTTGGACCTACAGCCGAACGAGTGATCCGAACTACATGTACTTCCTCCGGAAATCGAACGCGAGTCTCCCGCCCGACGACGAGTACGCGGATCATATAGGCACAAAGGAGTTAATTATCAGATCTAGAAACATGTGCAGTTGTACACACGACTTCTATTCAAAATTGAGCTCTTGGGGGACCGCGGTGGCTCAGTGGTAGAGCGTTCACCTCTGGCACATGGGGTTCCTGGTTCGATCCCAGTTCGCGCCAAGTGAACCTTGTGGTAGACAAACATCATGTGCGTGGGTTTCCTCTGGGACCTTCAGTTTCCTCCCACTTTCTTCATTTCAATATTTCATTCATGTTTTCATCAACACCGTTTCCTTTAGCCTACTCTGCATAATCGTGGGAAGTGAAATTCGAAAAATTTCATTTCATTTCATTTCAAAATTGAACTCTCTGAACGTTTCCATTATAGGCGAGCGAGTGTTTGGGACAAGCAATTGTTCATTCTGCAAGAACTTGAAAACTACTGAGTTTACTTATTTATTGAATAGATAATTTATTATTTTATTTCCTTTGTTATATGTAATAAAATACCTATAAAATATATTTTGAATCCTCGTGACTTATCCTTTCATTTGATATCTAACAGAAAAGTTACGCGATAAACTAAAATCACTCATGAGAGTATGAAGACTCTATCGACATCTTATTCAACAAATTCCAAGAAACTTTTTAGATTCTACATAGGAACAAAGACGCATTATTTAACATGCACATAGTACCTCCTCTTAATTTCACTGCAGACAGAAAAAATAAGACTCAAAATTATGAACATTCCTATCCAATATTATAAAAATTCTTAAATGTTGAAGATCCCTTTGTACATTATTTCATTTCTGACATCGAATATTCGGTTTTTGCATCTTTTAAATGGTCATTTATTCTGATCGCATTTTAAAAAGGCGATATGCAAATTATAATTGAAAAAATTAGCCTCATATTACTTCGTAGTGAATCACTAAAATAGGTTTTATCCTCTTTAACTTCTCTCTATCCCCCTCACACACACACTCTCTCTCTTTTTAATTGACTATTTCCTCATCTCTAATGAAAGGTCAAACTCAAAGATCTGAAATAGTATAAGGAACTTATTATGTTCAATAAGAACAGCTAGTTCACTTGATTTCTCTTTTTTATTTTCTTAGCCCATTTTCACGAAATGGCACAATTGTTTGACAACCATTCTTTGTGAAAAACTTAAGAATAACCATGAGTTAGCAACATTGAAAATGAGACTAATAACCGTTTATTCTTCCATGAGCAAATAGTACACTACAAATGCAATGTATTATGGTAATTCATGTATTGTTAAGGCACAGTAAGAACATTTAGGTTTCGACTCCAAGTAAATATCTATATGGAATCGAAATCTTGAACCAAAATCGAATTTGTAAGGGAAAACTGTTACAACAAATGACAAAACACAAGAAGTGAGCGTCACAATTAAAAGATGTCGCCCAAGGAAGCCTGCACGTTACTTGCTGCTCCGAGTTATTCTGTTAAACATAAACAAGGCAAACCCGTAAGTGCAGAAGAAAAGCAAATACTTTATCAAACGATATCAACGTTGTTCAATACACTTAAAGAAAATTAAGACCTATAATAGCTAATTTTCATGTCCTCATAGAATATTTATTTACTTACTTTATGAAGTTAGTATTTGTACATTTGCATGCTATACAATGTAAGAAAGCACATCAATAAATTGAACTAAAGGGGGAAAAGTACCATCTGTTTTTCATGGATATGCTTAATGATTTAGGTAATAGATGAAAAAGAAATATCTCCCATAATGATTAATATGCTTCCTGTTACATACCAGCGCCATCTCTTTATTGTTCAGTTGATAATTTGACATAACTCATTGTAATTTCGCCTATAATTACAGTTTGGAGAAAAATAACAATGTTCAGTTGCTCTTAAAAGAGGGGGTATTATATAGTATTGAGTATTTTGCCCTATATCACGGCAATGGTGTGAGAGTGAGACGAGTAATGCACATCGCAGTATCAGAAATACATGCACGTGCTGCAGCAGAAATATTGCGGGAAACACACGAAACAACTTCCTCTTCACCAATCAGCAAATAGTCGTGCGCGCAGTGATACAACATCAAGTTAATCGGTTTGTTTTTGAAAGGTGCAAAGGACTGTGAAAAACGCTTTAGTAAGCAAGAAAATTAAGAATATTTGTACAATAAACCGGTATCCGGAGAACGGATATTTCTCAGTGTAAAGAGGCAATACCGAGTAAGGAAGATAAGGAATAGATATACGTGAGTTCAAAAAGAACCAGTGTAAGTTGTATTTGCAACTAACATTAAGTATGCATTATAGTGAATGTGAGTTTATTTAATCTGTACCATAATATTATTATAGTTATAATGGAATTATGTGACAATTGTATTAATTTAAGAAAACTAGACAGGATTCAGGATCATTACACCCAAAAGAAGAATGCTGCATAATTTGTCAAGTAGGCTAATCTTCATTAAAGATTATGAAGTTCATTATGATCTAAATTTCAGTGAAATATTTAGAATTTTAATTTAAATTTTCATCTAACTATAGTCGCAATATCATTAAAATGGATTTTAGCAGTGATTTGTGATATTCGGGGAAATAAACCCCTATCAATGAAAGTTTTACTGATTAGTCATTGTAACTGCTACTTCGCTACAAAACGAAATATTAAAATATTGTTTGGGTTAACTGCCGCAGATGGCGGTCCCAAAATACAAAGCTTACAGAGAATTGAACAGTATCAAACGAAATGTCAGCATGAAAGTAAAAAAAAGGGTAGTAAAGGTTATCAGTGAAGGGTGATTAATAAGAAAGAAAAAGAAAGTTAAATTCTGGACTATATGAGTTCGCATTTTGATGCAATATTTGGTAAACAGCCAACACAGCATAATGTGGCAGTGTTTCTAACCTATTGTCTTATTAACTAACCTAGGACGTGTATGCTTCAGTAATGAAGGAAAAACAGAAATGTAGAGCTGAAACTAAAAAGAGGAGAATTGCATTTGAACCAAACGTAGTGAAATTGGGCAAAACTTTTGTGCTATCCAATTTTATGCGGGCAAAAATTTATAAAATTTACGGAATAAATATAATATTTGATTTCACAATGGGATTGTACAAGTAATCAAAATATATCAGGATCTTACCTCTTATATATATACAGGTAATAAGGTAGAAATACGAAATGGAAAGTGTGTTTTCTATCACACAACAGTTCATTAAAAAGACTCAATGAAGTGAAGTGCTATGTGAAGGCAGTGTACAAATTCTTCATAGAAGTGTTTCAAAACTCTGCCAGACACAGTTCATATGTTTTATGCCATATAGCGTTTTTTTTCAGTAGCTTCGTTGAGGCACATATCCATCGTCGCTGACGCGCCTGCTCCCTAAAGATTCACCCCGTCGCTGCCACTCAGATCTCTCTGCTGTGCTCCTGCTCTGACTCGGTTAGATAACATTTGGACTTTTAGTGGACACCTAGTACAAGTTGGTTTAAGTTTTAAAGTTAATTCGTGGCTTATGCACTACAGTTTGTATCCTGTTTGTGCAAACGCTGTAGTTATACTCATCCTCTTGAAGTCAATCTGAACGAATTAATGTAACAATTTCTAAGGCAGTAAGAGTGCATTTACTACTCAAAAAAGTTCATATTTAATGAATATAAGTATCAACTTGTGTGGCAATATAGTACAGGCAAGAAATCTCTTCGTACGCGTTTTGCAATTTTTGTAATTTTTGATGTCCCAGAGGCAGAGGCTCCGCTTCCAATCCTCTCTCTAAAAGTTTACTTACATGATACTGTTGTAGAATAATGTTTACAGTGCTAGAAAGAAACATGGGAAGGCAAGGATTCATTGTTCTAATTTTTTCTGAATATCGCGTAGTTTGCAACACTTAACTGTTGGAAGATACTAATTTTTCCAAGTAATGCAATACAGACTAATATGCATCTTGCAAAGAGCACACGAAGCAAGAAACTGAGAAATCATTGTGATTAACAGTAAAGAATGTAATACAACGATAACGTTGTATGTAACATCAGCAATCTATGCCTATTTACAGAAAGGGATCAGAGGCGAATTATGTGAGCAGTATAATGTATAAAGAAAAAGAAAGACATATAGAGATTTCGAAATATTATTTGTGTAATCGGTAACTAAAATAAGAGTTGTTGTTACTATAGCAACGACATAAATAAATGTACATGTATGTAGACATCTTGACGAGTAAATAAGTGTATGTATAAAGGTTTAGATATTTTATTGTATATGCAGAAAAGTTAATTATGTACACTTCTCATGGTCAAATATTTAAAAAAAAAAACAGTTAAGAAAGTGTTAAACGCGTTGAATTATTTTGAAGATTAACTTAAGATACGAACCAGGCCCTTACAAAAATTGGTGCCTCACCACGAGAATTATATAAGTGTCGTTTGGAAGGTTAGTAAAAACAGCAAGCTTTCAACGCGACCTTAATATTACTATATTGCGAAGTGGAAAAGTAATTAAGCGAAATATGGCCATGAGTACGGAAAGTAATAATATGATTGGTGAACAGAGTGTATATCCTGA
Organism: Thermobia domestica; assembly: GCF_964235325.1. NCBI lineage: Eukaryota > Metazoa > Arthropoda > Insecta > Zygentoma > Lepismatidae > Thermobia > Thermobia domestica. The sequence goes on along the minus strand of NC_137463.1, from coordinate 167,930,127 downwards.
ATTGAGTCCGAGTGACAATTTGGTTGATCTTCTAAAAGACTTGGCCCAACAAATAAAAAATCAGTCAGAACAAATTAAGAATCAGCCCGAGCAAATCAAGGACCAAGTACGAAAAGGTGATGAGTTGGCGCAAAAAATGAAGAACCAGTCTGACCAAATTCAAGAAAAGTTGAACCAGCAAATTCAACATGTAGATGAAAAATTGGATCAGAAATTAACTCAGTTAGCCAACGACTTTGATGAAAAAATAGTGAAATTGAATCAATGTAATGAAGACCGATGGGAGCATGTTCAACATCAGTTAAATCAGATGAACCTACATGTGGTGGAAAAATTCGAGAAGTACGAAGAGAAAATAGAAAAGGTTGTACAAAGGAGCACAGAAATACAGGAATCCATGGATGTTTTAGAATAAACAATTAAAGCCCATGAAAACCATATTAAAGTACTGCGAGATGAAGTTAATTTCATCAAGGAAAGGTGTATTCCCGGTACTTCATTCCAGGATGCCGAAAGCACGAATCATCCTATAGCCACAAGTTGGGTACCTGATCATCCTCCAAGAACAACATTGGAATTTGATGGATCATCGAGTGGTGCAGAGAGTAGTGACAGAGAAGAACAAGTGAGACAAACATCCAAGCGCAGACACATCTCCAGTAGACGTATGAAGACATCCACAGGTAAACAGTTGCGGTTTAGCGAAGTAAAGTCGCTCACAAAGTTTAGTGGCGTGCCAGGAGATATACCCGCTAGGGCATTTCTCGAAAAATTCCAGGATGAATGTGAGCTCATGGGTGTAAATGAGTCTCAATTCTTAAAACTATTACCGCATATCTTGTTGCCACCTTGCTTAACATGGTTTAAGGCTATTAGAGGTAGTCTTCATTCGTATTCAGATTTTAAGAATGCTCTTTTGTCAAATTATGAAAACGATTTTATGGTAGCGAATAGAGATGCTGTTTTGAGAACGAACCATTACAATCCAAAGTTACACTGGAGTATTACTGAATTTGTAGTATATACATATCATGAGTTAAGATCATTAAATCCCAATCATCCGGAATCCCGAATTATAGCTTCAATTAGGATCTTATTGCCATTTAGACTACAACAGTTGTTAATGTCGGCTCAATGCATTAACTTCAACCATTTAATTATGGTCATTCAGAGTTATGAGAGTCAGTCTGCAATTCAGAATAACAATAAGATGCAGGATAGAGGTCAGGGTAATTATGCACGTAATCAGACACAATATGCATCTGTTCGTAATGTAGATATACAACCTGAAAATGATTCTAATGTTCGTAGTTTCAATAATAGAATGAATAGTTATAATGGTACCGGAAATCAAACGCAACCTAATTATAGAATTGGGGCTAGGAATTTCAGAAATAACAACAGGAATTTCAGTAGGAGTAATAATTATCGCCGATTCTCACAAAATCAATTTGCAGATGGCAGGAATTTTGCAAACAGGAATCAAAATATGGTATCATCCTATGAAAGACAAGCACGTACACAAGATTGTGCTATACAATGTTCCTTAAATGAACCCTTCGAACGTATAACTTGAACCGACAAAAAGGCGTCCGATGGATTTGTATTAATTTGACCTTTGCTTACGTCTATGGTTAATATGTTCTTCAGTTGATTTATTATTAAAATGTACGTTGAAAACATATTAATTACGAAATACTTTGATTATGGGTAAAACTCATTATTTACGGAATATTGACGAAGTTAATTTATGGCAGTTAACTGAAAATGTTATTGATTTGTTCCTTATAGTTTTGTTGCAATTTCCTTTTATAGCACTAATTGAAGAAATGATGTTTGTGTTTCATGTCTTTTGCAAAGTTATCTCATAATCACTTATTTAATATTATGAATATTTAAAAATAAAAGATCGTAATTTTAATGTAAACTTATGAAAGTAATGACAGATATATCAAATAGATGCACCTTATTATATGGAAAGAGTAAGAATAATGGATATCGAATCTCTTAATTTTTCAAAGTTTATTAATGTATTAAATGATGACCATCAATGCGTTTATATGTTCCAACTTTGTTGACTTCTGATCCTATCAATATTTAATATTACGAAGATCTTTGTTTGTAAATAGTGTTGCTTGTATATGAAGGAATAGTTAATTTTGTACCCTAGAAAGAAACTACCAGGCAGGTTTAATTCTTGAATAGCCTTACTTATGATAATTGTAATTCGTCGTTATTAATACTGAGATATATTGACAAATATAAGAATGTGTGATGTTATATTATATATAAATGGAAAAGTAGAATATGTGTATTAAAGGTAATATTATATATACATATATGAGGGCTATTCAAAAGGTAAATGTTTCATGATATCTAACCCAAGGTTCTTTCCTTCATAGTAAAACTATTCTGGAAGTCCCGTTCGAGGCGACATCTACAACGATAACGTTGTATGTAACATTAGCAATCTGTGCCTATTTACAGAAAGGGATCAGAGGCGAATTATGTGAGCAGTATAATGTATAAAGAAAAAGAAAGACATATAGAGATTTCGAAATATTATTTGTGTAAACGGTAACTAAAATAAGAGTTGTTGTTACTATAGCAACGACATAAATAAATGTACATGTACGTAGACATCTTGACGAGTAAATAAGTGTGTGTATAAAGGTTTAGATATTTTATTGTATATACAGAAAAGTTAATTATGTACACTTTTCATGGTCAAATATTAAAAAAAAACAGTTAAGAAAGTGTTAAACGCGTTGAATTATTTTGAAGATTAACTTAAGATACGAACCAGGCCCTTACAGAAAGACGGATATGAGAAAACGAGTAATTGTAGGTAAGGTATATGAAAATAAAAAGTAAGTAGCAATAGAACGTTGAAAACAGGTACATATGGCTCTAATCCGGAGCCGCCATCCGTGGAAGATTAGCCGATTGCTTTAAAATGATAAACTGTTACCTTTCAAGATTCTTTTGCTACTTTAGAAGTTACATTATTCAAATTATTTATTAAAATTGAATAAGGATCAACTTTCTTTTTTTAAAAACTAAATTCTCATCTATTTTATGTATGTTTATTTTAAAATTCTTCTTTTTGTTTCAGGTGCAAATTGGGATACATTTCACCTAATAGCTATTCAGATGCCGGTAATTTCGCAGTATAGATTCAGAATACGATGGTTATTATAATAAACAGATAACGAATTATCAACTGAACAACATAAATCATATATCTTTAATGAAATTCAAGAATAATAAATAAATAGCAAATGGAATAAATAATATTAAACGGAACTTATGTATGTCAAGCATACTGAGGCATTACGTACAAACAGATATAAGTTTCGAGACGAGACAGTTCCAGTCTAGTATTTTGAGCATCACTACTCATTAACCATACTATGTACTGTCCTAGTTTTATAATGAAGACCTTAATGAGGTTATATTTTAGTTTCATCTCAATAAGTTATTAGTTTCTTTATTTTCTTGAAAACTACGCATTAGTTTTTACACTCCTGCACGTCATTTTGTTTTTCTTTTGAATGCACACTCAACTCAAAAAGATCTATCAGATTGGCGTATGTATTACCTTTGGAGATGTACGAGGATGATTCAAGCAGTAATGCCTTCAACGTGATACCTTATTTGTTGATTGATTAATTTTGAGTTTAACTCCCCTTTCAGCAGTGAGGTTATATGAGTCGGGACCTACTGATTAACGTGGAATCCAAACCACATATGCTCCCGCCTGAAATCGAACCCGGGTCTTCTTCCAACCTTTATTTGTGTTTGACAGATAGCACCGATACAGATATCAATGGAAAGCTTATAATGTAAGCTACAAATAGTGGCATCATTTTTCAACATAGTTCCATTACGGGCAACGCACTTGCGCCAACGCAAAACAAGGGTTTTCATATCGTCAGCGAAAAATTATGGTGACTGTTGGTGACACTATTGCCGAACTGCTGCTTCCACTCCACGTCACAACTGTAGCGTTGGCCTTTAGGGTGCTTCTTAAGTTTGGTAAAGAGACCAAAATCGCAAGGTGCAAGATCCGGACTATAGGCAGGATGAAGCAGAATATCAACAACACTTTGCCAACAGATGGGACAACTTCTAATATTTTGGCGAAGGAGAAGACATGTGGACGTATTCCATCGACTGATGCTTCGTTTCCATGTCGTAATGGAGCTTTCATGACACGTCCTCGGTGATGAATGTTCCTGAACGCACAACCTTCCGCGGTCATAAATTCAATGATAGGCCGCTGTTTCAACAGGAAGTCACCATTGGATGTCATGGGTTGGTCCATTGCCCTGGAGCGAGAAGAGATAGGAAGGCAAAATAAATGACATTCTGTAGTTTAAACATCAATATATTAATGATAAACAGTTCAGAATATTTGCAGTACTATTGGCCAAGCAGTGGGCATGGATGATTACTTTCTGAATCACCCAGTATATTTCATTCAACTCTAATCATATTGCAGAATCATAGAATCATATTGTATGATATAATAAAAAGCAGATGCATTGAAAATCACATTTGACAGAGATATGGGTGTTGAGAGGTGAAAGAGGCATTTTTATAGACGAAATCATTTCGACTAAGTACATAAGATAATGTTAACAATGAAATAAAATTTAGATTCTAAAATTGTCCACAGTGAGGCATGCATAAAAGAATTAAATAAACTTGGCGAAACAGTCCTTTGAAGCCCAAGTCTGTTTGCTTATTTGGTAATTAAGATAAAATAGTCTAGAACAATTGATTTTTTATTCTTCGGTAATTACTGAAATACAAATTTAATACAAGAAATTAAATTGATATCTTCTTATCTACAATATATGAGTAGAATCAATATCTTACCTCTCATTAGGGAATATATTATCAGTAAATTTAATTTCACAAATGACTAAATAATGTACCCGATTGCTCAGTGATAGGATATCCAGACAAAAACAGCTAACGAACAAAAACCGCGAGTGGATAAAACAGCGCATGCAAATACATCGTGGACAAAAACAACGCTTGAACATAAACCACGCATGTAGAAAAAAACAGCACATGCAAATACAGCGTGCACTAAAACCGCATGGACAAAAACCGTACACAGACAAAACCAACGCGTGGGCGAACACCACTCATAAAGAAAAAACACACATGTACAAAAACAGCGCATAGACAAAGACCACTGTTGGTTGTTTTAAGTAGGGCTGTGCGATATTTTGATATATCGATCGATCGATATTTTCAAATATCGAAATGCGATATCGATTTGTATTTGGATATTTTTAAAATTTCGATATATTGATCACGTTTCAATTTTTTGTCGATATCGATTTTTCATATCCAAATCCGAATATCCCACAGACCTACTTTTAAGTTCAGTATATTGAACGCAAGGGATTTTTACATTTGTAACATTGTTTTAGACTGTGAAGATGAATTGAAACCGTACATTGATGCTCCAAACAACTCAAGCCACGGATAAAAGTTCCAAGAAAATGAGGAACCCTGTTGATTCATAACCGACTGACGATGGTGTCTATTCAGCGCAGGATAGTAACAATGAACTGAATTCGTCTTCTTCGGAGGAAGAGGATATGGTTAATGACCCAAAAAAAAAAAAAATGGATAGTAACCCTTCAGACACAAATACGTCCATTAAAATCCGTGACTATCTGGTGGTGAAAGTACTTGCAAACCTAAACTTTTTTATATGCTGTAAGACAGGATACTGCTACTAATATGGATAGTGTAAAACATTCCAAACTTTTAAAGAAAATTAATCGTTGTAGAAAAATAACTTCCCAGTAGCAGTGTGTTGAGAATAAGAAAGATGCAGATCTTTGTTATCTCTGTAAATATAATTTCTTTCATCATTTTCTGTTAGGTGAATGAAATTTAAAACCAAACCTAACTTCCCCGATTGTGTTTGACATCTAAGCTGGTTATAAGTGAGTTTTTCTGCATAGCAACCCTTATTAAATGTGCTTAGTAACATTTAACGTGTAAATAGATTCATTGTAAAATACAAGGAAATAGCAATATAAGAATATTGATTTTTAAGCAAAGTCTAGTAGGTGAAACATTGCAATTTAATCTAATTCTTAATTCGGTTTTGTACATACAATTCTTTACCAATAGAGATATTCCAAAGAATTTACTACTCTTTAAAGTTGAATTTATGATTAGATTTGCTTTGATATATTTCTGGCTTCACATAAAAGCAAGTCAACATTTCCTATTTTCTGTGTGTTAAGTGCGCCGGCTAAGTACCAATGCGAAAAGAAGACGTAATCTAACAATTAATCCTCTGAAGATATCATCCAAACTATTAAAGAACTTATTCCATTTCTGAAGGATTTAAACGTGACCAACAAAGTACATGCGACGCACCTACATGCTAAAGCTAAAAACCACTCCAGATCTGCTCAGTAAATTTACATCCTATTCGAATTTCATTTCAAAATAATTTAAGAAGTACCTAAAATCAAATTTCTAATCAAGAATGCGATAGTTTTGTTCATTGTTTGGTTTTGTCCACGCTGTATTTACATGTGCGGTTTTTATCCATGCGCTATTTTTGTCCAGCTGTATTTGTATGCACTGTTTTTGTTCATGCGCTGTTTTTGTCAACTCTGTATTTACACACGCTGCTTTCGCTCATTGCTGTTATTTTTGCACTATTTAGACCTAGAATCAGTGATAGAGTGATCATCTCAGGTGCTAAGGTGCATGATTTGCCCGAAGACCACGTGAATATATGATAGACAGCATTATGTCTGCAGGCTTTCTCTGAATTCTCAAGTCTTCTTTCACATTTTCATTCACCAATTTCTTTTGTAATCATTCACTTTCATTAATCATACGTTTCCTTTAGCGCATAGGTCATAACTGATGGATAGTAAATTAAAAATCTTTAATCTGAAATGGTTCGATTTGCACTCATACAATTTTAACTCCCTTAAATTTGCTATTACCTTTTAATAAGTATCTCTTTTTTTCTTCATGGGGGCGCGGTGGCTCAGTGGTAGAGCGTTCACCTCCGGTGCTTGGGGTCCCTGGTTCGATCCCAGCTCGCGCCGTGTGGACTTTGTGGTGGACAAACACCGTGCTCGTGGGTTTTCTCGGGGTTCTCCCGTTTCCTCCCACTTTCTTCATTTCACTCATTTCTCATTATCACCGTCTCCTTTCGCCTAGCCGGCATAACCGTGGGACGTCAACGAAAGATTTTATTTCATTTTCTTTTTCTTTTTTCCTTCTTCGACGTCATTTTCTGATTTAGTTTAGTATTTTTATTGTTCTGTATTAAACGATTTTTCTCCTTTTCGTCTTTCCTTTTTCTTTTGTAAGAAAAAAAAAACTGATTCCAACAGTTTTCATTTGTATATTCACATTCCATGCACCATACTAAAAGAAGAAGTAACCATGGCTCTCTATCCAGAAACAACGGCTATTCGATCAAACTGTCACTTAGACGATTTGAGGTCACGCACTCGATCTTAATTTAAAAGTTTAACCTTTCAAGACAGCACAACTTCTGGACGTAATTTTCTTGCTCCCACGTGATACAAGGTTCTCAGTGATATTGGGTTAGATTTAACCTGTTGTTTTAGTACTGGCAGTCTAAGCTTCTGTATTCTTAGAATAATTCTCAAACTTGCCTTTTATTTAGAAGTCAACGCTGTGTTTCTGATTTACAGTTATCAATATTTTTCAAACTGAGTGACTAGCTAGCTCATTTTTTAAAAGAAAATCACGGAAGAAGACACTTCACTGTAAGAAGAAATGAAACAACAAGTGAGATTTGTTTTACGTTGTTAAATTACGGTAGACTCAGTGGTAGAGCATTCACCTCTAGTACATGGGGTCTTTGGATCGATTCTATCTTGTGCCAAGTGGACTTTGTGGTGGACAAACACCTCGGGGTTCTCCCGTTTCCTCCCACTTTATTCATTCTACCATTGCATTCATTTCTCATCATCACCGTCTCCTTTAACCTAGCCAGCGTAATGGTGGGACGTAAAACAAAGATTTCATTTCATTTCATTTTGAAACCGGAAGTTGTATACCTATCACTTTCGATTGCGACAGATAGATAGATAATATTGGAGGTAGAGTTTGTTCTTGAGACATCGAATCCATTTGTGAAACAATGTCTCTCTACCTATTATTATTCTTGCTCTAAAGGCATCAAAATTAAAATTGGATGTTCAAAGATATTTGTACAGCTTCAGGACTTTCTAGAAAAATAATGGAAGAGATAGAACTTATTTTTGCGATATTGAATCCATGTCAAAAAAGCTTATCAATATCTATAACCGTTTTATCTTTATGACAATCAGAGTTGAAGCCAGAAATCATAGACTTCTACAGCTTACCATTATCTATAAACGTTTTCTCTTTATGACGATCAGTGTTGAAAACAGAAACTTTCTATCACATCTAGTTCGAATAGCCCGATAGCAGTGAAGATGAACTGCTCTTTCGATGCTGAATCCGTACCAAAACTCATTGTTTGCTACCTCTTACTGTTTTTGATCTATAGAGATCAGTATTGAAACTGGGGAAAAATGGTACAGTGAAACCCTCTAAAGCGGACAGTAGTGGGAAATAAAAAATTGTCCGCTATAGAGAGGTGTCCGTCTTAGAGAGGTTTCGATATTTTCTTACGTAAATTAGTAAACAAGGTGATATGGAATTACAAACTATTGAAGGTAATTTATCAAACCGTTCTATGACTATGGGCATGTAGACATCTGCGATTTCTCCACAAATCGCTTTGAAAGAAATTTTGTGTCTAATTCGAAACTTCTCTAACCACTCGTTCGAGACCTTGAAATCTGAAACATCCATTTTTGTTGCTACCTCCAAATCCTTAGCTTTTAACATCGACCCTAACACAGATTTTTTTTTTTCCATTCCGCACTCTACAAAACCATTCATTTGCACACCAACTTTGTTCAAAGCAATGAGACACTATTTTCATTGTCATTTTCACACCACAACTTTATTAACTTGTCTTGGTTTTATATTATCTTAGGTGCTTGTGTTTTACCGATACAAAAATTTTCAGCTATCCTTCGCACATCTCACAAGTAAACCTTACGTTTGGGTGAATCGAGTTGCTGACTGAGACACATATGAAAAAGTAGTACTAAATGTGGTCAGTATTTCAGTGAAGTTTTAGGTGAGAAGCTCCAGGGGTTTAGGAGATACAGCTACCAGAACATCACATGGAAGTACAGAATAGTCTTCATACAGTTGGAGGTATAAGCTCTGTAAGACCTCTTGTAACGACAAAAGATGAATAACAAATATATGGGTACATATTAGGACTAGGGGGAAGTCATATAGAAAGGGTATACCTGACGGCGGCCATCTTGAAATCCGCCATTTTAAATTAAGGTTAAGTTTTTAAAATAGGAATAGGGTCATGTGATACATGATTTAAGGCGCAAATTTAATCAGAATAACAATGGTGACGTTAATTTTGATTTACGCGCAATTGGTAAAAAGTTACAGAGAAATTAAATATTGTGGCTGCATATGTATTAGTCCTTTACCCCACCTTGTAAATTTTGTGTTAATGATAATAATTAAATAAAAAGCAGATGGATAAATATTAGGTCTATGGTAAGAGTTGCCTTGATGGCGGCCATGTTCAAATCCGCCATTTTGAATCAGACAAAAGTTTTAAACAAAACGCATAACAGTGACACCTTATTAATAGCAAATTTTACGTAATTTCAACGGTATAACCATTTTTGCTTTATCATTAACCAGCACAAAATTAAATGGATCGCTCCTTACGACTACTGCTTTGACGGAATTGTTAACGACATATGTGTCAAGTGTAACTCGATTGCCTTTGTCAGGTGTGCTCACTGTGAGCAGAGCATTTGTGCAAGTCATGCACACTTTTCTGAACTTCATATTGATTGTACTAATTGAGGACTTTTCTGGAAGAAAGACCCAAGTTCAATTATGAGTCAATTCCACTTTGCTCATTTTTCCTTAAATTGGCAACTTGTTTATGCGATAACAAGTGCTGGTTAGTGATAAAGCAAAAATGGTTATACCGTTGGATTTATGGTAAAATTTGCTATTAATAAGGTGTCACTGTTATGCGTTTTGTTTAAAACTTTTGTCTGATTCAAAATGGCGGATTTGAACATGGCCGCCATCAAGGCAACTCTTACTTTATCCATCTGCTTTTTATTTAATTATTATCATTAACACAAAATTTACAAAGTGGGGTAAAGGACTAATACATATGCAGCAGCAATATTTAATTTCCCTGTAACTTTTTATCAATTGCGCGTAAATCAAAATTAACATCACCATTGTTATTCTGATTAAATTTGCGCCTTAAATCATGTATCACATGACCCTATTCCTATTTTAAAAACTTAACCTTAATTTAAAATGGCGGATTTCAAGATGGCCGCCGTCAGGTATACCCTTTCTATATGACTTCCCCCTAGTCCTAATATGTACCCATATATTTGTTATTCATCTTTTGTCGTTACAAGAGGTCTTACAGAGCTTATACCTCCAACTGTATGAAGACTATTCTGTACTTCCATGTGATGTTCTGGTAGCTGTATCTCCTAAACCCCTGGAGCTTCTCACCTAAAACTTCACTGAAATACTGACCACATTTAGTACTACTTTCTCATATGTGTCTCAGTCAGCAACTCGATTCACCCAAACGTAAGGTTTACTTGTCAGTATTCTTCGAAAATTCAATCAATTCGATTTTGACATTAGCGATTCTCGTGACATTTCGAAAGCTCACAACAACCTACACCTTATTGCTTATTCGATGCAGAATGACTTAAAAAGATTTCCTTCTACAAATAGAGGCACTAAGACAATATGCGTATACGCGGACAAAAAATAAAAAAAAAAAACATGTCTTCTGCTTGATTCCAGCGGAACAGTAGAATGAAGTGTCATCCCAAATGGCAGGCAACTGTCAATCACTTTTGATTCTGAAACAGGTTGGGAGGGAGTGGAATGCAAGCAAAGGATATGAGAGTGTTGTTAAACAAAGACGCTTCATCTGAGTTTCTGAACAGCCAGTTGGCGAGGAAAAAGGTGATTACAATGCTTCCTTGGTGATACATGTATGCATTACTGAAAATGTACTTTTTCTGTACTTTTCAACTTGTTTCTAGACAAAGTCCATAACGTGGGTTCCTGTCACCACGGCATGGCGCGTCCTCAGGTTGCGGATCGAGGAGAAGGCCTCTAGATATAGAGGTTAGCTGCGAATATACTGAATAAGCAGTCGCGGACAGACGACTAGGAGTGGTCCTCCAGCTTGGGGGTTTGGGTAAGGCTAACACCCTCATCCTGTAAAAAAAGGTACTTGTTCAGAAACATTCACAAAAGCCTCGGACAAGGACTGATAACTTGGCACGACATCAGCAAAAGAAAATGGACATGAGATTTGGAACATGGAATATTAGAAGTCTTTATAGGGCAGGCGCGTTAAAATCTGTAACGAGTGAGTTAGAGAAATACAGGATGGACTTAGTAGGAGTTCAGGAAGTTAGGTGGGAAGGAAATGGATCTGAGAATTCCGGAAATTTTACGTTCTTTTACGGGGAAGGAAATAAAAATCACCAGTTAGGAACGGGGTTTTTCGTTCACAAACGAATATTACCAGCAATTAAACGGGTTGAATTTGTTACTGACAGACTTTCTTTTATTACTCTTAAGGGACGGTGGTGTGATATTATTGTTTTAAATGTACATGCTCCAACTGAAGATAAGGATGACGATATAAAAGACAGTTTTTACGAAGAAGTGGAACGGATATTTGACCAACTCCCGCGATACCATATGAAGATTCTATTAGGGGATTTCAATGCGAAGGTAGGACGAGAGGATATTTTCAAACCGATTATAGGGAACGAAAGTTTGCATAAGGAAAGTAATGACAACGGTGTTAGACTCGTGAACTTTGCAACATCCAAAAACCTAATCGTGAAGAGTACAAAATTCCCACATCGCGACGTTCATAAATACACTTGGACATCACCAGACGGAAAAACACATAATCAGATTGATCACGTTTTAGTAGATAGAAGAAGACAATCTAGCATAATTGACGTCCGGTCGTTTAGAGGGGCTGATTGTGACACTGATCACTACCTGGTAGCAGCGATAATACGGGAGAGATTATCGTTGAATAAAGGTAATACTCAATGTCCGAAAACGGAGAGATTTAATTTAAAGAAATTAGAAGAGAGCCAGGTAAGAGAGGAATACCAGATTGAAGTTTCGAATAGATTCTCGGTTTTAAAAGACTCGGAGTGCACTAGTGTTGAGGATACTTGGATTGAAATTAGAGATAGCATTAAAAGTTCAGCAATAGAAAAATTAGGACACGCGGAAATACGTAGGAACAAACCATGGTTCGACCAAGAATGCATTAAACTAGCAGAGAAGAGAAAACAGGCAAAATTACGGTGGCTACAAAATCCGAATGAAATAACTACACAAAATTTCGCAGATATCAGGCGGGAAACTTCCAAAACTTTTAGAACAAAGAAACGGGATTTTTTGAAAGCTAAAATTAAGGAACTTGAAGAGAATACTAAAAATAAAAATATTCGGGACATGTATAAGGGGATCAGCGAATTTAAGAAAGGCTATCAACCTCGTGCTTATATATTAAAGAAATCTGACGGAACAGTTCTCACTGATACGGATAGCCTCTTAAATAGATGGAAAGATTTCTTTAACGATTTGCTGAACACGCAGCCAAAAACTAATGTGCGTGGAGAAAAGGAGATACACACCGCAGAACCGTATATTCCAGAACCCAATCGAATAGAAGTGGAAGCCGCTATAAAGAAATTAAAGAAACACAAATCTCCGGGTGTTGATGAAATTCCGGCTGAGTTAATTTTAGCTGGAGGTGAAAAATTGTGGAACAAGATACACAAACTCATTCTCCTTATCTGGAACAAGGAAGAATTGCCACAAGAGTGGAAAGAGTCAATCATTGTTCCAATTCACAAGAAAGGCGACAAAACTGACTGTAACAATTATCGAGGCATTTCTCTTCTGTCAACATCCTATAAAATCGTTTCAAATATTCTGTTAGCAAGATTGACCCCATACGCAGATGAAATTATTGGAGATTATCAGTGCGGATTTAGACGAAATCGATCAACTATCGACCAAATATTTACCATTCGCCAAATACTCGAAAAGAAGTGGGAATACAATACCCCGGTACATCAACTATTTATTGATTTCAGAAAGGCTTACGACTCAGTTAGGAGAGAAACATTATACAACGTTCTTACAGAGCTTGGAATACCGAGAAAGCTAATTAGATTAATTAAGATATGTTTAAGTGAATCCCAAAGTAAAGTCCGGGTAGGAACATTTTTGTCCACGAGCTTTCACGTCGAAAATGGCCTGAAACAAGGAGATGCGTTGTCGCCATTATTATTTAACTTTGTTCTGGAATACGCCATAAGGAAAATCAAAGATAGCAACCAGGGCCTAGAGTTGAACGGCATTCACCAGGTTATGGCATATGCTGATGATGTAAATTTAATAGGGGATGATAGGAGAACAGTAGAAATAAATGCAGAGATATTACTAAACGCTTGCAGGGACATGGGTTTAGAAGTAAATGCAGAGAAAACTAAATACATGGAAGTACGTCGGGACCGTAATACGGCAAATTGTGGAGGCGTTAAAATATTAAATAATACTTTTGATAAAGTGGATACTTTCAAATATTTAGGATCAATATTAACAGACGAAAATCATATTCACGAAGAAATTAAATGTCGACTAAAAGCAGGGAATTCGTGTTACTATTCGGTTCAAAATCTCTTGTCGTCGCGAATTCTGTCGAGGAATTTGAAGCTTAAAATATATAAAACGATAATCATGCCTGTTGTTCTGTATGGTTGCGAAACATGGTCGCTTACTCTGAGGGAAGAACATAGACTGAAAGTATTTGAGAACAGGATCCTGAGAAGAATATTCGGACCCAAGAGGAACGAGAATGGGGAATGGCGGAAGCTTCATAACGAGGAACTACATAGTTTATACGGTTTACCCAACATTGTTAGGGTTGTCAAGTCTAGGAGGCTTAGGTGGGCAGGTCATGTAGCCAGAATGGAAGAAAGTAGAAACGCTTTCAAAGTCTTGACTGGTAGACCCATAGGAAAACGACCATTAGGAAGACCTAGGCGCAGATGGGAGGATAATATTAAGATGGATCTCGCAGAGATAGGAATACAAAGTAGAAACTGGATGCAATTAGCTAAGGATAGAAGTCAGTGGAGAGCTTTTGTGAACGCGGCACTGAACCTCCGGGTTCCATAGGCCATAGAGTTAGTTAGTTAGTTAGTTAGTTTCTAGACAAAGTGTCCGTAATATGGAGGTAAATAATACCTATAAGAGACGGAAAAGACTGTCCGTGTCCGTACTAGATAGTGTCCGCTTTAGAGAGGTTTATCAACATGGTTTTTCCTATTACAGTGTTTGGGGATTTCAAAATATGTCCGTTATGAGAGGTGTCCACTTTACAGAGATGCCCGATAGTAGAGGTTTCACTGTAATAAATTTCTAAAGCTTTCATTTTTGTACAGATATAAACATGGATGTGAAACCTATTCTTTGGATGGGGGGCGCGGTGGCTCAGTGATAGAGCGTTCACCTCCGGTACTTGGGGTCCCTGGTTCGATCCCACCTCGCACCGTGTGGACTTTGTGGTGGACAAACATCCTGCTCGTGGGTTTTCTCGGGGTTCTCCCGTTTCCTCCCACTTATTTCATTCATTTCTCATCATCACCGTCTCCTTTAGCCTAACCGGCATAACCATGGGACGTAAAAGTCAAAGATTTCATTTCATTCCCCCCCCCCCCTATTGTCTGGACGTGAATTCAATCCATGAAACAGTTTCATGCAATCTATAACAGGTTTTCTTCTGTGGTGATTAATGAACTTGATTTTTCCTCTTTCAGTTTGCGTAGAAACTTTAGAAAGGATATTACATATATTTTTGGGAAACTAAATGCATTAAAAAAAGAAAAATAATTTCTAGGTCTCTCTTAACATTTTTGCTGTAATACCTATAAACGGAAAGACAGATGAACATGCAAGTAGTCGTTTTTCTTGTACTTATGCATAGCGTAGCTTGGAAGTTTAAATATCGAAAGAAATAGAATATGAAGTTTGTATGATATAGAACAAATTTCAAAAAGTAATGAATATTTGTTCACAGACGCAAGAGTATTTTTCATTCTGTAAAATATAAAAGTTAATAAACGTTATAGTAGTATATACAATCCTTGCAGTATATATATATATATATATATATATATATATATATATATATATATATATATATATATATATCGGGTGGCCCATTTTAATCTTTCCACGAAAATATATCGACATCCGAAAATATATTGAACATAAATGAACTTAACAAAAACTCAAACAGGAAATACTATGTGGAAAATCGAATGGTTAATTTGTAGTGCTCCCAGAGCCGCTCTTCAAGGGGGCCCGTTGCCCAACTTTAAAATTTTAAATGGACACTTGTGGCGAATGACACCTCGTTCAATAGATCTTTAAAAACTAAAAACCGATGTGGCAAAAAAAAAAAAAAAATTATATCGGTCACCGTATTCAAAATGGCTTCCAAGATTAGATAAATGTCCAGTACCACTAATATGAAAACGGTTGGAGATAATAAGGGATGAAAAGAATAAAACTCCTATAGGAAATCACAGAGGGTATTTATCATTCCACAGCTCGAAAATGTTGCACCAGAGGAGAAGAAAATTAGAGTAAAATTACCATAATGCAAAAGAGTATCCATAAGTGGGTGAAGCGGACGGAAAGGAACGGTGAAATTGCATATGAGAACCTTAGTTTTTGCAAATTGTATCTACACAACAAAATTAACTGAAACGTGTTTTAATAAGAGATAGATGTCTGTAATGGAAACAGGTAAAATTCTTGTTAAATGGTACCTTCTATTTTGATTGCAGGCAATGATTTGTGCAAAAATGAATCAACTGAAATGTCAAACCAATTTCTCGAACAATGCAATTTTAGAACAATCTGCACAAACGGTAGTTTTGCTCAAAAGTCGTCTGCACAATATTGGTTCATTACAGTACCAGGTAATTGTACACCCAAATGTTTCAGCCAAACCATACCTATTGCAAGTAAAAGTGGGGTTTTCATTTGAGATTTTACCATTCATTTTCGCTTCACCCACTTACGGAAGGAGATCGGAAAGATAATTTTCTAAGAATTAGATTTCCTCTTTAGCATTATATCACTTATACTTTAACAATCTTTTTCTTCGTTGGATTATCCTCGAGGCGTGGAATGATAAATACTCTCTGTGATTTCCTATATGAGTTTTAACCTGTTCATCCGTTATTATCTCAAACCATTTTTATATTACTGGTACTGGGCGTTTTATCTGAAACAGGTACCATGTCTTGGCGGCCATTTTGAAAACGGTGACCCATATGGACAAACGTTTGGCGCATCGTTGTTTCGTGAATGAAAATCTATCGAACGAGGTATCACTTGACTATATTTTCGTAAAAAATTCTAAGTTGGGCCTGGGCCCCCATGAAAGGCGGCCCTGGGGGCACCGCGACATCATTCGATTTCTCTTATCGTTTCCCTATTTGAGATTTTGTTCAGTTCATTTATGTTCAACCGTTTTCCAGATATTTCCGTGGAAAGATTAAAATGGGTCAATATATATATATATATATATATATATATATATATATATATATATATATATAGATATATAGATAGATAGATAGATAGATAGATAGATATAGATATAGATATAGATAGATAGATATAGGTATAGATACAGTATATAAACAACTTCCAATTAAATTGAAAGCATTGGTCAATTATTCTTGTTTCTATTATTATTTTAAATCGTCTGTTTTAATACTTGATGTTTCTGTTTGTAATCATGATCCCATTTAGATGTATTTTGGCAGAGTTCTTTTATTCTCGAAAACTTCCACCACTTTTTACGTTTCAGGAACAATAAAAATGAATACTTTATTTTTTTTGAAACTAGTATACTGCATAGATTATTAAGCAACCAACTAAAAAGGAAAGTATAACAATAATACAAATCATAAATATCCTTCCAACACTTGCAAATTACTTGCCATGAATAGAAAATATACCACATACCACGATTTTCCGTTAAGAGTGCCCTTCTGACAAAATAGCTACATGTTTTAGTATCGTCCATAAATAATTTGAGTAATTTTACTACTTTTTTATTTCTATTCTTCTTTTTACCATCATGTCCTTAAGACAACAGGATGCCCAAATAGAAATGTCCTAATTTTAACTGACTGTAATACCGTACTATTTAAAGGAATAACTATGTATACAATAAAGATTACCAATAGCAAATCGCCGTGGCTCAGTGGTAGCCGGTGGCAATAACCGAGTGGTCTCTGGCGTTCGACTTCGGATCATGAGGCGCAATCTACTGGGGGATGGAATCCCCCTGAAGAGCATAGTCGGAATTTTAACTATCCTCGATATTTCTGTGTTCGTTTCCTTGTCGTGTTTGGATTAAGTAGATTGTACCATGGAGACTAAACGGTATTCAGTTTTCCTCTACGTTCTCTGCAGAATTTGTGGCGCAATTGTCTCAATAACACCGTGAATTCTTTGCCAAAGCTGTTCCACAATTGTTACTTTTATTACATAGACAATATTCTTAACATACTTCCTCAAATAAATCCAGGAGAAACATGTCTGGCGAGCGAGATGGCCAGGAAATTGGAGCTCATCTTCAACTCATTTCTGTGGGAATTCCTCATTCAATGCGTTCCGGACTTCCAGATGTCAGTATGGAGGTGCTCCGTCCAGCTGGAAAAGCAGGTTTGGGTGTCGATATTCTATCTGAGGGAACACAATATTTTGTATCCTCTTAGTATATGTGAAATATGTGATAGTTTCCTCTCAAGAAAGAAAAAGAAAAGACCCAAAGATTTCATCTACTATTAATTTACATCACATGCTGACCTTAAGGCTGTTGTGTTGATTTTCTACAAGATCTCAAGGATGTTCATTATCCCAAATTTGCATGTTGTGTCCTTTTGATCGTAAAGCTTAAATGAAATATTACTTTGTTAGAAAGGTGAACATTGCTTAAAAAGTTGTTAATATCGATGAGCTCAAGAATATCTGTGACAAATGTTGTTCGTTTTGGTTTGTTCGGGTTTCAACTCATGTAAAACTTGTAATTTATGAGCATCGTAAGACGCTCGTGAAGCATATCTTGGACTATGAATTTTGGAAGAGAAAGTTCACGTGACGCCGTACGAGTGGATTTCTTAGAACTTCATGTGAGTGTATCTGCAGTACGCGGTACCTTTTATTCTTATATTCGTGATCGACCAGCACTATGTCTCTTACAAGGAAACATCTTATATTGATAGTAGCATTGCCCAATCAAACAATGTGCAATCGATAGAGGAGTGGAGAAAAGTGAGAAATCCAAAGTTTTACTGGCTGACACCCAAAAACACAGGAGATACAGAGGAAAGAAGAATCTAGAATCATGTGAAGATAGCAATGCAAAAGATACACTGAAACAGAAAGAACTTCAAAATGATTAAAGTAATCAAAATGGTATTTACACGACATACTCAATAACATCATATGTAAAGCATGTGTTGCCAATTGAGCACCAAATGAAGTTTTGTTAAATGGCACGGAACACAAATTATAGCATCTAGAAAATCTAATTATGATTAGAACCATACCTGTGAAGTTATGATGTACCGTGTTGCTAACATTTGAAGATAGGCCTATATGAATTCCTACATGAATTTCGGATGAAGAGTACATACATAACCAATACACTGCGGAGCGCTTTATCAACAGCAACACTGAAAAATTGACTACCAATAATGTGTGAGGTGATACAATATTACGTGTATCAGAAACGTAAGCATGCTAATCAATCGTCAATCCAAGAGCATGCATTATTTCAGTTTTGTGTGTTGTGTTTGATACTATTCTGATTTTCCACTTGGGCAAACCTGTTCGACACTGTGCTTCGTCCCTTATTTTCGTGCTTCAGTGATTATTTTATTGTTTGTGGCCTCATATTTTGGTTTTAACTAGTTAGAATCGTGTACTGTATGTTCTCTTCTACATCCGATATTCATATAGGAATTCATGTAGGCCTATATTCAAACGTTGGCAACACTGTACATCACGACTTCACAGGTATGGTTCTACCCCTAATTAGTTTTTCTAGATGTTATAATTTGTGTTCCGTGCCATTTAACAAAACTTCATTTTGTGCTCAGTTGGCAACACATGCTTTACATATGATGTTATTGAGCATGTCTGGGGGTACAATGTTTGTTTGCTATACTGTTGTGTAAATATCATTTTGATTACTTTAATCATTTTCAAGTTCTTTCTGTGTCAGTGTATCTTTTGCATTGCTATCTTCACATGATTCTAGATCCTTCTTTCCCCTGTATCTCCTGTTTCTGCGTGTCGTCCCGTAAAACTTTGGATTTCTCACTTTCTTTCACTCCTCTATCGATTGCATATTGTTTGATTTGGCAACGCTACTATCAATATAAGATGTTCCCTTGTTAATGTTATATTCTGTCTTTAGAAACGATACTTTCTACGCCTTGATTCTCGGGTATCTGTATGATGTTTATAATACTCTGCAAGGAACCGTAATTGAACTGCAATAATGAATTACAATTCTGCATACGGTCACACAATTTGATCCCTTTCAACATTGGTTGTGTTTTTCACTTTTCACCACTTGAAACGATAAAATATAAACGAATCCTTATTATTCATTACCTATTTAAAATTTCCACAACTGAACTACCATCTAACAAACTGTGTTTGCCTATTTATTATATTTATTATTGTTGTGTATAATTGAGCTTCTTAATCCGATTATAACTATTTCACCAACTGTCTTCAAGTATTTGCGTGAACGCCAAATTAGGTATTAAATACCACAAATAAGTAGAAGCAGAACATGAATAGCCAATATGTAAACTATTATCCAATTGCTCTGTATCCGATTTACATACTCTCTTATTTACCTCCAAAATGGTCTCTGGAATCTTATTCACGATATAACTCTGAATCATATTGATTCAGACACGTTAATTCCCAACAAAACATTGAATTCCATTGTAACAATACTTTATACTTCTGTTACTTATAAAATATTCTCAACATCTATATATAACAATATTCAACAACACTCTAGGAGACGGGAGTTGTTACTAATTTAAAGAAATACTTTTTACACACTTGTATAAACTTACAACTTACAATCTCTAACGTATTACAAACCACAACATCTACCTCCTGTCAGTAAAGAAATTAAATTCACAATTATTTGTTATTTTCATTGCATTCAGTATTTTACTCCTCTACATTCTTCTGAGTACTCCAAACTCAATGCATATTCCTTCTTCTCTATGAACTAACTTCCCTTAAAGCTTCTACAGCAGACACTACAGAGAGCTGTAAAGAATATGGAACGAAAATAAACAGTATTTGCATGGCAACCGAATTGACATTTGATCTTGAGCGGAACTCTTACGTCGACCAATCTGTTCAATAGCAAAGGATATTGGACCAATCTGTTCAATAGCAAAGGATATTGGACCAATCTGTTCAGAAATTACCATGAAATGTTAGTTTTGAACGTTATTGCAGTCACTGAAAAGAATGACAAAAATAAAACTAAAGAGTTTCTACAGAGTGTCCCAAAAAGTGCAATCCAAATTATCACTTCGTAACGTTGAAGTTTAATAATTGTTTAAATGACCAGTTGTGTAATTTAAAAAAAATGCAAATTGCTTATAATTATTTGCGAGGAACAGAAAGAAGAATTAATTGCTTTAATTCTTAATGTAATGTTTAGTACATATCAATATTTATTGGATGGGACACAATATTTATTGATGTGGTTATGCAGCGTTTACAGTTGTAAAGGCTATTTTTTACTTCTTTTTTACATTTCTTAAATAAAATAGCGCATTCTGGCAACAATGCTCGAGCAAAAATATTTCCACAAGTGTAACTCATCCTTGCATATGTTGGGCAATGTGATTTATCAATAAAATAATATATATATATATATATATATATATATATATATATATATATATATATATATATATATATATATATATTGTTATGTGTTTTTGAGATTGTCGTTATGTTTTGTATACACTTTCTTTGTGAAATGGTATTTGAGATCACTTTTCTACTCTCCACCCAGTATGTCAAAGTTGGTACTGAGTCCAACTCCCTTTAAGCCTCAGTATCGGGACGTCTTAGGCTTTACTGGTTCTAAGATGATGAGAAAGTGCACTAAAAGTCTCAATAATGGGGGGAGACTTGTATCTCAGAGGTAGAGCTTGTACTGGAAATCGAAACCCAGGTAACTTATGAAGACTGTGAACTGAATCCAGATAGGGAGGAATAGCATAACTAAATTAAAGAGACCATTTCCATTGTTAATTTTTATTTATAAGAATAAAAAAGAATAAAAATGAAATACAAAGAATTTTACAATTCGGATATTTGAAATTACAACTTTAGATTATTACTACATAACCTGTATGGGCACAACCCCTACATTACAAACCGGGTGCTAAAAGGTTATCACGCTAAGCCGCGATTTATTGAAAATAGTAAATTTGATGATTCGTACTTGCAACTTGCATTGGCCAAAGGGGAAGTGATAATTTCCGAAGTGGAAATTTGGTCTCATTTTTAAGTTGTAACTTAACGTTAATTTCTAACAAGTCTCAAGGTGCTCGTCCCATGTCGGGAGACTTAGAAAAATAATTACATACCTGATCTGACGATGAGCGTCCGTGACAAAGAGTCAGTTGCACTCGCTGAACGCCGGAGAAGAACAACCTGAGCTCGGCGAAGGGCCTCACTTATATAGCGACTTCGTCCCACGCATTTTCTGCTAGTTCTGACGTAGCTCGAGAGCTACGTCACGAGCCTTGACGAGCTTGGAGAAGCTTGTTCATGCGCATGCCCAATAGTGGCCAGGACTTCTAGTTTTTCTATGATTTTCCCCATCACGCCGGGGCGGAAGTATCTATTTTACATTTACTAATACATCTCTATTTCACGCTTAGCTCCAAATACATAATGTTTTTATGTACTTATCGCTTGCGTGGTGTTTACTAAATTTACAGCCGCGACCCAGCACTTGTGATTTGGGTAAATCAAAGCCAGGGTCATACCACTATTACATGCGTGTGGGTTGGTGTCAATGAGGCATCAGATTGCTAATACAATCAAAGCCTCACTTGACTCCGTTCTCCCTTTCTCTCTTTCTCTGCGACACACACAATTAGAAAAGCGCGGGCGTCTCGCCCCATAATTTGAGTCCGGCTTAGGACTTCGAAGCTTAACTGTGTAACAATATATATATATATTTGCAAAAAATCGATAAAAATAAATTACTTACCTCTGCAGTTGGCAGTTTAGCTCGCAGGCACAACTTTACGCGTCTTATCTTGTTTCGTAAAACTTTTCGAAGGATGTCCCTGGTAGTTGCTTCCACTTCTGTTCCAATATTTCTTTTCAATTGTTTTATCATTCTGAGCTTGTTTTCATACACCTTTCGCATGAAGAAACCCCATAGAAAATACGTCAGGGAATGTTAAGTCTGGAGAGCGGGCAGGCCATAAGTTTTTGGAAACTATGCGATCACCAAAGAACTCTTATGACATTTCTCAAGTTTCATTAGAGGTAGGACACGTGGCCTCATCTTACTGGAATCAGCAGTCTCGCTCATAGTCCTTTAATAAGGAAATAAATTGCATAATTAAATCTCGATAGACAATACTATCCACAGTTGTATAGAAAAAGAGAGGACCTACGATGCGTCGTCGCGTTATTGTACACCACACACCGACCTTCTGATGATGAAACGGAACTTCATGTAATACATGTGGATTCTCAGTAGATCAAGAACGAGAATTCTCGTTATTTGTGTAATCATTCAAATCAAACCACGCCTTATCCGTGTAAAAGACTGTATCCAATAAATCTACAACATTATCTCTAATTAAGGAATTGAACAATGACAGTACCTCACGCGTGCTTCAGTATCAGTTTCCTTTAGTTCTTGTACAGTATATAATTCTGTATGGGTGCATTTTCAACTTGTACATTAGGAATCAAAAATCGACCAACGAAATAGTGCTAGGTGTCAAAAGTTGTGTATTGAGTAGTATAACATTCGTGATCTTTTTTCGTAATTTTTGTAGTTAATGTTCATTCTCCGCAGCTTTAAAATTTTGAAATTTTTATGAAAATTTGAATTTTTTTGAAATTATTGAATTTATTTTAAAGTTTCCCAATAAAATAGAACTGGGTGATAAAAGTTGCATAATGACTAGATTGACTACAACATTCATGAATTTTAAAATAACTTGCATCTTCGTTCCCCACAAGGGCCTGAAAGTGTTTAGTTTTATGGTAAATTTCAAATTTCACTTAAAATATTAAAAATGTTATAAATCCTCTAAATCACTTCACACTAGCTTAAGAAAGAGTTGTGTTCATAACAATAACATCCATGGTTTTAAAATAATTTTCGTGCTTTATCTTATTACCTGCAGGGGCCTTAACATTTTGGAATTTATACGGTAATCTTAAAATTAATTGAAAACACTTACAATTTTCAAGAACTGCCAAATAATATCCTACTAGATGTCAAGCCTTGTGCGTGACTGGTATAATTTCGATGATTTTTAAAAATATTTTTCCTTCATCTTCGATACTTCCAACAAGTTTTAAAATGCAGTTTCACAGTAATATCTGAAAATATATTGAGCATAATATTAAGATACATTATGTAAATTTAACATTTTTGCATTGAAATTGACATGGCAAGTGGAAAACAGGCGGAAGGACAGATGAACCTTCTGTTACACATTTCTGTAGATCCTCCTCCGACAAGTAGGTGGTTCGGTTACTTCGCCTTCCTCCCAGTTGATTAGATCAATATAATTCTGGGCACTCAAATGTATTGCTGGAATACTGACCTTTCGTGCAGGAGGTGTTTGGTTTGAGCTTTTTGACTTTGCGTCAAGAATTCTACGCATAGCTAGTTCCCGAATATGCTTTCGATCATCGACGAGCATAGATACCAGCAAATTCTCCGGATACGCAAATAAATCATTGCGTTGAATTGTCCTATCTACAATGAGCTCCAGTTCATTGCTTAACCCTTTCACTGTGGAAGGCGACGGAAAAAAATTTCCCTAACCTGCGAATGTCGATTATAGTCGACGTGTTAAAATTTGTCTGTATTTTGGGTTTGTCGATTGTAGTCGCCAAAGGTTTTCTGTGTGATTTCTATTGTTTATCGAAAACAATAGAGCACAAACAAAAATGAACGGTACAACTTTGGCGACTACTCTCGACAAAGCCACGATACGGACAAACAAATTTTAACACGTCGACTATAGTCGACATTCGCATGTTAAGGAAATTTGGTTCTGTCGACAAAAGTCGACTTCCTCTGTGAAAGGGTTAAGTACCTTGAAAATGCTATAGTATGATGTAAGTTCACTGAAGCATCCTTGATAATAGGGTTACATTTAATGTAAAACCACATCGGAGCATACACTTTCATGATGAATGTAATCAGCTCCTTCAAGTTCGAACCTGGGTCAGTAGTGCAGCCAACGGTGCCGACTTTCCAAAATTTATGTGGGTGGATATCTATGGCGGACATGTTAGCCTATATTTTTTCAAAGAAATCTCGATATTTGATTGATATATTTTTAGTTAAAATATTTTATGAATACTGTCATGAAGGGTTGTGCTGTGATAAAATATACCGGTACTATATGGATAAGTTGGGGCTCCCCTAGCTCAGTTAGTAACACAGCTGACTTAAAGGCAAGAGAAACGGGTTCAAATTCGGTCCAAACTAAAAATCTTGTGGGTGCCGGAGCACCCACGTAGTTGGTGCGCATGCTCTAAGCACTTTGTGGGCAGTAGGTATCCATCTTGCATGGGATAATTTTCCAGAACTTCTTGATGCAAGATTCGGTGAACACTCACCAGCAGAGATTGCTTTCCAAATGCCTCACATATATCTTTGGTCTGTGCTAAAGTTTCTGACATCTGTTTCTTCCATGGCCGGGAAACTTCCTTCAATCGCTTGAAAATGAACGATTGGTCAATCCTCAAAATTGGTTAAACTTTGCTTAGTCCCCGAAAATGTTTGAGGATCCATCCTGAGCTCTGGAATACACCTCGGAATATATCATAAAAACTGCAAAATTTCAAGCCCTTATGAGAAATCAAGATGCAAATTTAAATGTAATTACCAATGATATATATATATGTGTTGTAACAACAAAGCAATTTTTGCCTAATTATTTACATTAAAATTTAACAATCAAATATTGTTAAAAGCGACGGCCTCATTCAAATTTGTAACATTCAAAGTTAATTAAAATTAGAAATTAGACAACAATAAGATCCCACTTTGCATTAAGTCCGCTGGCAAAACTACAAAATATTACATTTCTTGAACAGTGCACAATTTACATTTTACAGAATATCAAAATATAATTATCCACTAATACACGTTATTGTGATAAGCCTCGCAACAGCATCCTCAAATCTTCGCCGAGATTACAGACAAAAGATCTCCTCCAGTTCCTTACCAGAGGGTAGCGTTCCCAAAACTGATGCAACGTTCCCTCTTTGTACTGCCATGCTGATGCGTTGCAGTAGAAACGAGGTTGCTCTAGCATCTCCTGACGATAAATGAATGCGGTGACCAACTTCTTTTATAAAGTTAAGGCCTTCGGGACCCCATGAACCACCCGATTCGATAGCTATAGCGACAAAATGATATTTGTCGAGTAAATTGCTATACTTCCTGCGCTTTTCTGTTTCCCGGCGAGCAGCCACGTTGCCAGCTTGTGCTGAGGAAGAATGTATATTTGAAGGGGCGAAGGTCTCGGAACAAGTAAAATCCCATAGAACTGCTTTTCCTTTCTTCAAAGGTATTAGGGTCATACCATCTGGCCTCTTGCCGTCTGCACGACTGCATTCCAACTGTTCACATATAGAAGGAACGCCTGCTGAAATTAGTGCCCTCATGATAATGTCGTTGACGCTGGAGTGGCGTGAATGTCTGCCCGCACTATTGGCACAGGAGAGTCCATGAAGGCCCTTCTTGTCTACGACACTTCTACAGGCAGGACATCTGTGTTGCTCGCAAACATCTGCTCCCAAACGCAGTGCACTGGCAATTCGAAAACTGCCATTGGGAAGATGTAATCCTAAAGAAGGTGACGGGATAGCATGGAGCCAAGCGCCTGCTTCTGGAGATGATGTAGCTAGAAGTCTGGCCTTATCTTCTGGGTTATCGAATGACTGAAGCAGAGCTGAAAAGTGATGATTTATAAGAGGATCGTCCCAAGAGGATTGTAGTCCTCTCTTATCAAGGTCAGGGGGATCTGATCCCACTATAGATGACCACTTAGCAATGCTATCGTTGACATCCAAATCAAATACTAGGCTAAGATCTTGTTGAAGAATGGTCTCGATCAATGGCTTAGCGCCATAGAATGAAGCCAGAAAGGATGAAATAGCCAGATCCATGGCGCGACGAATGCCGAGACCTCCGTGGTTAACAGGAAGGGACGCCTGCAACCAAGAGTTATTGTTGAGTGAACAATTCAGGATAGATTCTAGACCGGTTTTCAAGGTGTTGTCATAGCATTCCAGTAGATCAGCATCCCGCCAAGAAGGAGCACAGCGAAGAAAGTATAGCAGCCTTGGCATGGACAATGAGGCACGTAGTAGGTAAAGGGCAGAGTGAGCTGAAATCAAGGAAAGACGTGTAAAGAAGAAAGAAGATGCAAATTATTTTAAAAATCATGAATGGTATAGTCAATCTAGTCATTATGCAACTTTTGTCATCTAGTTCGATTTCATTGGGTAGCTTTAAAAAATATTTTCAAAAATTTTTATTTTTTTATAAAAAATGCAAACATTTAAGACTCTTGCGGGGAATGCAGATGTACAAAACTTATGAAGAAATAAATCATGAATGTTATACTAGTCAATACACAATTTTTGACATTTAGTGCTATTTAATTGGACAACTTTGACTTTTTCGCTCAGCCTATTGTACACTCATGTCCAAAATTATTGTTGCATGTCTATAGATATGTTTTTGTAGGAATATAATTTGATAACGAATTCTCCTGGTATTTCTTATAATGTTAGTAAGTGTATAATTGCCAAAGACATGTATGTGGCAAATTTCATGTCAAAAGAAAAGTAAATAACAATAATAAAACGAATTTTCGTTTATAGCAACATTTTGTTTTACTCTAATTTTTGTATTTATAATTCTTTTCCTATGAAATTTACCACAAATGTACATTTCCCGATTATACACATAGTATGAGTATTAAAAGTATCTGCAAAATCATTATCAAATTATATTCTTACAAGAAGACAGTTATAGATATGCGACAATCATTTTGGACATGAGTGTACATGGATCTGTGAGCGGTAGCTTTAGATAAGCCGGATTGGGCTTCAAATTTTTGAACAGATTTCCGAGAAGAATTTGTCATTCGCACCTCTACATTGTGAAGGCCTCTACAATTAGTACTATAGGTCTTCCTGGGCGAGGGTTGTCACAAACAGAACCGCAGTGGCGGATCTAGTCTGGGGCCGGGTAGTCTAGGCCCCCAGTTTTTTAAATGACAAAAATAATTGAAGCTATTATTTATATATTTTTGAAAGTTTATAGTAAACTCATGATATACCTATCATAGTCTGGGTTCTGGCTGTCCCCCAGTTTTTACCTTCTAGATCCGCCACTGGCACAGGGCGCCATATTTTGCTTTTGTCTGGAAATATTGAGTTGGGAAAGATTTATTAAAGTCGCACTCTAGCCACTTCATACGAATAGGTTTGAAAATAAAACTCAATAATGCATGTTCTCTCTTCGACGGAATACGGAATTGTAACCAACTGAACACAACATAATGCATAGTAAAATTTGATAGCATTTGACTCGAAACAAAATTCTACCGTGACTAAAGAGTTACGTATTTTCTCCCTGTCAGTATAGGTTGCCAGCTGCAGGTGAGTAGTTATTTTTGTCGTACTTTTGCAAAAGAATCAATTTATTATTTTATTGATAAATCACATTGCCCAACATATGCAAGGATGAGTTACACCTGTGGTATTTTTGCTGGAACATTGTTCCCAGAATCCACTTTTTTTCTGAATATGTAAAAAAAATAGCCTTTACAGCTACTATTTGCAAACGCTGATTAACAACATGCAGTTTTTGTCCCATCCAATAAATATTGATATGTACTAAAGATTTACATTAAGAATTAAAACAATTAATTCTTCTTTCTGTTCCTCGCAATTGATTATAAGCAATTTGCAAATATTATTTTTAATTACACTTCTGGTCATTTAAACAATTACTACAATTCAATGTTACGATTTGTCTCATTGGTTTTATTCTCAAAATACCTCCATAGACAATGCTAACTTTTATCACAAAATCATGTCTCTATCATTCTTACTTCAAAAACTATACTTGATCAAAGTTTCGGTGCATTTATTTTGGGACACTTTGTACCAAATATATCATACCTAAATTATGTTTATTTTCTGGTTTTATTATATACTGAAAGGGATAGAGTACCTTATAGCGACGATGGTGATGCCTAAAAGACCTTTATTTTATCAGTGATATATTTTATTAATTTAACTACCATAAAAAGGTTTGTTTAAAATCACACAATGTTTCAAATTAGGATAGGTTCTAAGTTCTGTAACTTCGATGAAATGCTTATTACTAGAGAGCGGATTTTAAGGTGAAGCACCTTTCCTAAAATTGTAGTTGTTAAACAACCAAAGTTCAAAATATGTATTTCTGGATATAAAATGAACTGAAATGAAGGCACTTCCTTGCACCTTTTCCGTGAATGTTGCACCTTTTTTGTTAAATTAATAAAATCTCCCCCTTTTTAACTTCTTTTATCCTTCAGCACCTTTATTGTCCCTTTTTTCTATTTTTTTTAATGGACAGAACGATATGGTTTATTTTCAATCTGGTTTGCACATAATATTTCATAAATTTAGACACAATCTTGACGAATTTACTAGGAACAAATTTGAACTGAATCTGTGAAAGAATTGGGTCCTAGAAACCTTTGCAACGTCAACTAAACTTCCTGTCCATGTGCTTACAAGATATGCACCACTAGTTTCCGTCGATGTCGAGCGAAGTTTCTCCACACAAAAGATCTCCTGAGCTCCAAGCGACAGAAACTAACATTCGACAAAATAGAAATGTTGTGTATAGTTAAGTATTACCAGTTCTGAAAACCCAGTAGTATGGAACGGTTTCTGAAGCCACAATATTGCTAAATTAGTGTTTTTTAAATACCAAGTTAGTTTTAGCCACAATTTATTACAAGAATGTTGAATAAGTTTATGAGAATAAATAAAACAATTTTGCAATTTATGTCAAATGTTTAAAGCCAAGTTTTTAACAATATTTGCTGGTGTAATGAATAAAGAATGTTCACGTAACTGTATACTATAGACTTACACTTAATACACTCTTAAAAATTTCCTTGCTCAGAAATGAGAAAAATGTATGTTCAAAACAAAGTAAGTACTGTTTACTCATATTTGAGGAAAAATATCTCATTATTTCCAAATGTGTTTTCATTTGCGAACTCGATTTCAATTGTAAATTTTCAGGTTCCCATTTATGAGATTTCCTCACTTCTTAAAAATGAGAATGGAATAGTGCGTGATTTGCAATATCATCTATGATTAAAAAATAACGATAACAATCTTACCGAAATAATATTCCTATGATTTACTAGGGAGTAATATTGCCAGGGCTTAATTACTATTCAGGAGACGAGATAAAGGATTTCAGCTGTAGCAGAGTGCGAATGGATATGAGTACGCAGTAGATGATGCAGCTGAAGTGGCGTATGGATACATATCATGTGACAGCGGCGAGGAGCAGCATACAGATCAACATTCGAACGTAAGTTTGGGTGAATTGTAAACATACTACCATAGACTAAAAGTTACTGTAGTACATTCGTTAGGGTGTAGAACGCTGACCTCCCTCATATACGTTATATAGGTCATAGCAGTCAGGTTGGCTCCTTTATGTAACAAAGCTCAGTACTCAATTTACATAATAACGAGCGCAGCAATAACAAGTGAAGGCGGGTTAGAGCCCCGTAGGGCACGTTGTTTTCTAGATTACAATAGAACGGGGAGGCATGTCAATGTTTTACACCCTTCGTCATTCGTTATAATGTGTAAAATAGCTTATGTACGGAAACAAAGAATACATAAGTCATCTGTGTAGTTAGAAACAGCGTTGCAAAAGTGTGATTTATTAATATGGAATTGTAATACAAAGGTACTTTGTACTGATCACCTAGCATAGATTGGCGCCTCCGTTTTTTCACTAGCAGTAATCGTTTAATGACACGCGTTTGCTGGTTATTTGTGGCATAGCACTGTACGCATTTGCTCTAAATTTAACGTAGAGGATGCGGTAGCTCAGTGGTAGAACGCTCACCTCTGGTGCGATGAGGCTCTTGGTTTGATCCCAGGATTCCCAGCTCGCGGCAAGTGGACTTGCTGGTGAATAAACACAGTGT
Organism: Thermobia domestica; assembly: GCF_964235325.1. NCBI lineage: Eukaryota > Metazoa > Arthropoda > Insecta > Zygentoma > Lepismatidae > Thermobia > Thermobia domestica. Next base: position 167,899,306 of record NC_137463.1, on the reverse strand, counting down.
GCATGGGTTTTCTCGGGGTTCTCCCATTTCTTCCCACTTTCTTCATTCCACTATCTTTTTCATCCTTCTCCTCATCGTCTCCTTTAGCCTATCCAACACAACTGTGGGAAGTAAAACTCAAAGATTTCATTTATTTTTTAACCCAACGTTCCACGATTGTGCTCCAAGGCTAAGAGAAACAGTGATAGGGATGGATAAAAATGGTGTAATGAAAATGTGGACGTACGTTTCTTGGCAGTTTTTGCATGGGTTTGTGACCTTGTTTCCAATATAAATTGAATCCTTAGCAGTGGAGTTTCAGCACATTTATGAGGGCACAAACTGTCGCATTCCCCTGCAGTAATGAAGAAGGTGGAAGGTAGGGGGTGAGTCCTGGAGCTCCGGACCTTCCTCGAAATCGCTACTTTTATATAAATTTTATTTAATTTTAGGTGCAATTTTACATATTTTAATACAATTTATCCTCGTATTGAACTTGGAGCCCCTCCGAAATAAACTCCTGCGTGCGTTTCTTGTAGGTGGAAAATGAAGAATCCTGGAAAAGCCCACGAACACGGTTCTCATGTAGGCAACATTTTTTTTATGGTAGAGAAGTAGGCATATTGGACTGCGATGACTCAGTGGTAGAACTAGCTTGCGATGCATGGGGTCCCTAGTTTGATTCCATCTCCATCAAGTGGGCAGTGTGAGTAAACATCTTATGTATGTTTTCTCGGGATTCCCTCACTTTCTTCATTACAGCATTTTCGCTCATTATCATCATAACGTCTCCCTGAGCTTCGTAGCATAACCGTGGGGCGTTACACTCCAGCAGAAATTGTTGCTGTTATTCTGAAGTAGACGCATAATTATTGAATCTGAATTATCAAGAAGTTGGTATAATGTTGGATCAAACGGGACAATTTTGAGTAAATCACGTCGATGAAAAAGAAAAGTCTTGAAAAAGTGGACAGTGATGAAAAGGAAAATGTTCAACTGTCTGATGCAGTAGGAATAAGTAACGCACCTAAAATACAAATCAACGTGGTATTCGTGGAATTTTCTTGAGTTGAAGTGAATATTTAAATGTGTTATGATTTAAACAATGTCTATAACTGTAGGTGTTTATTTAATATAAATTCTGGGTGTACTAATAGTTTGAATTTTTTTGCAGGTTTATATTTTGTTTATATCCTTTTCCGTCTTCTCGTATTTGAGAACCCTGTTTCTGTGCACCGTTTCTCGCTTTTGAAAAAGATATTTCTCAAATCTTTTTGAGAAATGTGTTTCTCAAAATTGGGGTTATACGTCTCATTTCCTCAAATGTTACTTTCTCAATTTTAAGAAAAAATACATTTTTTTCTCAAATTTGAGAAAGCATTTACATCCTTAGAAATGAGACATAATTCCTCGCATTTGAGTCATTATTTCTTAAAATTATTTCAGAAAATCGAAATCTCACTTTTAAGAAAGTATTACTTGGTGCACAGATAAGAAACGTATGTTCTCAAATACGAGGAATATTTTCTCGAATTTAAGAAACCATTTTTAACAGTTTAAAGATATCCTGTTAGCACCTTTTTAGCACCTTTTTGAATTATTTTTCAGCACCTTTTATTACCTTTTTCCTACCACATTTTTGCACCTTAAAATCCGATCCTTACTTATTACATATGATTTTAGTGAAATGATATGAAATTCTACTTAAACGTCTCACTGCTATGATCTTTAGGCCATGGTGCAAAATATTCGGTCGCCAGGTCACCATTGGCGACTCGAAATTTAGAGCTGGCGACCAGTGTTCCGCAGGTTACTGGATGATTTGCTGATAATTTCCATTAATGACCTTTCACTTAAGGACTTTGATCCAAAAACTACAATCGACAACTGGTACTTCAGTGCAACGGCGTTACACAATCGTGAAGTCTAAGGTAAGATATATATTTTTCAAGGTGTATATGAATTGTTCCATTCAAAATTGATTATCCTGAATCTGATTGTCAGGTTTTGAAATTGCATGCCCTAATATAATCTCTTTCTTTATCAAACCAAAGGCCATGGGGGAAACCTTTCGTCATAATTTGTACGTGAAAAATACTGCCGACTGTTATTTTTGGATTTGCGAGTGCGTCTGACTTTGAAATTTTGCGCCCTGCGAAAGAAAACGAATGGTTAATGACAATGAATGATCACAAAATTCACTGCCTCGAATGTTTGTGCTCTCCTACGGGGAATCAAACCCGAGACTACGTGCACCAAGGAGGGGACCAGGGAGGAGGGGATCTGGTTCTAGCATTTATAGGGTGCTAAGTACTACGTAACTTCTTCAATTAAGCTTTCAATTCTGATGAGGTTTTTAGTTTCAAGTACGGAACGCCTTACGCTTTTTTATTATTTACATTGGGTTAAATATAAATCCGTAAAACATTTTAAAATAACAACAAACTTTGAAGTGAATCGTTAGAATTCTTACGACAATAGAGAAAAGCTGTAAGTGTTTATGAAAAGACCAAGGATAGTTTACTTCTTCTCCAGTTGCCGTGTCTTGCAGCTGGAAGACAGAAGCAGCAAATACAGCACTCAATAAAAAGTGGATACGACACCCACCACAAGAAAACATTATGGTAATGAGGGTCCACCTCAATTCTGGATTTATCTCCCTGGAACTTTTTCTTCTGGGCTTTGTAGATGGCATTTTCATGTAGATTCACTTGCCGTCAATCTCCAGGATCTTCGTAAAGAAGCAATACAAGAAAATTACGAACTGGCTACTATTAATATTACTACTAATATAATTTCTTCTATTACTACCTACTACTAATACTACTACTACAAATAATAATAATAATAATAATAATAATAATAATAATAATAATAATAATAATAATGAGTCAAAAACATACAACGTGTACAAAGATCATTGATTTGTATACCTTGGAAAACATTATGTAAGTGATCTGTTAAATCCTGGCGACAACGAGAGGAATTGAGTTCAAATCCCGCCGCCGGCCATTCTAACTTGTTTTCTTTCCAAGCTCTACCTCAGTTTCACAAGAAAAGTGATGTGATAAAGTAGTCACATCACCTGTACCTAAGTAAATATTGACCGATTACCAACTTTAATTGTATATAACTACTGAATAAAACTACACAGAGTTCCCAATTAAATTTACTTTTCACTTTATATTTCCTACCTTTTTATATTTTAGAATTACATGGCCTGCAAGATGTTCAGTATATTTTCCCTTAACCATCTTACGCAATCTTATCCCAACATTTGACGCCTTTTTGTTAAGAAGATTCACTTAAATGGCAAAACTTTCATGTTCTATAACGGACTTTGTAATGAGTTTAAACAATGAATAAGAAATACGATATAAAATTGCCCAGACGCACATCAGTGATGGAACGGGATACAAATTTCGTGACTGAAGACTCACAGGCAGTCAAACCCATGACCCACCCAACTCGGTGAGACTCGGAGAAACCCATGACTCAGAATGTCCCAGTGACCTAAATAGATCTGGTCTGACCCGGTAGAACTCAGAGACGAAACGTTTTCATACTCATGGAGAATTTGTATGCGGTTACTAATACAATTCTAACAAAGATTATTCTTTCCTCTCTCATTAGTCTAGTGCACTTGAGTTTTAACTCGGAATTTTACAATAAGAAGCTGAAAATTCGTGAAAATATTCAGAATGTTGTCCTAAACAACATACTCGAAGTTCCTTAAAATCCCGGTTGGGTAATCCGAGATATCACGTCATCAAAATGGCTACCATAGAATTTCCCCCTTCAATTTTAAAACGTCGTATCTGCTCAGGATTTCAAGATAGAGAGTTCATTCTTACTTCATGTGACAGAGAATACATTAAGCATTGTTATTTATAATGACTACTTGTCATAAACTATCACCATCTTCCACCTTAAAGACAAACGAATGTGTATTCTGAATTTATGTTTTAAGATTTGACTGTGCATAATTTTGAAACGTATTAATTCATGGGAAATTGTCTTGAAGTAATCGTTATTTGTCGTTTGAAAAGCTTTCCAACTCGAGCCCAAAACCATTGTTGTATCTCTAAAACTAACGGAACTAGTTAATTTTATGTAGGGCTAGCCATGGTCGAGTTCTTTCAAAAATCAGCGCGTCACAGTCACTTGTGATGTAAATGGTAGAAAACTAACTCTATTACTAGCAACAACTACAATATTCAGGATAATTTTTGCTGTATTTCTACCACAAATAAATGTGAAATATAATTTAGATAATCTCCATAAGAGTCATATGTATGTCATCATCTTTCGGACACTTAACATTTCAATACTGGAAATATTTGTCTATGCACCTCGTGACAGCTAACAACAGCTACCAACTTTAATTGTATATAACTACTCAATAAAACTACACGGAGATCCCAATTAAATTGACTTTTCACTTAATATTTCCTACCTGGAAACATCTGGGCTAGCATCATTGATGGTTCTGTATCTGTAGTATGCCCTCATGTCCTTCTAACCCGTCTCACCGCATTTGTATATTTACACTTCCTGTAAGATGTGTTACCAATTTTGTTAGAGAACGCTGCGCGCACCCTCATGTTTCCAGCACGATGGAACACCTGTGTACTTCTATTATGCGGTACACAAATACCTGGATCGCCTATGAGGCAGGAGATGGAGACATGGTGGCCCTTCAACATGGCTCCCGCGATCACCTGACCTGACTCTGCTGGATTTCTCTGTGGGACCATCTCAAACATGTAGTGTTGCGTACACCAGTTTTATCTGCACAAGTCTCGAGAAATGGGTTCATACTACTGTGGACGAAGTGTGGCACATGCCTCGCATGTGAGATTAGCTGTATCCCAATATGATTTGCAGAGATCGTGCGTGCACCGAAGTTAATTTTGAGCACATGATCTAGTAACTTCTTTTGGAGGTAAGAATTTTCTTTGCATTATCCTTAGATGCTGATGGTGGTTATATGTTCGACATATCTGTCCGTCCATTGACATCGACAACACTTGAAAAGCGCCCGCATTCCTTTAGGAGTTCATACCTTTCTGGCGTTTCCGTCTCCTCAAGTAAACTGTCGTTTTAGTTTGGGTCATTCGTTTCACGTCGGGGGAAGTGGGGTACATGCTCCTTACCTTCTGTAGTAATGTCATTGATCACGTCCGGTCTTTATATACTGTTCACGCATGATTTGCTGTTTACCTTTTTTCTTGTTTCTTTATTGCGTGTAAATCCATCTAGGTCAGTGTACACAAACACCAGATCCCTGTCCTCCCTTTGTGAAAATCCTTGCATCACGTTCCTATCACTTTGCTTTTGTCAATCTGGTACTACTTCCTTCAAAATGTTTGGAGCCGCTTCTTGTTGCATCTCTTTTGCATGCAATCTGATGTCTATATATTTTACCAAGATTTGCGACATCTCATAACTCGGTTATGACGCTTCATTTCACTATGAGCTACATCGATTTTTTTCTTTGTTTTCATATGTTGAATCATGTCCCAAGCGTTGTAGCATGTATTCTGTTACACGCTATATAGAGACAGAGAAAGAGAGAGCAACTTTTTGCATAGATAAAGAAACAGAGATTACTTGGAGACATTTTATTCCTCTTGCTCAACTATTATAAATCTACAAGAGGACTGCAAAACATGATATGTACATTTGTACAGGCAAGCAAATTACAACCGTATGAATTAAATTGAAAATACTTTGTTAACTGGTAAAAACGAAAAATACATAGGCTACTGCAAAACAGGGAATTTTAAATTAAGCCATTATGAACTATTTGCATCATGTAAACGTTAGTGGAATCAACTACCGGAGCGAAAAATCAGAAATTGGCTAAAAAGTGACAGAGCATATTGTGCCATTCTCATATAGATTTAATTCATAAGGTTGTAATTTGCTTGCTTGTACAAATGTACATATTGTGTTTTGCCGTCCTTATAGAAGTAATGCCAATACAATCCTATATGAACTTAAAATGAGTTATTAAGCTCGTTAGTAACAACATCTCGGGCATCAAAACATTGCTGTTAGATTATTCATTCCCAGATCCTACACTTTGTTTAATTATCAGAAGACGCTCTCTCCATTTAAAAAAAAAAAAAAAAAAAAAAAAAATCGTATATTTACACTACTTTGAACATATGGCATACGAATATTCAGAGATCGAATAGGAACCAGTGTGGCATACCTGTAGTAAAATAAAATACCAAAAACCATACCACTTATAAAAAAATCAGAAATAAGCTCTACTATGTCGAATTAGATCTAAGACATGTCTATGAATACGAATATACCAGTAATAATTCATTTTCTGTTCGATTACTAAGTACTAATAATACTCACAATATACCACATCTTTGCAACACATATTTCATATTTCGTTATATAATACTGTACTGCAACATACTCTGTGAGAAGTGCTCCTACAGTTTATACGCTTAAAGATCTAATACAATAAATCCTTAAATAATGTAAATACTACGATAGAAATTATTAATGATTAATATGGTTGCTATCTATGGTAATTCGTAATCTTTACCTTTGGAAAAACTATTACAAGCGAGCTGATTAATTCTCAATTCGTTCCGGGAGATCCTAGGTTCCAGTTGAGAGATCGACTTTCTATTACAAAGTTCTTCCAGGGATTTTAAGAAAAAACACCTTTACATAACCACTCAAGAAGATATCCTTTCCAAATTCAAGCATACATACCTTAGTGGTTATAGTTCTTGCTTTGGAATCGGGAAGATCCAGGTTCGATTCCTGTAGCCTGTCATTCTGACTGATTTTTTTCATTTTTCCTCAGTTCCACTGCACGAATGGTCAGGATGTTATTTTACTGTCTTACATTTCTCCACTTTCTTTTCCATTGTTGTTATTGTTAATTTTTAATGATTTCAGTATAAAGTGGGAGTCAGTGACTGAGTGGCAGAGGACTCAGGGTTGGTGAAAGGGGTCCCTAATTCAATCTCAACTTTCTCACGCTCTTATCCCATCAATTCTTTTCATAATCATCCATTTCTTTAATCTACAGGGGGTAATCGTGGGACACAAAACTGAAAGATTTCATTTTTTGGAGTGTAAACTAGTCTCACAGGATGTATCTAAAAGATTTTACATAAATAAATAAAATTCATTCCTATATTATAGTGTTAATTTTTTCCAACTTAAAAGTCTGCATATCTGGATAAAGAATTTGTTAATAAATTTAAAAACAAACACTGTTTGCAAAATCTACATAAACTTGCAAATTATAATATTAAAGACCTTCTTTTTTTAAAAAATGAAATTAAATATTTAATTGAGTGTTCACTATTTTGCCCCAAATGAGTAATTTTCAACTGGGTGCTCTGTGGCGTCAAAAAGTGCTGCTTCTATTCATAGTAAACCACACGGAGAGGAAAAGAAGTAGACAGCACCAGGTGTTGTTAAAAACACTGGTGGCAAGCAAATAATACCTAGGTAAAATCAATGGGATAGTAAATACGTTACTAGTGAATCAATTAGTACTCGTACAGTATTTCGGATTCCACGTTAATCAGTGGATCCGGTCTCATATAGCCTCGCTGCTGAAAGGGACGTTAAATTCAAAATCAAATCAACTCAACTTGTTTATTTCCCCTACTTCGTTCCTTCCTCTCTTTTGCTGATCGTTCTGTAAGTTATTTCTCCTTACGTAAAGACATGGTAGCACGTCACACTGCCCTGTAAGCTAAACAAGGGGGACGATTCACGCGAGGGGAAGATTGTAGGGAAATTAATGGAATGATATTAATAAACGCAGGAAATGTGAGAAATCCGAGGAAACCTATGATTAGGAATCGTTATTAAAAATGTGATGTTGAAAAACACATTGGCCGAATGTAATTTAAAGTATGGGGCTATGATGGGCAATCAACAAGTTGCCATCATCTATCCAGTAATTTCGAAATGACACTCCCAACAGCAAAATTATTTTTTTTCTAGAAGCTAAATTGGAATCTGAATTCGTTGGTAAATCTTCGGCAAAGCGGCCAAATTATAACTTGGGTAGTCTACCGTTTCGCATAATTGGTCCTATTGTCTGTACTACTAGAATAGCTTAGGATCGAATCACGGACTCCTTGTAAGTAGATAAGTAGTCTACCACCGAGCTATTGCACCACATAATGAAAGGGAATAGAGTAAATAACATTTTCATATCCTTATTATAAATCCAAAGCATATCAATTAATGAGTAACGCTATTATGCAAAAGTTAAGACATTTGAGAATTACGGGCTGCCTAACACTCGATGCGAAAATATTTAGGTATTCTTCATCCTTGTTATAAACGCAACCACAGTCTATCAGTCAGCCTAGTTTCCATTATTATTATTATTATTATTATTATTATTATTATTATTATTATTATTATTATTATTATTATTATTATTATTATTATTATTATTATTATTGACTAAAAGCAGGGAATTCGTGTTACTATTCGGTTCAAAATCTCTTGTCGTCGCGAATTCTGTCGAGGAATTTGAAGCTTAAAATATACAAAATGATAATTATGCCTGTTGTTCTGTATGGTTGCGAAACATGGTCACTTACTCTGAGGGAAGAACATAGACTGAAAGTATTTGAGAACAAGATCCTGAGACGAATATTCGGACCCAAGAGGAACGGGAATGGGGAATGGCGGAAACTTCATAACGAGGAACTACATAATTTATATGGTTTACCCAACATTGTTAGGGTCGTCAAGTCTAGGAGGCTTAGGTGGGCGGGTCATGTAGCTAGAATGGAAGAAAGTAGAAACACTTTCAAAGTCTTGACTGGAAAACCAATCGGAAAACGACCATTAGGAAGACCTAGGCGCAGATGGGAGGACAATGTTAAGATGGATCTCGCAGAGATTGGAATACAAAGTAGAAACTGGATGCAGTTAGCTAAGGATAGAAGTCGGTGGAGAGCTTTTGTGAACGCGGCATTGAACCTCCGGGTTCCATAGGCCATAGAGTTAGTTAGTTAGTTTATTATTATTATTATTATTATTATTATTATTATTATTATTATTATTATTATTAATAATAATAATAATAATAATAATAATAATAATAATAATAATAATAATAATAATAATAATGTGTCGGTAGCTGCGCTGCTTCTTCCATGATGTCAAAAGATGTCACTAGTGTGCAAAGAATTTTCAGACAAGCCGATACTATTTTTCAGGGAAACTAGTTTATGTAAAAAGAATAAGAAAGAAATAAAACGAACAGAAAAATATTGAATCAAAAAGAGAACAAAACCTAATTCCAAAATTTTCCGCTTGGATATAGTGATCAAAATGCAGCCATGTTAGAGTCAGGTTTACCAGTAAGGACATAACACAAACTTTCGATACTCGAATATGTTCATTATTTTTGAAACATGTTTGGTTAAAAAGACCAAACAATCTAATACAAACGAAAGCACTCTGTTTCAGCAGTGAAGCACATATTATAAACAGACGACAAAGCATATGAAACTAGATGATCACCCAAAAGAATAACAAAGGAACAATCTGTTTATAATAGTCTCTAACACGTGTTTTTCTGATCAACTATACTGTTGTATTTTACCTGTTTCAGAAAATTTGTTTTCAAGGCAAGAAAAACTAAATAGCCACTGTTTATACTTCCGAAGGTCGTGCACGGGTTCTGCTGGTCTTTTCCTTCCTGCGTACCCTTGTCCAATGCCTTTTAAGCGATAAAAAAGAAACAGAAAAAAATCCCCGCATATCGTGTGTAGACAGTTCACAGTGTCCTCACTTAATCAAGTTGGTGTTGTAATTGTTAATATAGTCTTGGTGACTCTTCCGAATCCATAAATTTATCGAAGAAGATGTGAAGTGTGCGATATATGGAAGCAACCCTTGATGATCAGACAGACGCCCCCTCATTGATAGAACGCGAGACGGACAGGCGCAGTGAGCACTCGAAACTTCTCACGGGCGCTGATACTTGCTCGTTCATGGTTTTTAACGCGTTCCATACCGACGCTTGCGTCTAAGCCGGAAGGTTGTAAAGCGACGGCGTGTTCTAGGTTAAAGTGTGTCTTGGATTGTGCGGCTGTTCCGCGCGCGAAACTTTTTCTCGCACAACGTACGGAACTTCGGTCTATCTTCATACATTTATTGCATTAAACTATTGCATGGTGTTGTAAATGGAATAAATGTTTACTCTTGTTACTTTTTTCCGTGTATTGAATATTAACTTGAAGTATATATTTTCACAAAATAACAAGAAAAAGGTAAGTACCTGAATATTTATATATAAATACTAAAAATGAAATATACTTCAAAACTATTTCAGACAAATAAACGAAACGCGTTGCAACTAGCCGCATCTATCAACTACTCCAACTTTTGCAATTCAGATAATTTAAAGCACCAGGAAAAAGAACAATCATGGGTTTTAAAGAATAATCCATGTATGAACGGATCTTATCTTCGATTCTAAAATTCCTAGTAGCTATCAGCTTTGCCATGTGAAGACTGTGAAGTTCGTTAATAAGAAACTATTAATTTCTATTGTTAATAATGAATAAGGGATTTTACCATTTCAGCTCTTGGTTCCTGAACTTTCTGTTTAACCAATGTAGTTAAGAGCGTGCGTTCGTGGTCTTTTATATTTACATTTACTGTTGGTGGTCTATCGTCATTACATTTATCCTACAAAATCAGAGAGAAATTCATACACGATTTGCGCGATATAATGTTTAATATGTATCATTGAAAATGATAATTAATGATGATCGACTGGATCTTCGTTCAAGTCCGGGACATTGTGTACTTACGATGTGGAGAATGAAGCTACCGTATTTATAAACGTCTACGCTCTATATTTATTTATTTACATCAACATTTAGGTAGCACCTTGTAAAAGAAAGGAGGGTGGATCCGTACCTCAAATGTGGTTAGCCGGGTAGGCCCTATTGTTCTAGTTATTTCGACACGTCTTTAGGACCCCCATAATGTTTATTCCATTACTTTTGTAGGTAATCCCTAGATTATCAATATGCAATATGATAAACTAACAGTTTTAAATAATCTCTTACATAAAATTTTACCAGTTTGTGGGGATTAGGCAATGAAATGTCTTCATTATATGAAAAATCAAGCCACGAGTTCATTTTGTATTACTTTATATATATAATTTCCAAAACTGTCGCATTCTTCCTTTATATTACGTTTACAAGTTTAATGAAATGAGGTAGAACGCAAAGAAGAGCTCTTGCTTTTGGATGTTGTTGAAATTTCAGAAGACATATCCATACTTATTTTGTGCTATCTATTTAATTATTTTCTCCTTATTTTTATTTATCACGTAAACTAACACACATCAAGTTCCGTATTGAAATATAATTCTTGTTTCTACCTGTGACAAGAACTTTAAATATCTTTATATTTGTGAAGTATGTAGAATATAGATAATGTCGCATACTCACGGAGGACTACCTTAAATGGTTTCGTTATTCCTACGTCTTTATTTTCCTGACATGCTGTTTTTCCTTTATATGCATTTATGTATCTATGTATTTATGTAACAGGGAAGTCATGAAGAATCGGTCTTTTTATTATAAAAACAGGATCCAAATTATTACTTTGGGTTCCATCCTAAGTATTTATTAACTGCTAACAAAGTTGCAACCTGCGAAGCTACATGGAGATACAGCGATTTAGTTATTATAATATGTACAGGCAGGAGAGCATTTTTCTATTTTCGTTCGATATGCACAGGGAAGAGAACATTTTTCTATTTTCCTTCAAGAAACAAAACTACAACTTTCACACTAAATTTCTGAAGTACAAGAAATGCTGGAAAATATAATTTTATAATTTAGGTTGCGAGTTTTCAAGGAGGAAATCTGAAAACAATGTTCAGAGCAGGGAAATATGAACATGACAAATGAATGGAGAAAGTTACATACCGTTAAATTATTAATAGACTTTCATGAATAATTATTTATTGTATTAATATCTCTTCGCCATAGTTGGAAGAATGATATAAAAAGTTGTCCAATATCTATATAACATAATATAATCTGGTGGTTGTACAGTCAGAAACAATATTAAGTGTAGGTTGGAGCTATCATTTCTTATACCTTCAACCTATACTTAATATTGTTTGTGACTATACATTGTCAAGAAGCAAAACCATGAGAAAGTCAGGATGGTTCCATGAGGATTCGTACTGGGAACCTCCCGCTTACAAAGCTACAATATTAATCGTTCAGGTAGGTTCGTTCGACAAGACGAGCGGAACACAGTGTGCATAGCGTGTTCAATTGCAAAAAGTATACAGGAAGGCCTTTCAGTAGAAGGTTTTGTTTCACCATTTGAAGGTGGAAAGGCGAAACAAAAACTAAGCGAGATGTATTGTAATAACTCTTTCACAATAATATAATAGTAATCATAGAATCCACTGGGGAGCTTTTGTTTCTGACCCCGAAACTTAGTTTTTCTTAAAGATTAGTTCAGTAATAAATTGAAATGATTTAATACAACTGAGTTGCGATATAATTAATTTGAGTAGACTTAAATTGAGGTTGTGTTTAAAATTATAGCTTCATTTCAAATGCTCAAAGCTTGATTTTGATTGATTAAAATAAATATATAATACACTATATGTATATTATAGGCTGTTACATTACAACACCTTATATTGGCAGATAACTTGTTACAAATTCAGAATAGTCTTCACCGAAACCTTTCATCTTCAGGTGTCAATTATCAATTTTGTTGGGAGATAGTAATTGCCATTTTTCCCTTTTTTTCTTCTACTATACCTTCTATCGCGTGTATTAGAATATGATTCATCCTCAAACAATATCTTAATCAGTATTTTTTTCTTCGTTTTACTTATAACCAGTCCTCCTCCTATACTCAATTTTCTCTAACTAGTTTCGGCACGACATATTTATTTATTTTATTTTCATTCTGCTTGATGCATACACAAAAGTCTCTAGTCGTATTTTTTATTGTGTTTCTGTGATTTGGAAAGCAAAGTTTGGACAACTGTATGTTACTTTTAGTGGCACAGCGCTAATCTCTTACCTGAAATGTCCCTAATGACATTCGCAATACTCTACATGTTTGTGTCATTGTGTCCGCAAGTTTCATGCGATCTCCCGTTTTGTCTTCTTTCTTTCTTCATAAGCTTATATTTGTCACACATCTCTTTTAGCCTATTAACTTTAAAAAAATAGGTTTCATATCATAGTCTTAATATCAAAAGGGTAAAAAATGAAATGAGATTTTTGAGTTTTACGTTCCACGATTATGCCGGCTAGGCTAAAGGAGACTGTGATGAGAAATGAATGGAATGGTGGAATGAGGAAAGTAGGAGGAAATAGGAGAACTCCGAGAAAATCCACGCACACGGTGTTTGTTCACCACAAAGTTCACTTGACGGTATCAGGGTTTGAACTCGGGATCCCACGCACCAGAGGTTAACGCTTTACCTTTTTTTTAAAAGTTGACTGACTCACCGAACGCATCTCAGTAACTTACTTGAACTACTTATTACTACAGCCCGGATTTATATGCAAAATGCGTGTTTATAGTATACTAACATGCAGAAACGTATGGAAAGTATCTTTTTCTTTCCGACGGGCTTTTAAGAATTCGTTTGAGACACATATGATAGCGCATATAAGTGCATACTTTGAGTGAATTTCGGTGTGTATGCATATTTCTGAATTTCATTCCTGCATACTAGGATATTTCAGAGTATATCACAAGAAAGCAGGTTATATTTAAAATGAACTGAACTCACTTTGTTAACGCAGATATAGAATAAAATGTTATATAGAATAATAAAATAAAGTGTTGTATCCTAAATTAGTCCACCTGACTTGTCTTGCACACGGTCTTCATCGCATAGCAGAAACCATCAGATGCCAATATCCGGAAATGTAGAGAAAATGCTTGTACCAAATGTAAAGAAAGTATTTGTGAAAGCTCCATCGCGCGTACGTATCTTTCGCGAAATTGCGAAAAATGTTCCGCTTAACCCGATAAGGCTCGTGGCTAGAAGGTGTGTCGTATTATGCAAATAATTTAAATCAAATGAAGAATCCATAAATCCCGATGGTGCAGCCGCTATTTATGTGTCACTTAAATGTTTCTCTACAAGTAGCATGGCAATACAACCATTTCTCGAGAATATTCTACCTGAAATTATCTGACAGCTGAAATCCCGTAAGAATGCTTTGCAGTATTTACTCTCCTTTTAGAGCGAATAAGAGCAGACATTCAGTGAAACTCTTGGTGTTGCGAAAAATAGCGTCAGATAAATTTTACCAAATATTAGGCAAAAATAATGCGTAGAAAACAATCTGTGACATTACAAATGTACTTAATCTTGAAAACAAGGAATTGGAATAGAACATAACAAAGGAAGACATTTGGTGTTTTTCACATGCACCAGTGACTTCTGCTGATGTAGAAGGAACTTTTCGATCTATAAAACGTTTTTTACTTATAAACGCAGAGAGTTTACAGAAGAAAACGTAAGAAAGGCGTTTACAGTTCATTGCAACAGAGGTAATTAATTTAATATTTTTGTACGAAATTGAGATTTTATTTTCTTAGTGTATATTTCAGCGCATATGTTAAATTTTTAATGCATATTTCGTGCACATTTTTTATACTTTTAGTGGATATTTGCAAGCATATCTCGAGGTTGGTTTGTGCATGGAAATCCGGACTCTACTCATTATTATTATTATAGATGTTTTACTCGTTTAACTGACTTTTCCAATTTGCTAGAACGACAGGGACACGAACACAGAAACATCGAGGACAGTTAAAATCACAAAGGCTCTCCCACCGGGAATCAAACCCGGGACCTCATACACCAAAGGCGTACGTGCTAACCACTAGACCAGCGAGGAGCGCTACCACTGAGCCACCTCGCCCCCGTGAAAACCTTATAACTACTAGATAGAAATGTGCCACGCTAACCTAAATATTTTGTTTCATTTAATATAACCAAACAAAAAGTGCCAAATAAAGAGAAATACATGATGTATGGGGTTACTTATAATAAACTTTGCGTTTTATCGTCTGGATAATAAATGATTTAGTATTTGTTAAACCTGAACACAATTATTGTAAGAATGCTTAGAGATGTCTCTTTTCCTGGAAATTTTTTAGTGTTGTTGAAACTGCGGTTGTCTGTATAGTTGAGTAAGACTCCGGTGCAAGTTAGTTGAGTTATCAATGGAAGAAACCAGACCTTAAATGATTTTTTAAAGTGCATAATGAAGACACATAACCATCTTAAGAACATTGATTAATTGCCAGGGAAATAGGTTATTAGTTCAAATCACGGGGGACACTGAAACGTTAGACATTCATGCCAAACGCATGGTCGTCTTGCACAATACATCTTCCTCACATGTGAATAAAACATACTTTATTGATTTTCTTTTCCACTAAATGAGTTTCAAATTTAGTGGATAGGATGTGTGATTTTTTTTTCATACATAACATCACTCAGAAGTGTTTAATCAATCAATATTAAGCTTTAACTATACTAAAAAAATGTGCGGGTTTGCATTCACCATATAAATATGAGTTTTTGCAGAAATTATTGAATCCGGGTTTCCTACCCTTTGTTGCCAAATTAAAAGAGCAAATTAATTATACAAGAAAATCAAAAATCTGTTTAACGAGCATTAAACTGAAATGTACAAGTTTAAAATCACTGTGATTTAAAATCACAAACTATACAAAACAAATTTCGTTTTGTCCTTCGTGGCCGAGTTGCTAATACGCGTACTTCTGGGTTCTATACTCCGTGAGGGCACTTCCGTCTGGTATTACCCACGAGACAAAACGAGAACGAAACAAGAAATAAGGTTTCTCGTCTCGTCTCAATTCCGGGAAACCTTTTCTCGTCTCGTTTTGTAAATTTATGCTCTTATTTAAAAAATCTATAAATGATAACTCTTCAGCTACTCGAGAGGTCCACCAGTGGTGTAATATAACAACTTTAAACCATATTTATTATTGGAGTAGGTATATTGTGTAACGACTTGCGTGCTTTAAAACATTGATAAATGCCCTTCATTATGTTTGTACCATTACTTTATATGTTTATAGTTGTCATCTTACAGATCACGTAACACTAACATAATGTTTGAGATCTGAGATTTCGGAAAATTAATGTTTTCCACGAGATTCGAGAAATTTCTCGTATCGAAAACGAGGCAAGAATTTTCATGTTTCTTGTCTCGACTGAAATTTGAACATTTACTTCACGTCCCGACTCTCGTTTGGAAAACGAGACGACAATCGAGACTGGGCGAGAAATTTCTCCTCTCATGGACAACACTACTTGCCTCGGGTGAAAACCCGAGAAATAATAAAGGTTTCTTTGTAAATAGTCAGTTCTCTCTCATATAAAAGGAAGGTTACAATAAGGGCGGCGGGTAATAAAATGTACGACACAGATGTGAATTGTGCTATATTTTTTTGTTACTCCAATCACAAAACCATCAAATACATTCCTTAATGAATTGATTTAATAAACAATTTTATTAAGCACTAATAGGAACAGCTCTTTATAGAAAGAAAGCGGTTGTTTGTGTGGTGCGAATACGGCATATATTATTTTTCTTTCTTTAAAATTACCATTGTTAATTGAAAATGAAGATTTGATCTTTTCTGATCATTGTTAATATATTTTGAAGTAAATCATTTAAAAATTTCAATTTTGTAGTACCTAAAATACATAAAAACGTTTGTAGCTATTTCCTACTGTATGAGTAAATTCAGTCGAAAGAAAAACTGGAATTGGGCGGGCCTTGTATGTGATAATAGTAATAATCAAAAGGAGGAGGGTCCGTTCGTGCATTCTTCACCAGTTATGTGTCATGAGTTAGCCTGGTTTAACCCCGGTCTGAGTCTGTGAGTAACGCTAATTCCTCATAGTTCGCAATCGTCGATCCGCTACGTTCGCTGCCTACCTCCCTATATTTGAAAATATGTAGTGATAATGTTGTACGTGCTTGGCTGTTTAGTATTAAGACAAGAACCTATTAAATGTAAACAAGATTGTAGTTACTTATATCAAATTCACAAGTATTTGTTCCATGTCAAGCACAATATGATTTATTAATTAATGAAATGAAATGAAATCTTTGAGTTTTACGTCCCGGGTTATGCCGGTTAGGCTAAAGGAGACGGTGATGATGAGTAATGAATGAAATGGTGGAATGAAGAAAGTGGGAGGAAACGGGAGAACCCCGAGAAAACCCACGCACACGGTGTTTGTCCACCACAAAGTTCACTTGGCGGGGGCTGGGATCGAACCCGGGACCCCAAGCACCAGACGTGAACGCTCTACCACTGAGCCACCGCAGCCCCTATTTATTAATTAAGCAACACAATTACAGTACTTTTAAGACAGTGTAATATTGAACAAGCTTTACTGCCAACCCATATGAAACATACTACAGTGGAACATCGATAGGTCGACGCTAAAGGGAATAGGTAAATATTCGAGTTTTTCGAGTAATAAAAGTTCGAGTTATCAAAGTGGCCATAACAAAAATTCGGGACACCGTGGTTCCGCGTTCCTCATTAAAAGTGATTAGAAGTTTTATTCGTTTAATCTCTATAATTCGAAGTTCTGAAAGTTCCAAGGAAAAGAATAGTTATTAACCTAAAATCAGCTGGAGGACGCTTTCATGTCTAGACATGAGTAAAACACAACCACAACATACATTAGTAACCCACCCAACCAGGTACATTCTAGGAACGTGCCATTTAAGTTCCATAAGTACCGTTTACGTACCTGGTACTTGAAAAATGTACATTTCATATGCATAGCACGTGTCGCTAGGTACGTGCCTTTCGAGGAATTTCTGACACTTGAAAGGTACTTTTACATGCTTCACTGGAATGTGAGGAATGTGAATGGCACATACCCCATGTACCATGGCATGGTTGTGCGTAAGTTGCTTCGTATTGCGACTAGGGTTGCCAATTTAGCCACTTTGTGACGAGATCTGGCCATTTTGAGAACGTCGTTAGTCACATAATTTCCAAAGAGCCAATAGTGGCTTTTTAGCCATATGCTTTTCACTTCTATAGCCACTTTCTGAGTTTAGCCACATTGTAATATATTGTGTGTGTCATTTTGCAATTTTCTGACGTTTGATGCGTTCTCTAGGTTGTAACATTCTAAACCCCACTGTCAGAATTGTCCTCATAAAATTAGCATTGATGGTTATATTGTGACGTTACACAGCAGAGAATTAGTTCAAAACCTGTACGTTAAAACTAGACGTTAAATAAAATTTTCGGGAAGACGTAAGTTTAAGTATAAACTAACTCCTTAAAGAAATTCAGCCTGATAATATAGACATCCTTCAGGAAATGTCGCTTTTCAGTGGCAATAAGCTTGAAACCGGTGAAACATCTTTTACTGATTTAGCTTCTTCTTTCACCTTCTGTGGAATTTGAAGATAATATCGACAAAATTGAAAATCAGTGGCGATTATAAATCTTCGATTGAAGAATTTTTGCAAGAAACTAGCTGAACCTGCGCTCTCTACACAGCGCATTATTCGCATATGAGCATATATCGCCTTATCATTCCTTACAACATCTGTACATGTCTCTTTACAGACACAAGTTAAAGACGTATTGATTTAAAAATAGCCAAGGGGTATCATAAAGGGGGATTTTTCGATTATTTTTCTGAAGATCTCGCACCGTTTGCAAGATTTGAGCCTACTTCCGGTTGGAGTTTCTAATTCATGTACGACCAGTGTTTTCTTTCTTCTTGCATGCAGTATGTAAGAAGCAAATACATTTCATACAAAATTAATATATTGTCAGTTCTATATATGGTGCTTATTGGGAAAAACACTCCCCAAAAAAGTTCATCTTAGACTGGAGAAATGGTTATCCTTCCTTTTCCATTATTATTTGGCTATGAAACAAATGCCGGAGACATATACAACCGCTATATACAACAGTGTGGTGTTGGAATGTGTAATGATTAGGATGTGATGTTTTATTTTACTTTTTTGAAATTTCAACACTTCCAATGTACCCGTAAAAATGTACTAAAGAAATAGTGCCCATGTTTTTTAAATATTCAATTAGAACTGGACAATCTACATGAAATTTGCAATCGATCAGTGAAAACGTCATCTTTCTAGAGCCTGTAGTTTCTGAGATCTCATTGTCGAGAAACATATATGTGTATTTTAAAAGAGCTCCAAAGATGGCAGCACAATTCATTTGCATGTATTTCGGAGAAGGCTTACTAAAGGCAAAGGCCTTTGAACAATAATTTAAAAGGATAAACTTTGTGAAAAATATTTATTTCAGTAATTTATTTAAACTACACTCTTTTAAAAATATTTGTCTTTGTTATAAACGTGAAATCACAAATAACCGTAAATCAAAGGTTTGAATGCTAAGATTATAGGTTAGAGCTCGGTCGAGTGGTTTGGGTCAATACACTATCAATCACATGTTTGTGTGTTCAAACCCGGTAGTCAGTTGAATACATGCAAACCTCCAACCTACCGACGATCACACAAACCGACTGGAACTACTACAGACAAACACTGGCAGACTCAGTTGACCCACGCCTTCCGGTGAACACCACAGAAGAAATAGACGAAGCAGTGGAAACGTTAACGAAGCAGATGCAAACGGCTCTCCGGCTTGCCACGACCACAACAAGTGCCAACTCCAAACCTCCAACGTCTGAAGAAAAGCGCACAACGTTCCTCATTCAACTCAAACGCTGGGCAAGGAAACAGTGGCAGCGAAGTAGGCACCCCAGATATAAGACCTTATGGAACAACCTCACTGCCCGGGTGAAGAAACGACTACTCCGCATCAAGCTCCAAGCCTGGAACCAGCGTCTCCAAGAACTGGAATCGCCCAACCGTGATTTCTGGCGACTGGTTAGAGGATTTTCCAAACCAGCAGGAGGACCGAAGACCTATCCACTCGAAGGCCCCCAGGGTCTTCTCCATGAGCCAGCAGAGCAGGCCGAGCTGTTTGCAGACACCCTTTCGAACATCCTGCAACCCAACAACACCCCTGTCCCAGCGACCACCCGAGAAGCAGTACGTCGGACCATCGAAGAAACTGACTTCGAGCACCCAACGCCAGCCAATGCACTCACCACCCCCAGAGAGATCCAGCACGTCCTCAAACACATCAGCCTACACAGAGCGTCAGGTCCGGACAAAATCACCCCAGAAGCCCTGCGCAACATCCCACGCAAGGCCCTGGTCCTGCTCTGTAAAATTTTCAACGCTATCATGCTAACAGGACACTTCCCGCAAGCGTGGAAACAAGCCAGGATTGTGATGATCCCGAAACAAGGAACAGCCCGGAAGAACCCCGTCAACTACAGACCGATCAGCCTCCTCTCGCACACAAGCAAGGTGTTCGAGAGGATCTTCAAAAGAAGAATGCAAGACTTCATCGACGACCGACAGCTCCTTCCAGAACATCAATTCGGTTTCCGAGCCGGACACAGCGCAGAACTACAGCTCGTCCGAGTAGTGGAACTCATTACGGCAAGATTTAACGAAGGAGGCCACACCTTGGGCGTCTTCCTGGACATAGAGAAGGCATTTGACAAGGTGTGGCATGAAGGGCTGATCCACAAACTACACCTACTGGACTTTCCGCACTACCAGATCAGGATCATCGCATCTTACCTATACAATAGAACGTTCTTCGTCTCCCACGCAGGTCAACGTACACACCCACGAACCATCCACGCAGGGGTCCCACAAGGCTCCTGCATCTCCCCAATCCTATACGCTATGTACACGAGCGACATCCCAACAACCCCAAATACCACCCTTGCAACCTTTGCGGATGACACCGCTATCTTCGCGAGCCATGGCAACGAAAGATACGCAACAACCTATCTGAGACGCCACCTGCACCTCATTGACAGATGGACCCAAACTTGGAAGATCCAGGTCAACGCCAGGAAAACAGCTGTGGTAAACTTCACAAAGAGAAGAAACAGAACCCCTGCGCAGTTCCACCTTGCAGGAGGCCAACTACCCGAAGAAGACCAAGCAAAATACCTGGGGGTCCAGCTCGACCGGAAGCTCACATTCGAAGAGCATATCAACGCAGTCACGAAGAAAGCGTTCCAAAGATTCATGGCTCTCCTTCCCATCCTCCTCTCCCCGTCCCTCTCTCATAAGACACGTCGCCATGTCTATGAGATGAGCATCCGACCCATCCTACTGTACGCACACCCTGCGTGGCAACACTCCTCAACAACCAGACTACGTAAGATGCAAGTCATACAAAACAGAGCAGCCAGGGCCATCACGGGCCATTCAATGGACACGAGGTTGGAGCAGATCCACGAAGACCTCGAGCTCACATTTCTCGAAGCAGAAAGAAGAAGACGATCCGCCACCTTCTGGCGTAAGATAATAGCATCACCACACCAGCATGTCAGACGCATCGGCACCGCAGACCCACGACGCAACTGCTACAGAATGCCACAACCACCACAATGAACGGAGAACAGAGATGAAACAAGGAGTGCGCGACAGTTGCGGCTCCTCACATTAGAGACGTAAGAACAGGAAACAAACCATAAGCCAATCACACTTGAAGAAGGAAGGCAAGGGCTTCGGCCCGTAACTTCAAACAGAGGCAATCAAGCCTGCCATGAATAAGTCTGAAGTCAGCTCGTAAATGTTACTGTAGTATTTTAATAGATAGTTAAATTGCCACACAGATGCCGGAGGAGGGCATATATTTTCAGAGTTAGTTGCTTGGCTTTTTTTAAAAGTACAAGCTTCTAAATTCGAACGTAAAAATGAAGCGTTAAGGTTTTAGTATTTAGGTACTCGCACCCCCAGTTGCATAGCACTGCCCTAAGGAACATTACTGACATGCCTAGTACATTCCTGGCACATGCCAATGCCAAGTAAATGTGTCAAGTACATACACGGTACGTGATATACACATAATAGATACATTCCTCGGTATGTGTCATGCACGTACTTTTGGGCGGAAGTAACCTTATTCCTTACATGTGTATTTCACATGATTGCTCTATTCACGTACCTATCATGTACATTCCAATGTACCTCGAGGAACATTCTTTACACATGATCAGTATGTACTTGTGTTGGGTGGGAACCGTGTCAGAACTAGCAGCAATGCCAATTACGTAAAAGCATAGAGTCACATCAAGAGAAATTCAACTTATAGACAGCAAAGTAACTAGGCTAGTTGTCGCCCGGGCCAAGAACCCGCCTTAGCGCCCCCTGACCTACCAAACCAAAACATTCCCTCAAATATTTGCCCAATTTTGGCGCACTCCCAATCCGGCGCACGGGGCACAAACCCCGTTTGCTCCACCCTAGTTACGTCACTGCTTATAAAGGTAAACTTTCACTTGTATTGTTCGCAGATACGAAAGTTCGGGTAAATACATTTTTAAATATAATTAAGGAAGCTTAAAATTTGACTTATCTAGGCTGTAATTTTTATACATTCAACTTACAGAGGTTATTTTAGCATTTAGTGTTATGGAGTTTTCAAGGGATTGTGAAAAAGTTATCAAGGTTCCAGTTATCGAGATCTAACTTTGCGTTAACAGCCCGTAACCATATTTAAATTTCAGCATTAGTATTTATGTAGATGCAACTTAGTAGTGCAGACAGAAAGCAAAATTAAATAAATAAATAAATAAATAAAAATTAAATGTAAACGAGCAGATTTTTTAATTAATGAAAATTTTATTGTATAGCGTACAGCGAGCTGAAGGCTTAGGTAATCGACTAATCATTAACAATATTAAATATACGTATAGGTATTATTATTGGAGAGGCTATTTAGAGCAGTGACTGTTTTTCATTGTTTCTTCCAGAGCTCTTTCGTGGCTAAACGGTTAGTGTACGCGCCTTTGACATAGAAGACCCGGGTTTAATTTCGGACGGGAGCTCGTGTGGTTCAGCTTCCACGTTCATCAGTAGATCTACTTCTCATATAGTCTCGCTGCTGAAAGGGACACGAAACTTAAAATCAATTCAACTCATTGTTTCTTCCCATAATTTTACTGTCCTTCTGAAAACACAGTGCCCTTTTTGGAGGATATAAACTTTCTTTTTTTTTTTTTTCAATTTTTTGGGGTCAAGCATGAAATACTTGCAGCAGTTGTCCAATTCACATACATAAAAACAGTCATACACACACACACACATAGACACAAATGAGTTCGTATCACACGATTCAGATGCCTTTCCTTCTTGTTCTAACATTATTGCTAAAAGCTTTTAATTTTTTGCTCTTCATCTCCATATTATTATTATTATTATTATTATTATTATTATTATTATTATTATTATTATTATTATTAATAATAATAATAATAATAATAATAATAATAATAATGAAGGTTCAGTAACTAAGGAACGCTACATTGAAGGCAAAATTACCAAAATAAATATTTAAGAGTTTGACAATTTGAATTTGATCCAGACTTGATCCAGACCGTCAAATAATCCAGTCTGATTCCTAACAAATATATATATGATCAAGAAATTTAAAATCTAATATATCCGTACAGGACTTATTAAAAGACTGATATGAATTTCTGCCTAGATGGTATTCAAAAAATCTATCTGCGGTAAATTTGAGTGACTGAATCCGTCTAACGAGGAGATAAAAGGTTTTTGCTCTTACCATTGATCGTAATCCGAGCGTGTGCGTGTGCGTCCATCTAGCTTTTGTGTGTGACCATGGCCGTGTTTAACATTTTTGCCGCTCTGGGTCATTGAATAAACGCAGTCCCCTCAATAATAATAAATACCAGTATAGAAATTTTGAAACTATGCAGTGAATAATCAATATTTAATTGGAACTGGAATAAGTAAAATACGCGTAAATACAATAAATTCATATATAGCTTTCAGTTTCAGTTAAAGAAATTATGGATAATTTGATTTGATGAAAAAAAAAAAAAAAAATAAAATAAACAGAAAAAACTGGTTCCGGAAAATTTGTCGTCCGGTGCCATGGTTCATGCGTAAATATGGTCCTGAATAAGAGCTCCCTTGTGGCTAAGCAGTTAGCGTATACGCCTTTCGCGTAGGAGACCGAGACTCGATTTCCAGCAGGAGCTTATGTGATTTGGATTCCAAGTTAAGCTGTTAAGTCCACGTTTCATATAGCCTAGCTGCTGAAAGGGACGCTAAAGTGAAATCAACTCAACAACGGCCCTGAACGTGACCGTTTTCTTTAACCACATGGAATACATAATGCTCTAAATTTTTTATTCTAAGAATACCTATTTCTTCCATTAGTATAACGTTCTGAAATGGTTTATATTCAATCATACTTATTTTACAGCCATTGTTCAACTTTGTCACACACACACATATTCCATGAACTACTCAACGACAGAATGAATTTATCATTTGTACGAAATTGTGAAATCGTTCATCAAAAATCCACTGCAGAATATTTTATTGGACTCGTTATGACAAAATCCTGTAACTGATATTCAAGGTGTATTGCATTGTCATTTGAATATTTCAACGTCAAGCTGTGAAGCTGAGAAAATCAAATATACATAGGATAGAAGAAAGGAGAACGCCAGAAGTGGAAAAGCATGTTACGGGTTTTTATTTCGACTTCCTTGTGCAAGTCAAATTTAGGTTTTGTTTTTCCCTTTGAATTAATCTTTTACTTTAAGATTCCTCACTTTCCACTACAATATCACTAAACAATAGATTTGTAGATTCTTATGTTATAATGTATGACTAAATGGATAACGCGAGTGGAATATGCGCGCCTAGCCTAGTAGCTAGCGCGCGGCTCTTTGGTGGACGTGTTCGCGGGTTCGAAACCCTAGTGGAAGAGCACATGCGGCCCGTGAGTTTGACATGGCGATGTAGAGGTTTCAAAATATGTTCGCCTAGGAACAATCAAATACAGTTTCTTTTTTTTCTTTTTTTCTTGCCACTGCAAGACGTCTCACTAATTTGGTCATTTGCAAGTGGAAACTAAAATTTTAGGTAGTTATTATCCTATATTATAGTTAAATCACATTGTATTCAGTACGCACGTAAACATACATATTTTCTCTTAAAATAATAATAATAATTTTACTTTAAGATAATTTTAATGATGCAATGAATTTAACATTATAACGAAAGCAGTAACCGTTAGTTTTTTTACTTTGTACCTTATTTACAACGAGAAGTTTTCGTTGAAACTAAAATATTTTTTTTCAAAGCTAATCACTTTAGAATCAAATTAAATTTTGATCTCGGAGTAAAATGCGTAATTTTTTACTATTGGTTTTAATTACTTCAGTATAGAATAATAAATATTACAATTATTTCTCTATATATCTTTCAAATGTTCTACAACAGAAACAAAACAAAATTATTGTTTTATCCAAGTTATCCTGGGTCAAAAAGAAATTGTTACTTTTTATTAAACACGTGTAAGTAGTGGGACAGCATTTATTATGAAATATAACGAACGTGAACTAACTAACTATATGACCTACGAAACAAGAATGTTCAATGCAACACTCAGAAAAACTTTCCATTGACTTCTGTTTTTAGTCAATTGGATCGAGTTACTACTTTGTATGCCTATTTCTGCAAGATCCATCTTAATATTGTAATCCCATCTGCGCGTAGGTCTTCCAATCAGCCGTTTTCCAATCGGATTTCCTGTTAAAACTTTGAAAGCGTTCTTCCTTTTTTCCATTCTGGCTACAGACCTCCCCACCTAGATTTCATGCCCCTAACAATGTTTCGTAAATGGTATAAATTATGAGGTTTTGCTATTCCTTATTCCCTCTCCTCTTGAGTCTGAATATTCGTCCCAGGTTTTTATTCACCCTATTTTCATCCTGCGTTCTTCCCTCTGAATAAGCAACCATATTTTGTAACTATACAGCACAGCAGCCGTGATTATCGCTCTATATATTTTAACTGTAAAATCTTCGACAAAATTCCCGACGACAAAAGATTTTGAAGTGAATAATAACATGAATTTGCTTTTATTTGACATTATTAATTTCTTCATTTAATGAAAGTGAACAAGTTACCTAATAAAGATATTACGGAAACTTGTTTTAGTATTTCTTATGTGATATAGCGTTTTATCGGGTTATGTGGATAAACATATTTCGGCTAAATGAACTGTACTTATCAAAATTACTCAGGCGTTACATTTACACTTTTAAAAAATGAGACCTTAACATGCAAAACTACCTGGCACTTTCCCACGTTGCCAGAACAAGGGTTTTCAGCCATATGCTACGGTCATTGTGTCCCTACGCTTTTAATGGTATCTAATGAGAAATATAAGCATATACAAGTACAATATATAGATACGACTTCATCCATGAATTATAATATGTCTGATACTGATCACGAACGCAAGACATGTTGGTGTAAAAGTATTCCATGGGAGTTTGACACCAGTGAGATAACTACAGAAAAAGCCAATAATATCGCTTTAAAAGTTCAGAAAATAGTTTTGTAGTAGCACTGCTGTTTTTGGTAGCTTCATTTTGTCTCCATAAGTGGGATATAGGCGTAACTATTTAAATCATCTTTGAAATGCAGTATAGAAAACTTATTGATTACTCTTTATTATAAAACATACGTATTTTTGTTTCTTACTTGGATTGTCAAACTACTATATTTAAATGCGTTTGATCACCCGACATAAAGGTAGACTATTATTCTATTATTCTCACTTAAATCCAAGAGCAATTCATACAGTAAACTGATTTAAGAATAGTTGAAACTCATTAACATTACACCAGCACGTAATTAAAATTGCAGACTAGAAGATTGCATTTTTATTATAGATTAGCAGCAAACATCCGCGGTTGCCTGGTTTTGGTTCAAAACCTGAAAAAAAAAGGGAGGGAGAAGATATTTATCCTTTGGTTTTATAAGCCGCGTAAGAAATGTATAATATTAGTTCCATACGTATAAGGCGTTCGTAGAAATATTCAGAAACATTCATAAATTTTGACACTTTGTCAATGCATTTACATCTAATGCATCTTTACGTACCCGATTATATCTTATAAAGATGGATGTGTATACAAATTTGGTGGTCCTAGGTGACTCCTATCTATGCGAAAAGCTGATAACACACGCATACGTATTATTATTAAAGTTTTAATTTGTTATTTGAAATTTATGGATATCACCAATAACTTATACCAGTAACATACATGTGTTCATATTATGACATATTTTGTTCATACCCTCCCCGTTGGTTAAGTGCAGTCATTCTCAGGTGTCCAATGTATGACAGGAGCGCGGTATTACGATCAGAGACAGAACAGAAACAACAAGTTAAACAAAAGAGAGAAGAAGACATGATAGGTAAATTGAACAAAACAGATGTTGCAATAAACAATTAGCTACGAGTCCACGAGATGTATCTGCTAAACTATCGATATCCAATGACTGGTCTTGTGACTAGAACATGCAACTCTGGTGGACGGGAGCCTGGTTTCAATTCCAGATGAGAGACCATTGAACATAGTACAACGATTGGACTCCACCTTAGCTGGAATTGCCAGCTACAAATGGTGGCAATTTTCAACATAGTTCCCATTACAGGCAACACACGCCAACGCAAAACAAGGTTTAATTATGTCATGGTGACTGTTGGCGACCATTGCCGAGCTACTGCTTCCACAACTGTAGCGTTCGCCCTAAAGGTGATCTTTAAGTTTGGGAAAGAGCCAAAAGTCACAGGGCGCAAAATCCAGAATGAGGCAGAATGCAGACCCGTATCTATGGGGCTAGGGGAGCCGGCCCCTTACATTTTTACTGTTCCCTATAATTTTCGCATTAGGCTTGCAAGTGAACTATTGATAAACTATAATAAGTTTGGATCGACCCCCTAAATTCTACCGGGACCCTCCTACATTTTTGGACTGGCTACGGGCCTGGCAGAATGTCAACATTTATTTTGCCATCAGATGGAGCAACCGAATTTCTTTTACGCAGGAGAGAACACGTGGCGGGTACTTAATCGACTTTCCGGGTCGTAATAATGTATCCACGACTCGTCACCGGTAATGAATGATCTTGGGCGCACAACATTCTGCAGTCAGAAATTCAATGACAGCTCGCTGTTTCAACTGGACGTCAGCACTTGATGCCATGCTTTGCTCTATTACCTTGGCACGAAGAGAGTGCCAGAGAGAAGGTGAAACAAGTGACATTCTATAGCTTAAACGTCAGTGCATTAATGACAAACAGTTCAGAATGTTTGCTGTACTATTGACCAAGTAGTGTTCTTGAAGGCATTACTTTCTGAATCACACTCATACACATGCAATGTGTTAGATAACGATATTCACTAAATTCGTTCACTATTTATCATTGAAGGTCAACAAAACATAGATATATCAATATCCACTATATACTTGATTAGCAATCAATTCGACCTGACAGATACATATTCCAAACATACTTTCCGGCAAAGCTTGCATATTGCACGGATTAATTAAAATTAATT
This sequence comes from Thermobia domestica, assembly GCF_964235325.1. NCBI lineage: Eukaryota > Metazoa > Arthropoda > Insecta > Zygentoma > Lepismatidae > Thermobia > Thermobia domestica. Next base: position 167,870,740 of record NC_137463.1, on the reverse strand, counting down.
TGTGTGGCTATACATTTCAAGGTTCAGTCTGCTTTACTAAAGAAGGCGATAAAAAGTGAATGTTGATGCTGAATGGCGAGACAATAATATATAACATCTACTTTTAGCGGGATTCAAACCAGTGGCAGTAGATACCTTCCCATATACCCTCGACGCTGCGGAAAGAAACCTTACAATTTAATCGATTAATCAATCAATCCAACTCTGGTCAAAATTTCTGTGAATACAGAGTAGTCATTTGTTGATTTGGTTAAGAGCCTTTTCGCGATAAAAGACCTAAACTTCGTGTTTTCCTGGTTAAATGATACAGTGGGAGAACAAAACCTCGAATATAAATTAGTGGGTGAGTTCACTTTAAACAGTACCGCCTTATATAACCGCGGTGTGGAAACGGACATTAGACTTTAAGCGATGTTAAAGAATATTTAGTACGTACCGTATATGTATCAAATAAGCGTCTTTGAGTATTACAAGTCTGGAACAGATAGTGAAGAAGGTATTTCGGTAGGAGGTAAAATGGTTAAGTGTATACTGTTCCAGATAATACGGCGCTTATTGCGGAGTCTGGAAAGAAAATTAATAAGATGTTAGAGCACTTAAACAAGGGCTGTCTAGAATATGGAATGAAAATAAACGTTAGAAAGACAAAAAATTATGGACTGAAGTGGTTGGTGTCAAATAAAGGAGGGGAGAAAATAGAACAGGTGACTAATTTTCGATACCCGGATAGGATGGTATTTTTATGAGGACATGGAATGTCAACGTGAAATAAACGCAAGAATAGGAATGAAGAAAGAAGGATATAAGACGAAGAAAAATGTGTTTTGTAGGGCCTTGAACAAAGAGTTAAGAAAAGATACATAAAATGTTTCGTATGAAGAATATACTCTGGGAGACTCAAATATGGACATTATGCAATCGCGATGAAAAGTAGCTGAAAAGTTTCGAAATATGGGCGTGAAGAAGACTGGTGAGAGTGAGCTAGGTCGAAAGGAAACGAATGAGAAGATGTTATTTAAATAGAAAGTGAAAAAGAGCAATTTTAGGTGTAACTAGAAAGAGGAAGAGAAACTAATTAGGGCATTGGCTGAGAATGAACTGTATCATGGGAGACGTGCTCTGGCTTTGACTGGCTCTAGTTCAAGGTATGGTGGAAGGAAAAAGAGACAGGGTACGAAAGAGGTTACTAAAACAAAAAGCTTCTACATCAAGAGGAAGGGTTTAGCTGAAGAGCGCGGTGCATCGAAGCTTCTAAGTTGCGGCAATAGACCTGCCCATAATAATAGTCTGTGACAATCATTATTTTGACTCTTTTTAGTCAATAAATCTTTCCTTGTTGCAGCATAAGATTGCCTTGAATATCGTGCTAGTCTTTTTTTTTTTTTTTTTGTTAGGAAGGTAAATCATCTATTTTTTCTTTATTCTTTACAAATATTACCCTGTTTATTTACGGTGAAGTTATTCCGACATGGAAATATATTTAATAGTCACTTTGTAGATAATCTTAATGTCTCAGTTGTAGTTAGATAAGGAGATTATCCACGAACGTTCGTAGTATTTCGAAGCAAAGTACTGACATATTTTAATAGTAAGCAAAGAACACACTCTCGTTATTTTTAACCTAATGAGTGATTAGCTTTTAGCTCTTTCCCGCAAAGCATGAGGAAAAAAGATTCTTTAGTTATACCGTATTTACAGCATAAATTATAAATGTTATAGGAAGATTCAGTATTTAAGATTAAATAATTACAGGCTTAATTACTTCGTTTTTATTCTGAGAAAAATCAATGAATGACACTCCAGACTAGTTATATGAGTTTGCTCTCTCGTAGCTTTCCTTCTAAAACTGCCCGCAAGCTTAGGTAGCTTTTTGTATTACATTTGCAACTCTAGTGTAATTACGTAAAATGAGAATATTATATCATGTTTCCCTACTAATTAAAACTGAAAGAACGAAATGTTTCTTCGCAGTTTAGGAATATAATTTATTCTTTTTTCCTCTTTAACATACGAATGATAGATTTATATTTACGTTGTTTGTCAGCAGTGGGGTGGTATGGGAAGTGATCCATAATTTCAGGTGCTGAACATGGTGGGCCAGTGGTAGAGCGTTTACCTCTGGCACTCGGGTTCCTGGTTCGATCTCCGACCAAGCATGTTTGTAGTGAACAACATCGTATCCATGGATTTTTCGGGTACTCCCGTTTCCTCAAACATACTCATTCCACCGATTCTTCCGCCATCATTCACTTGCATTCAACATCGTCTTCCTTAGCCTAACGGGCAGTATAGTCGGACGTTAAACTTAAATATTTCATTTTATTTCGTTTCACAGCTTCAGGTGGAATCTGAATCACTTGTAGTACGTCCGATACTCTCCCATTGGAGATTGAACCAAGGATCTTGTGCATCAAAGGCACGCGATGTAGCCAGAGTTGCGCAGAAGACAAGGCAAGAGAGAATTTAAGGGAAATACGAGACGCAGATTTCCCAATAGAACAGAAACACTTTCCACGACAAGACAACTCAACTTTTCGTCTCGTAGGCAACCCTATTTCTAGCCACTACATTGAGGAATACACCTTAGGAAGTTTCTAGGAGACATGACAATACAATAAAATATAGCCTATTGCGTTTCCTTAATTTGTAGTCAGTGTTTAACCTTTCTATTAATAATACTTTTACATTCAGAAAAAAAATATATTTTCAAGTGCTTTTACACCACTTTTCTTCAGCTTGCTATGGTTCAAACTGTTAGAATCAATCCTACGAAACTTTGACATGACGTCCTCATTTAAAAGTAACCAAGAAAGTATGTCAGTTTTTCATCCACCACCTTCGAACATCGATATGTCACCTAAGACGTACCTGGAACATCAAAAATAGTCCCCATCACCATCGATGACCTTCTGCCAACGGTCTGGAAGGCCATGGATTCCATCGCGGTAAAACTTGGTGAGCCGTGAAGCGAAGAAGGTATCAAGTGGATTTTGCACCTCTACTAGGAATTTGAATTGGCGTCCCCTAAGGTATTGTCCAAGGAATGGAACAGGTGATAATCGGACCGTGCAATGTCCGGGGAGTATGGCGGATGCAATAGTGTTTCCCATCTAAGGCGTAGAATGGTGTCCCCGGTCATCCTATTCACGTGGGTTGTCCTGTAACAGAAGGATTCCTTTGTGATTCAGAAGGTCTGGTTCCAGAGTTTAGAGTTTTTCTTGAACACGACTCAACTGCTGACAGTATATAGTTGCATTGATGCTCTGATCAGCTGCTAGCAATTCCCGATGCATGATGCCGCGAGCAGTCCATCAAACACATAGGATGACCTTCTTGTGGTGCAGTGCTGGTTTCGGCTGTTTTGGAACCCGTTCATGGGTTATATGGCCTCTCAAGACCTGGCATATCTCCCGCAGCAGCAGCGATTAACCTCAGTTTGAAGTCGTACAGCATATACATCCTTTTGTCGCTCTATGGAGGTCCCATGTTCACTCTATCCTTATGCAAGTTCACGGTGTAACTGAACTTCCACGAGCAGATAGTATGTTGGATATACCCACACCAACAACTGACCTTCGCCTTATCTCCATTCGCAATCAACTTACGGTGTGAGGTCCAATTGAACACAGACCTCCACAAAAAGCGACAGAACTATTTTGGTTACATTTATACTTTTTTCATATGTTATTTCTACATTGTCAATGTACTACTTATTGAATGTCCATAGATTCTTCACAGCTATCTATGATGGAAAGATTTTGTTTTGTGTCAATCTGCAGTACTTTTTGATTTCGTGACCCACATTGTATGAGGATGTTGCACGGTTTCTTCTTTTCTCTCGATATCCACTCACAACTTAATTTAATTTCTACAACTATAATTTCTTCTTGTAGTATGTCCTGCTCACTTACATTTTAATGCCTTTATTTTTCACGATAAAATCCGTCGTTTCCGATCCATGTGAGTCTTTCTCTACCTTTGCTGCTACTTCCTGGCACACATCTCTTCATGCTTCACTGTATAGTCTGGAAATACTGAATGTGTGATTTGTAGCTCACATTTATCAAAACAAGTAGCATACGTTCTGAAACTCTACTTTCAATATGAAGCTGTTTATATGAAACTATTTCTCCCGGAGGAAAAACTTCAGTATGGAAGAGGTTAAAGAAGTAATACAAAAATACCGGTAACCCTTATTACTGAGCATGATGGGAGACTTGCCCAAAGGGGGAATTTCGTAGCTTCGGCTATCCCTTAAAAATCATCATTGGATGAGAGACTAAGAAGCGGTAATATTACAGATGATTATCATTGCAATTTCATTCAAAGGTATATCGTAATGGGCGAAGGTGTTAAAGCACTTCCCATAGCCATTCTCCCCATACGAAGAACGGAAATTTCAGCTGATATTATCATGAAATATTGAATTTAACATCCTACAATATGCTTTTTAGAACAAAGCAAATGAATGGTTAATTAAAGTGAATTATCATGAAAAAAATGCTAGAACTTCGAAATAACTCATGGATACGATATTGTTCACCACAAACTTAAATGGTCTGGGATCGAGCCAGTGCCGGTGTAACGGGCAATTTTTACCCTAGCAAATTATTACCCTAGAGGGTAAAATTTGCCCGGGAAAATTTGACGTCAACAATAGGGGTACAAATATTATCGTGAAAATATTACCCTACATGTCAATCAAATATATTGTTGAAAGGAGGGTAAAAATTGACCGGGAAAAATGACTTCTCACGTAAGAGGGTAACAATATCCCGGGCAAATTGTACCCTATAGCTAAACTCGCTTAAACTACACAGTAAATTTCTCCTAAAGAGGGTAATAATTGACCAGGAAAAAATGACTTCTCACGAAAGAGGGTAATAATTTCCCGGGCAAATAGTACCCTCTTGCTAAACTTTATAGAATTACAGTATACATTTCTCTTAAGAAGGGTAATAATTGACCAGGAAAAAATGACTTCTCACGAAAGAGGGTAATAATTTCCCGGGCAAATTGTACCCTATAGCTAAACTCGCTTGAACTACACAGTAAATTTCTCCTAAAGAGGATAATAATAATTGACCAGGAAAAAATGACTTCTCACGAAAGAGGGTAATAATTTCCCGGGCAAATAGTACCCTCTTGCTAAACTTTATAGAATTACAGTATACATTTCTCTTAAGAAGGGTAATAATTGACCAGGAAAAAATGACTTCTCACGAAAGAGGGTAATAATTTCCCGGGCAAATTGTACCCTATAGCTAAACTCGCTTGAACTACACAGTAAATTTCTCCTAAAGAGGGTAATAATTGACCAGGAAAAAATGACTTCTCACGAAAGAGGGTAATAATATCCCAGGCAAATAGTACCCTCTTGCTAAACTCTAAAGAATTACAGTATACATTTCTCCTAAAAAGGGTAATAATTGACCAGGAAAAAATGACTTCTCACGAAAGAGGGTAATAATATCCCGGGCAAATAGTACCCTCTTGCTAAACTCAGCAGAATTACAGTATACATTTCTCCTAAAAAAGGTAATAATTGACCAGGAAAAAATGACTTCTCACGAAAGAGGGTAATAATTTCCCGGGCAAATTGTACCCTATAGCTAAACTCGCTTGAACTACACAGTAAATTTCTCCTAAAGAGGGTAATAATTGACCAGGAAAAAAAGACTTCTCACGAAAGAGGGTAATAATTTCCCGGGCAAATAGTACCCTCTTGCTAAACTCTACAGAATTATAGTATACATTTCTCCTAAAAAGGGTAATAATTGACCAGGAAAAAATGACTTCTCACGAAAGAGGGTAATAATATCCCGGGCAAATTGTACCCTATAGCTAAACTCGCTTGAAATACACAGTAAATTTCTCCTAAAGAGGGTAATAATTGACCAGGAAAAAATGACTTCTCACGAAAGAGGGTAATAATTTCCCGGGCAAATAGTACCCTCTTGCTAAACTTTATAGAATTACAGTATACATTTCTCTTAAGAAGGGTAATAATTGACCAGGAAAAAATGACTTCTCACGAAAGAGGGTAATAATTTCCCGGGCAAATTGTACCCTATAACTAAACTCGCTTGAACTACACAGTAAATTTCTCCTAAAGAGGGTAATAATTGACCAGGAAAAAATGACTTCTCACGAAAGAGGGTAATAATATCCCGGGCAAATAGTACCCTCTTGCTAAACTCTACAGAATTACAGCATACATTTCTTCTAAAAAGGGTAATAATTGACCAGGAAAAAATGACTTCTCACGAAAGAGGGTAATAATATCCCGGGCAAATAGTACCCTCTTGCTAAACTCTGCAGAATTACAGTATACATTTCTCCTAAAAAGGGTAATAATTGACCAGGAAAAAATGACTTCTCACGAAAGAGGGTAATAATTTCCCGGGCAAATTGTACCCTATAGCAAAACTCGCTTGAACTACACAGTAAATTTCTCCTAAAGAGGGTAATAATTGACCAGGAAAAAATGACTTCTCACGAAAGAGGGTAATAATATCCCGGGCAAATAGTACCCTCTTGCTAAACTCTACAGAATTATAGTATACATTTCTCCTAAAAAGGGTAATAATTGACCAGGAAAAAATGACTTCTAACGAAAGAGGGTAATAATTTCCCGGGCAAATAGTACCCTCTTGCTAAACTTTATAGAAATACACTATACATTTTTCTTAAGAAGGGTAATAATTGACCAGGAAAAAATGACTTCTCACGAAAGAGGGTAATAATTTCCCGGGCAAATAGTACCCTCTTGCTAAACTTTATAGAATTACACTATACATTTCTCTTAAGAAGGGTAATAATTGACCAGAAAAAAATGACTTCTCACGAAAGAGGGTAATAATATCCCGGGCAAATTGTACCCTATAGCTAAACTCGCTTGAACTACACAGTAAATTTCTCCTAAAGAGGGTAATAATTGACCAGGAAAAAATGACTTCTCACGAAAGAGGGTAATAATATCCCGGGCAAATAGTACCCTCTTGCTAAACTCTACAGAATTACACTATACATTTCTCCTAAAAAGGGTAATAATTGACCAGGAAAAAATGACTTCTCACGAAAGAGGGTAATAATTTCCCGGGCAAATAGTACCCTCTTGCTAAACTTTATAGAATTACACTATACATTTCTCTTAAGAAGGGTAATAATTGACCAGGAAAAAATGACTTCTCACGAAAGAGGGTAATAATTTCCCGGGCAAACTGTACCCTATAGCTAAACTCGCTTGAACTACACAGTAAATTTCTCCTAAAGAGGGTAATAATTGACCAGGAAAAAATGACTTCTCACGAAAGAGGGTAATAATATCCCGGGCAAATAGTACCCTCTTGCTAAACTCTATAGAATTACAGTATACATATCTCCTAAGAAGGGTAATAATTGACCAGGAAAAAATGACTTCTCACGAAAGAGGGTAATAATTTCCCGGGCAAATTGCACCCTATAGCTAAACTCGCTTGAACTACACAGTAAATTTCTCCTAAAGAGGGTAATAATTGACCAGGAAAAAATGACTTCTCACGAAAGAGGGTAATAATTTCCCGGGCAAATTGTACTTTATAGCAAAACTCGCTTGAACTACACAGTAAATTTCTCCTACAGAGGGTAATAATTGACCAGGAAAAAATGACTTCTCACGAAACAGGGTAATAATTTCCCGGGCAAATAGTACCCTCTTGCTAAACTTTATAGAAATACACTATACATTTTTCTTAAGAAGGGTAATAATTAACCAGGAAAAAATGACTTCTCACGAAAGAGGGTAATAATTTCCCGGGCAAATTGTACACTATAGCTAAACTCGCTTGAACTACACAGTAAATTTCTCCTAGAGAGGGTAATAATTGACCAGGAAAAAATGACTTCTCACGAAAGAGGGTAATAATATCCCGGGCAAATAGTACCCTCTTGCTAAACTCTACAGAATTACAGTATACATTTCTCCTAAAAAGGGTAATAATTGACCAGGAAAAAATGACTTCTCACGAAAGAGGGTAATAATTTCCCGGGCAAATAGTACCCTCTTGCTAAACTTTATAGAATTACACTATACATTTCTCTTAAGAAGGGTAATAATTGACCAGGAAAAAATGACTTCTCACGAAAGAGGGTAATAATTTCCCGGGCAAATTGTACCCTATAGCTAAACTCGCTTGAACTACACAGTAAATTTCTCCTAAAGAGGATAATAATAATTGACCAGGAAAAAATGACTTCTCACGAAAGAGGGTAATAATTTCCCGGGCAAATAGTACCCTCTTGCTAAACTTTATAGAATTACAGTATACATTTCTCTTAAGAAGGGTAATAATTGACCAGGAAAAAATGACTTCTCACGAAAGAGGGTAATAATTTCCCGGGCAAATTGTACCCTATAGCTAAACTCGCTTGAACTACACAGTAAATTTCTCCTAAAGAGGGTAATAATTGACCAGGAAAAAATGACTTCTCACGAAAGAGGGTAATAATATCCCAGGCAAATAGTACCCTCTTGCTAAACTCTAAAGAATTACAGTATACATTTCTCCTAAAAAGGGTAATAATTGACCAGGAAAAAATGACTTCTCACGAAAGAGGGTAATAATATCCCGGGCAAATAGTACCCTCTTGCTAAACTCAGCAGAATTACAGTATACATTTCTCCTAAAAAAGGTAATAATTGACCAGGAAAAAATGACTTCTCACGAAAGAGGGTAATAATTTCCCGGGCAAATTGTACCCTATAGCTAAACTCGCTTGAACTACACAGTAAATTTCTCCTAAAGAGGGTAATAATTGACCAGGAAAAAAAGACTTCTCACGAAAGAGGGTAATAATTTCCCGGGCAAATAGTACCCTCTTGCTAAACTCTACAGAATTATAGTATACATTTCTCCTAAAAAGGGTAATAATTGACCAGGAAAAAATGACTTCTCACGAAAGAGGGTAATAATATCCCGGGCAAATTGTACCCTATAGCTAAACTCGCTTGAAATACACAGTAAATTTCTCCTAAAGAGGGTAATAATTGACCAGGAAAAAATGACTTCTCACGAAAGAGGGTAATAATTTCCCGGGCAAATAGTACCCTCTTGCTAAACTTTATAGAATTACAGTATACATTTCTCTTAAGAAGGGTAATAATTGACCAGGAAAAAATGACTTCTCACGAAAGAGGGTAATAATTTCCCGGGCAAATTGTACCCTATAACTAAACTCGCTTGAACTACACAGTAAATTTCTCCTAAAGAGGGTAATAATTGACCAGGAAAAAATGACTTCTCACGAAAGAGGGTAATAATATCCCGGGCAAATAGTACCCTCTTGCTAAACTCTACAGAATTACAGCATACATTTCTTCTAAAAAGGGTAATAATTGACCAGGAAAAAATGACTTCTCACGAAAGAGGGTAATAATATCCCGGGCAAATAGTACCCTCTTGCTAAACTCTGCAGAATTACAGTATACATTTCTCCTAAAAAGGGTAATAATTGACCAGGAAAAAATGACTTCTCACGAAAGAGGGTAATAATTTCCCGGGCAAATTGTACCCTATAGCAAAACTCGCTTGAACTACACAGTAAATTTCTCCTAAAGAGGGTAATAATTGACCAGGAAAAAATGACTTCTCACGAAAGAGGGTAATAATATCCCGGGCAAATAGTACCCTCTTGCTAAACTCTACAGAATTATAGTATACATTTCTCCTAAAAAGGGTAATAATTGACCAGGAAAAAATGACTTCTAACGAAAGAGGGTAATAATTTCCCGGGCAAATAGTACCCTCTTGCTAAACTTTATAGAAATACACTATACATTTTTCTTAAGAAGGGTAATAATTGACCAGGAAAAAATGACTTCTCACGAAAGAGGGTAATAATTTCCCGGGCAAATAGTACCCTCTTGCTAAACTTTATAGAATTACACTATACATTTCTCTTAAGAAGGGTAATAATTGACCAGAAAAAAATGACTTCTCACGAAAGAGGGTAATAATATCCCGGGCAAATTGTACCCTATAGCTAAACTCGCTTGAACTACACAGTAAATTTCTCCTAAAGAGGGTAATAATTGACCAGGAAAAAATGACTTCTCACGAAAGAGGGTAATAATATCCCGGGCAAATAGTACCCTCTTGCTAAACTCTACAGAATTACACTATACATTTCTCCTAAAAAGGGTAATAATTGACCAGGAAAAAATGACTTCTCACGAAAGAGGGTAATAATTTCCCGGGCAAATAGTACCCTCTTGCTAAACTTTATAGAATTACACTATACATTTCTCTTAAGAAGGGTAATAATTGACCAGGAAAAAATGACTTCTCACGAAAGAGGGTAATAATTTCCCGGGCAAACTGTACCCTATAGCTAAACTCGCTTGAACTACACAGTAAATTTCTCCTAAAGAGGGTAATAATTGACCAGGAAAAAATGACTTCTCACGAAAGAGGGTAATAATATCCCGGGCAAATAGTACCCTCTTGCTAAACTCTATAGAATTACAGTATACATATCTCCTAAGAAGGGTAATAATTGACCAGGAAAAAATGACTTCTCACGAAAGAGGGTAATAATTTCCCGGGCAAATTGCACCCTATAGCTAAACTCGCTTGAACTACACAGTAAATTTCTCCTAAAGAGGGTAATAATTGACCAGGAAAAAATGACTTCTCACGAAAGAGGGTAATAATTTCCCGGGCAAATTGTACTTTATAGCAAAACTCGCTTGAACTACACAGTAAATTTCTCCTACAGAGGGTAATAATTGACCAGGAAAAAATGACTTCTCACGAAACAGGGTAATAATTTCCCGGGCAAATAGTACCCTCTTGCTAAACTTTATAGAAATACACTATACATTTTTCTTAAGAAGGGTAATAATTAACCAGGAAAAAATGACTTCTCACGAAAGAGGGTAATAATTTCCCGGGCAAATTGTACACTATAGCTAAACTCGCTTGAACTACACAGTAAATTTCTCCTAGAGAGGGTAATAATTGACCAGGAAAAAATGACTTCTCACGAAAGAGGGTAATAATATCCCGGGCAAATAGTACCCTCTTGCTAAACTCTACAGAATTACAGTATACATTTCTCCTAAAAAGGGTAATAATTGACCAGGAAAAAATGACTTCTCACGAAAGAGGGTAATAATTTCCCGGGCAAATAGTACCCTCTTGCTAAACTTTATAGAATTACACTATACATTTCTCTTAAGAAGGGTAATAATTGACCAGGAAAAATGACTTCTCACGAAAGAGGGTAATAATTTCCCGGGCAAATTGTACCCTATAGCTAAACTCGCTTGAACTACACAGTAAATTTTTTCCTAAAGAGGGTAATAATTGACCAGGAAAAAATGACTTCTCACGAAAGAGGGTAATAATATCCCGGGCAAATAGTACCCTCTTGCTAAACTCTACAGAATTACAGTATATATTTCTCCTAAAAAGGGTAATAATTGACCAGGAAAAAATGACTTCTCACGAAAGAGGGTAATAATATCCCGGGCAAATAGTACCCTCTTGCTAAACTCTGCAGAATTACAGTATACATTTCTCCTAAAAAGGGTAATAATTGACCAGGAAAAAATGACTTCTCACGAAAGAGGGTAATAATTTCCCGGGCAAATTGTACCCTATAGCAAAACTCGCTTGAACTACACAGTAAATTTCTCCTAAAGAGGGTAATAATTGACTAGGAAAAAATGACTTCTCACGAAAGAGGGTAATAATATCCCGGGCAAATAGTACCCTCTTGCTAAACTTTACAGAATTACAGTATACATTTCTCCTAAAAAGGGTAATAATTGACCAGGAAAAAATGACTTCTCACGAAAGAGGGTAATAATTTCCCGGGCAAATAGTACCCTCTTGCTAAACTTTATAGAATTACACTATACATTTCTCTTAAGAAGGGTAATAATTGACCAGGAAAAATGACTTCTCACGAAAGAGGGTAATAATTTCCCGGGCAAATTGTACCCTATAGCTAAACTCGCTTGAACTACACAGTAAATTTTTTCCTAAAGAGGGTAATAATTGACCAGGAAAAAATGACTTCTCACGAAAGAGGGTAATAATATCCCGGGCAAATAGTACCCTCTTGCTAAACTCTACAGAATTACAGCATACATTTCTTCTAAAAAGGGTAATAATTGACCAGGAAAAAATGACTTCTCACGAAAGAGGGTAATAATATCCCGGGCAAATAGTACCCTCTTGCTAAACTCTGCAGAATTACAGTATACATTTCTCCTAAAAAGGGTAATAATTGACCAGGAAAAAATGACTTCTCACGAAAGAGGGTAATAATTTCCCGGGCAAATTGTACCCTATAGCAAAACTCGCTTGAACTACACAGTAAATTTCTCCTAAAGAGGGTAATAATTGACCAGGAAAAAATGACTTCTCACGAAAGAGGGTAATAATATCCCGGGCAAATAGTACCCTCTTGCTAAACTCTACAGAATTACAGTATACATTTCTCCTAAAAAGGGTAATAATTGACCAGGAAAAAATGACTTCTCACGAAAGAGGGTAATAATTTCCCGGGCAAATAGTACCCTCTTGCTAAACTTTATAGAAATACACTATACATTTTTCTTAAGAAGGGTAATAATTGACCAGGAAAAAATGACTTCTCACGAAAGAGGGTAATAATTTCCCGGGCAAATAGTACCCTCTTGCTAAACTTTATAGAATTACACTATACATTTCTCTTAAGAAGGGTAATAATTGACCAGAAAAAAATGACTTCTCACGAAAGAGGGTAATAATATCCCGGGCAAATTGTACCCTATAGCTAAACTCGCTTGAACTACACAGTAAATTTCTCCTAAAGAGGGTAATAATTGACCAGGAAAAAATGACTTCTCACGAAAGAGGGTAATAATATCCCGGGCAAATAGTACCCTCTTGCTAAACTCTACAGAATTACACTATACATTTCTCCTAAAAAGGGTAATAATTGACCAGGAAAAAATGACTTCTCACGAAAGAGGGTAATAATTTCCCGGGCAAATAGTACCCTCTTGCTAAACTTTATAGAATTACACTATACATTTCTCTTAAGAAGGGTAATAATTGACCAGGAAGAAATGACTTCTCACGAAAGAGGGTAATAATTTCCCGGGCAAACTGTACCCTATAGCTAAACTCGCTTGAACTACACAGTAAATTTCTCCTAAAGAGGGTAATAATTGACCAGGAAAAAATGACTTCTCACGAAAGAGGGTAATAATATCCCGGGCAAATAGTACCCTCTTGCTAAACTCTATAGAATTACAGTATACATATCTCCTAAGAAGGGTAATAATTGACCAGGAAAAAATGACTTCTCACGAAAGAGGGTAATAATTTCCCGGGCAAATTGCACCCTATAGCTAAACTCGCTTGAACTACACAGTAAATTTCTCCTAAAGAGGGTAATAATTGACGAGGAAAAAATGACTTCTCACGAAAGAGGGTAATAATTTCCCGGGCAAATTGTACTTTATAGCAAAACTCGCTTGAACTACACAGTAAATTTCTCCTAAAGGGGGTAATAATTGACCAGGAAAAAATGACTTCTCACGAAAGAGGGTAATAATATCCCGGGCAAATAATACCCTCTTGCTAAACTCTACAGAATTACAGTATACATTTCTTCTAAAAAGGGTAATAATTGACCAGGAAAAAATGACTTCTCACGAAACAGGGTAATAATTTCCCGGGCAAATAGTACCCTCTTGCTAAACTTTATAGAAATACACTATACATTTTTCTTAAGAAGGGTAATAATTAACCAGGAAAAAATGACTTCTCACGAAAGAGGGTAATAATTTCCCGGGCAAATTGTACACTATAGCTAAACTCGCTTGAACTACACAGTAAATTTCTCCTAGAGAGGGTAATAATTGACCAGGAAAAAATGACTTCTCACGAAAGAGGGTAATAATATCCCGGGCAAATAGTACCCTCTTGCTAAACTCTACAGAATTACAGTATACATTTCTCCTAAAAAGGGTAATAATTGACCAGGAAAAAATGACTTCTCACGAAAGAGGGTAATAATTTCCCGGGCAAATAGTACCCTCTTGCTAAACTTTATAGAATTACACTATACATTTCTCTTAAGAAGGGTAATAATTGACCAGGAAAAAATGACTTCTCACGAAAGAGGGTAATAATTTCCCGGGCAAATTGTACCCTATAGCTAAACTCGCTTGAACTACACAGTAAATTTCTCCTAAAGAGGGTAATAATTGACCAGGAAAAAATGACTTCTCACGAAAGAGGGTAATAATATCCCGGGCAAATAGTACCCTCTTGCTAACCTCTATAGAATTACAGTATACATTTCTCCTAAGAAGGGTAATAATTGACAAAGAAAAATGACTTCTCACGAAAGAGGGTAATAATTTCCCGGGCAAATTGTACCCTATAGCTAAACTCCCTTGAAATACACAGTAAATTTCTCCTAAAGATTGTAATAATTGACCAGGAAAAAATGACTTCTCACGAAAGAGGGTAATAATATCCCGGGCAAATAGTACCCTCTTGCTAAACTCTACAGAATTACAGTATACATTTCTCCTAAAAAGGGTAATAATTGACCAGGAAAAAATGACTTCTCACGAAAGAGGGTAATAATATCCCGGGCAAATAGTACCCTCTTGCTAAACTCTATAGAATTACAGTATACATTTCTCTTAAGAAGGGTAATAATTGACCAGGAAAAAATGACTTCTCACGAAAGAGGGTAATAATTTCCCGGGCAAATTGTACCCTATAGCTAAACTCGCTTGAAATACACAGTAAATTTCTCCTAAAGAGGGTAATAAATGACCAGGAAAAAATGACTTCTCACGAAAGAGGGTAATAATATCCCGGGCAAATAGCACCCTCTTGCTAAACTCTACAGAATTACAGTATACATTTCTCCTAAAAAGGGTAATAATTGACCAGGAAAAAATGACTTCTCACGAAAGAGGGTAATAATTTCCCGGGCAAATTGTACCCTATAGCTAAACTCGCTTGAACTACACAGTAAATTTCTCCTAAAGAGGGTAATAATTGAGCAGGAAAAAATGACTTCTCACGAAAGAGGGTAATGATTTCCCGTGCAAATTGTACCCTATAGCTAAACTCGCTTGAACTTCACAGTAAATTTCTCCTAAAGAGGGTAATAATTGACCAGGAAAAAAGACTTCTCACGAAAGAGGGTAATAATATCCCGGGCAAATAGTACCCTCTTGCTAAACTCTATAGAATTACAGTATACATTTCTCCTAAAAAGGATAATAATTGACCAGGAAAAAATGACTTCTCACGAAAGAGGGTAATGATTTTCCGGGCAAATTGTACCCTATAGCTAAACTCGCTTGAACTACACAGTAAATTTCTCCTAAAGAGGGTAATAATTGACCAGGAAAAAATGACTTCTCACGAAAGAGGGTAATAATATCCCGGGCAAATTGTACGCTATTGCTAAACTCCATTAAACTACACAGTAAATTTCCGCTAAAGTTGGTAATAATTGACCAGGAAAAAATGATTTCGCACTAAATGGGATAATAAAATCTGATTCAAATTATACTTTATAGCTAAACTCCATTGAACTAAACAGTAAATTTCACCTAAGGAGGGTAATAATTGACTAGTTAAAAATTACTTCTGACGAAAGGTTGTAATAATATCCCGTGCAAGTTGCGGCATGTGATTTTACTGCATTTGGAAACTCCAAGGACGATTTTTTGAATCAGCTTGTGACCCAGGATGAAATGTGGTTTCATCACTTTGATACGAAAGCCGAAGAGGAGTCATGCGAGTGGCACCACTCAGGATCTCCAAGGCCGAATATATTCAAAAGCACAAAAGTCCGCAGGAAACGTGCTTGCCTCAATATTCTGAAATAAGGATGATGCTTTGCTCTCAGACTACCTTCCAATGGGCCAAATCATAACTGCAGATTATTACTGCAGTCTGCTGGCTAAGGTAAAGGACGCTATTAATGAAAAGACCCCTGAAAGTTGACACGAGGTGTTTTGTTTTTTCAGGACAATGCTTCCTTCCACAAGGCTAGCTGAACAATGGATATTCTGAGGGACCTAGGGGTACAGTGCATTGACCACCCACCTTACTCGCCAGATCTGGCTTCTTCTGATTATTATCTTTTTCCGAAACTCAAAAGAACAGTGAAAGGACAGAAATTTCACAGTGATGAAGGGGTGATTACAGCTGTGGAACAGTTTTTTGCAGAACTTGAGAAATCTTGTTTTATTTTTATTTTATTTTTTTTTTTTTGAGGGGTTGGAAAAGTTGCAGAATCGAAGTGTCAAGTGTTTTTACCTTCGAGGGGACTATGTTGAATAGCCTCAAACTTTCATGCCTGCAGTTCAAGTCCTTCTGGGTCGGGCCGAGAACTTATCAGCCCACCCTCGTAGTTATGTGGTACAGACAACAACATAAATTAATACACAATCAACTTTCACACACACATTTAGAAATGCATTAACTTCTTACAATGGCACGTTGAGATGGTATACTTTTTGCATTGCTAACACACCTCGTGGGAAGAAATTATAAGAAAAAAACTATACGAATTCAAAACAATGTACTTTATAGATATCTTAATCAAATTAACATCTACAGTACAATTTTCATGGGAAAGGAAAAACTTTTTAATGTTAAGTATAATCTTTTGTTATATACCGCACCTTCACAAAAATTTACAAACTACTTATTTAGAATCTATTTGATGTACAATTTGTACCAGGTATAGTAACCTCTTATATTGTGAAGTCATTTCCCTTTGTCAATATTTACTCTCACTTCGAAAAATATACTAAACTTTTAGTGAAATTTTTACAGCTATTTCCTGAGATTCCATTTTTTGGTCAAAATCTACCTAATTCTAGAGTCATTTACTACACAGTTTGATTAAATTTACCAAGGTGTAAAATTTTCAAGGAATATTATTACAACTTATTTTGTGAAGCCTTTTCAAAATTTACACACATATATATATAGAACTAATATAAACAGTTTAATGAAATTCAGCTAGTCGGTACAATTTATCAGGGATATTGTTACCCCAAAGAATGCTTGATGTAAAGAAAGAAGTTTGTTTGTGATTCTTCGACTGCCTGAAAGCTTCTGAAAATACTTAAAGAAAGCGCAGTCAACTGGAGAAATCGACGACTCATTCAAAACCTGTACACACGACAACGAATGAAGCTGCGCTTGAATGAAAGAGAAAGAAACAGTATGAAGATTGAAAGAGGGGTCACACAAGGATGTAGTTTGTCACCCCAATTATTGAATATTTACATAGAGTTTAAAGAAAGAAGCATTAATCTGAATTGGAGATTTCAAGATTGGAGGACGATCATTCACAAGATCAGGTATGCAGATGATACGGTGATAATAGCTAACACCAAAGGAGGAATACAGGAGAAGATTGACAAAATAGTTGACTCTGGAAAATTGTATGGAATGGAAATTAACATCGAAAAGTCGAAAGTCATGAGAAAATCCCGTGGAAACACGGCTTACGGATCAGTGTACAACAAGGAGAACTTGAGGAGGTAGACAATTTCAAGCATCTGGGAAGTATTTTGACGAGAGACACTTACTACACCAAAGAACTCAGGTCAAGAATTGCCATAGCCAAAGAAGCATTCAAAAAGAAAAGATCAATCTTAACTAGCAGGCTCAATATTGGATTTAAAAAGAAGTTGGTCAAGTGCTATATATATGGAGCATTGGACTGTATGGCTCAGAGACTTGGACATTACGGAAGTTAGAGAAGAAATATTTAAAGAGCTTCGAAAAGTGGTGTTGGAGGAAGATTGAGCAGATAAAATGGACGAGAGGACAACAAATGACCAAGTTTTGAAAGGGATAGAAGAAGACACATCTAGGCACCTTCCTTCCTAAAAATGCGAACTGGATTGGACACACCTTGCGAAGAAACTGCCTTCTTCACACTGATAGGAAGGAAAGATAGAGAGGAAGTGAGGAATAGGAAGAAAAAGGACATGACTGACCCATGATTTGAAGGAAAGGAAAAATTATCGGAAGTTAAAATAATAAGATTAACATCGAAAAAACTGGAAGAACCACATCTAAGCCTAAATAAAAAATTGAAAAAAAAAACCTCATTAGTCCCAGCATATGCCTAAAATAAAGAATACATAAAAATAACAATTATCATTAACACCTTCTTGCTAAATAATTTTTTTGCTTAATTATTACCAACCTTTGGAAAAATGTAGTATGCTATGTAGTTGAACAGAGTTTAGATAGCAGGAACAATTTGCCCGGGATATTATTACCCTCTTTCGTGAGAAGTCATTTTTTCCTGGTCAATTATTACCGTTCTTAGGAGAAATGTATACTGTAATTCTATAGAGTTTAGCAAGAGGGTACTATTTGCCCGGGAAATTATTACCCTCTTTCGTGAGAAGTCATTTTTTCCTGGTCAATTATTACCCTCTTTAGGAGAAATTTACTGTGTATTTCAAGCGAGTTTAGCTATAGGGTACAATTTGCCCGGGAAATTATTACCCTCTTTCGTGAGAAGTCATTTTTTCCTGGTCAATTATTATCCTTCTTAAGAGAAATGTATACTGTAATTCTATAAAGTTTAGCAAGAGGGTACTATTGGCCCGGGAAATTATTACCCTCTTTCGTGAGAAGTCATTTTTTCCTGGTCAATTATTACCCTCTTTAGGAGAAATTTACTGTGTATTTCAAGCGAGTTTAGCTATAGGGTACAATTTGCCCGGGAAATTATTACCCTCTTTCGTGAGAAGTCATTTTTTCCTGGTCAATTATTATCCTTCTTAAGAGAAATGTATACTGTAATTCTATAAAGTTTAGCAAGAGGGTACTATTGGCCCGGGAAATTATTACCCTCTTTCGTGAGAAGTCATTTTTTCCTGGTCAGTTATTACCCTCTTTAGGAGAAATTTAATGTGTATTTCAAGCAAGTTTAGCTATAGGGTACAATTTGCCCGGGATATTATTACCCTCTTTCGTGAGAAGTCATTTTTTCCTGGTCAATTATTACCCTCTTTAGGAGAAATGTATACTGTAATTGTGTAGAGTTTAATAAGAGGGTACAATTTGCCCGGGATATTATTACCCTCTTTCGTGAGAAGTCATTTTTTCCTGGTCAATTATTACCCTTTTTAGGAGAAATGTATACTGTAATTGTGTAGAGTTTAGCAAGAGGGTACTATTTGCCCGGGATATTATTACCCTCTTTCGTGAGAAGTCATTTTTTCCTGGTCAATTATTACCCTCTTTAGGAGAAATTTACTGTGTAGTTCAAGGGAGTTTAGCTATAGGGTACAATTTGCCCGGGAAATTATTACCCTCTTTCGTGGGAAGTCATTTTTTCCTGGTCAATTATTACCCTTCTTAAGAGAAATGTATACTGTAATTCTATAAAGTTTAGCAAGAGGGTACTATTTCCCCGGGAAATTATTACCCTCTTTCGTGAGAAGTCATTTTTTCCTGGTCAATTATTACCCTCTTTAGGAGAAATTTACTGTGTATTTCAAGCGAGTTTAGCTATAGGGTACAATTAGCCCGGGAAATTATTACCCTCTTTCGTGAGAAGTCATTTTTTCCTGGTCAATTATTACCCTTTTTAGGAGAAATGTATATTGTAATTGTGTAGAGTTTAGCAAGAGAGTACTATTTGCCCGGGAAATTATTACCCTCTTTCGTGAGATGTCATTTTTTCCTGGTCAGTTATTACCCTCTTTAGGAGAAATTTACTGTGTATTTCAAGCGAGTTTAGCTATAGGGTACAATTTGCCCGGGATATTATTACCCTCTTTCGTGAGAAGTCATTTTTTCCTGGTCAATTACTACCCTTTTTAGGAGAAATGTATACTGTAATTCTGTAGAGTTTAGCAAGAGGGTACTAATTGCCCGGGATATTATTACCCTCTTTCGTGAGAAGTCATTTTTTCCTGGTCAATTATTACCCTTTTTAGGAGAAATGTATACTGTTATTCTGTAGAGTTTAGCGAGAGGGTACTATTTGCCCGGGATATTATTACCCTCTTTCGTGAGAAGTCATTTTTTCCTGGTCAATTATTACACTCTTTAGGAGAAATTTACTGTGTAGTTCAAGCGAGTTTAGCTATAGGGTACAATTTGCCCGGGAAATTATTACCCTCTTTCGTGAGAAGTCATTTTTTCCTGGTCAATTATTACCCTCTTTAGGAGAAATTTACTGTGTAGTTCAAGCGAGTTTAGCTATAGGGTACAATTTGCCCGGGAAATTATTACCCTCTTTCGTGAGAAGTCATTTTTTCCTGGTCAATTATTACCCTTTTTAGGAGAAATGTATACTGTAATTCTATAGAGTTTAGCAAGAGGGTACTATTTGCCCGGGATATTTTTACCCTCTTTCGTGAGAAGTCATTTTTTCCTGGTCAATTATTACCCTCTTTAGGAGAAATTTACTGTGTAGTTCAAGCGAGTTTAGCTATAGGGTACAATTTGCCCGGGAAATTATTACTCTCTTTCGTGAGAAGTCATTTTTTCCTGGTCAATTATTACCCTTCTTAAGAGAAATGTATACTGTAATTCTATAAAGTTTAGCAAGAGGGTACTATTTGCCCGGGAAATTATTACCCTCTTTCGTGAGAAGTCATTTTTTCCTGGTCAATTATTACCCTCTTTAGGAGAAATTTACTGTGTATTTCAAGCGAGTTTAGCTATAGGGTACAATTTGCCCGGGAAATTATTACCCTCTTTCGGGAGAAGTCATTTTTTCCTGGTCAATTATTATCCTTCTTAAGAGAAATGTATACTGTAATTCTATAAAGTTTAGCAAGAGGGTACTATTGGCCCGGGAAATTATTACCCTCTTTCGTGAGAAGTCATTTTTTCCTGGTCAGTTATTACCCTCTTTAGAAGAAATTTAATGTGTATTTCAAGCAAGTTTAGCTATAGGGTACAATTGGCCCGGGATATTATTACCCTCTTTCGTGAGAAGTCATTTTTTCCTGGTCAATTATTACCCTTTTTAGGAGAAATGTATACTGTAATTCGGTAGAGTTTAATAAGAGGGTACTATTTGCCCGGGATATTATTACCCTCTTTCGTGAGAAGTCATTTTTTCCTGGTCAATTATTACCCTTTTTAGGAGAAATGTATACTGTTATTCTGTAGAGTTTAGCAAGAGGGTACTATTTGCCCGGGATATTATTACCCTCTTTCGTGAGAAGTCATTTTTTCCTGGTCAATTATTACCCTCTTTAGGAGAAATTTACTGTGTATTTCAAGCGAGTTTAGCTATAGGGTACAATTTGCCCGGGATATTATTACCCTCTTTCGTGAGAAGTCATTTTTTCCTGGTCAATTACTACCCTTTTTAGGAGAAATGTATACTGTAATTCTGTAGAGTTTAGCAAGAGGGTACTAATTGCCCGGGATATTATTACCCTCTTTCGTGAGAAGTCATTTTTTCCTGGTCAATTATTACCCTTTTTAGGAGAAATGTATACTGTTATTCTGTAGAGTTTAGCGAGAGGGTACTATTTGCCCGGGATATTATTACCCTCTTTCGTGAGAAGTCATTTTTTCCTGGTCAATTATTACCCTCTTTAGGAGAAATTTACTGTGTAGTTCAAGCGAGTTTAGCTACAGGGTACAATCTGCCCGGGAAATTATTACCCTCTTTCGTGAGAAGTCATTTTTTCCTGGTCAATTATTACCCTCTTTAGGAGAAATTTACTGTGTAGTTCAAGCGAGTTTAGCTATAGGGTACAATTTGCCCGGGAAATTATTACCCTCTTTCGTGAGAAGTCATTTTTTCCTGGTCAATTATTACCCTCTTTAGGAGAAATTTACTGTGTAGTTCAAGCGAGTTTAGCTACAGGGTACAATCTGCCCGGGAAATTATTACCCTCTTTCGTGAGAAGTCATTTTTTCCTGGTCAATTATTACCCTCTTTAGGAGAAATTTACTGTGTAGTTCAAGCGAGTTTAGCTATAGGGTACAATTTGCCCGGGATATTATTACCCTCTTTCGTGAGAAGTCATTTTTTCCTGGTCAATTATTACCCTTTTTAGGAGAAATGTATACTGTAATTCGGTAGAGTTTAATAAGAGGGTACTATTTGCCCGGGATATTATTACCCTCTTTCGTGAGATGTCATTTTTTCCTGGTCAATTATTACCCTCTTTAGGAGAAATTTACTGTGTATTTCAAGCGAGTTTAGCTATAGGGTACAATTTGCCCGGGATATTATTACCCTCTTTCGTGAGAAGTCATTTTTTCCTGGTCAATTACTACCCTTTTTAGGAGAAATGTATACTGTAATTCTGTAGAGTTTAGCAAGAGGGTACTAATTGCCCGGGATATTATTACCCTCTTTCGTGAGAAGTCATTTTTTCCTGGTCAATTATTACCCTTTTTAGGAGAAATGTATGCTGTAATTCTGTAGAGTTTAGCAAGAGGGTACAATTTGCACGGGATATTATTACCCTCTTTCGTGAGAAGTCATTTTTTCCTGGTCAATTATTACCCTCTTTAGGAGAAATTTACTGTGTAGTTCAAGCGAGTTTAGCTACAGGGTACAATCTGCCCGGGAAATTATTACCCTCTTTCGTGAGAAGTCATTTTTTCCTGGTCAATTATTACCCTCTTTAGGAGAAATTTACTGTGTAGTTCAAGCGAGTTTAGCTATAGGGTACAATTTGCCCGGGAAATTATTACCCTCTTTCGTGAGAAGTCATTTTTTCCTGGTCAATTATTACCCTTTTTAGGAGAAATGTATATTGTAATTGTGTAGAGTTTAGCAAGAGAGTACTATTTGCCCGGGATATTATTACCCTCTTTCGTGAGAAGTCATTTTTTCCTAGTCAATTATTACCCTCCTTAGGAGAAATTTACTGTGTAGTTCAAGCGAGTTTAGCTATAGGGTACAATTTGCCCGGGAAATTATTACCCTCTTTCGTGAGGTCATTTTTTCCTGGTCAATTATTACCCTTTTTAGGAGAAATGTATACTGTAATTCTGCAGAGTTTAGCAAGAGGGTACTATTTGCCCGGGAAATTATTACCCTCTTTCGTGAGAAGTCATTTTTTCCTGGTCAATTATTACCCTCTTTAGGAGAAATTTACTGTGTATTTCAAGCGAGTTTAGCTATAGGGTACAATTTGCCCGGGAAATTATTACCCTCTTTCGTGAGAAGTCATTTTTTCCTGGTCAATTATTACCCTTCTTAAGAGAAATGTATACTGTAATTCTATAAAGTTTAGCAAGAGGGTACTATTTGCCCGGGAAATTATTACCCTCTTTCGTGAGATGTCATTTTTCCTGGTCAGTTATTACCCTCTTTAGGAGAAATTTACTGTGTATTTCAAGCGATTTTAGCTATAGGGTACAATTTGCCCGGGATATTATTACCCTCTTTCGTGAGAAGTCATTTTTTCCTGGTCAATTATTACCCTTTTTAGGAGAAATGTATACTGTAATTGTGTAGAGTTTAGCTATAGGGTACAATTTGCCCGGGAAATTATTACCCTCTTTCGTGAGAAGTCATTTTTTCCTGGTCAATTATTACCCTTCTTAAGAGAAATGTATACTGTAATTCTATAAAGTTTAGCAAGAGGGTACTATTTGCCCGGGAAATTATTACCCTCTTTCGTGAGAAGTCATTTTTTCGTGGTGAGTTATTACCCTCTTTAGGAGAAATTTACTGTGTAGTTCAAGCGAGTTTAGCTGTAGGGTACAATTTGCCCGGGATATTATTACCCTCTTTCGTGAGAAGTCATTTTTTCCTGGTCAATTATTACCCTTTTTAGGAGAAATGTATACTGTAATTCTGTAGAGTTTAGCAAGAGGGTACTATTTGCCCGGGATATTATTACCCTCTTTCGTGAGAAGTCATTTTTTCCTGGTCAATTATTACCCTCTTTAGGAGAAATTTACTGTGTATTTCAAGCGAGTTTAGCTATAGGGTACAATTTGCCCGGGATATTATTACCCTCTTTCGTGAGAAGTCATTTTTTCCTGGTCAATTATTACCCTTTTTAGGAGAAATGTATACTATAATTCTGTAGAGTTTAGCAAGGGGGTACTATTTGCCCGGGATATTATTACCCTCTTTCGTGAGAAGCCATTTTTTCCTGGTCAATTATTACCCTCTTTCGGAGAAATTTACTGTGTAGTTCAAGCGAGTTTAGCTATAGGGTACAATTTGCCCGGGAAATTATTACCCTCTTTCGTGAGAAGTC
This sequence comes from Thermobia domestica, assembly GCF_964235325.1. Lineage (NCBI taxonomy): Eukaryota > Metazoa > Arthropoda > Insecta > Zygentoma > Lepismatidae > Thermobia > Thermobia domestica. The sequence continues at coordinate 167,846,487 of NC_137463.1, read as the reverse complement.
ATTTTTTCCTGGTCAATTATTACCCTCTTTAGGAGAAATTTACTGTGTAGTTCAAGCGAGTTTAGCTATAGGGTACAATTTGCCCGGGATATTATTACCCTCTTACGTGAGAAGTCATTTTTTCCCGGTCAATTTTTACCCTCCTTTCAACAATATATTTGATTGACATGTAGGGTAATATTTTCACGATAATATTTGTACCCCTATTGTTGACGTCAAATTTTCCCGGGCAAATTTTACCCTCTAGGGTAATAATTTGCTAGGGTAAAAATTGCCCGTTACACCGGCTTTACGTATAAGCTATAGCTTAAGGCCCCACTCGCTTGTTAGTCAAAAACAAAAAAACAAAAAAAAAACAACAAAAAAAAACCAACGAAAAACTGATTGTAATGTAAGTTTCAAATAACAAGAAAAAGCAAATAATATAAAAGCACATGCAACAATGGTGTTTTGTATTGTTATGTACTAGGCTTTTAAGAAGCAAGTAGTATTGCTCCATTTCTCAGCCCCACTTATAATGAGGCCCCTGTTGTCCAGCCCCGCTTACAATAAAGCCCCCTTTCCCAGTCGTGCTTGCAATAGGCCCTTGTTTCCGTTTAGATATCCATTACGTCCATAAATTAAGCATGTAAGATTTATTCAAAGCTAAAAAACGGCGATATTTTGTCGCTGAAAAAGGAACCTTGACGTATAAAGGGCTCCCTTTAAATAGTTTAGGGCCTCATCCGGCACTGCCTATATATGACAGTATGTAAATATAGTATGGTTAAAGCTACCATATTTTCACAGCGTGAAATCTGGACTTTTTTTGAAACTCGCTCGGTGAGCCCAAAATCTACATTTTGTACATTTGTCTTCTTTCAATCCATAAGTGAACTAGTCTATATTGGTTGCTAATTATTGACCTCTACTAATTTCCACCTATTTTGTCATTTATCTGGGAATATTTGGGACACAAGTTTTGCACACTCACTACGTTTGATAACTACCATATACATGCATAACGACACAGAGTAGAGGGGAAATGAAATGAAAGCTTTGAGTTTTACGTTCCACGATTATGCCGGTGAGGGTAAAGGAGACGGTGATGATGAGTAATGAATGAAATGGTGGAATGAAGAAAGTGGGAGGAAACGGGAGAACCCCGAGGAAACCCACGCACATGTTGTTTGTCCACCACAAAGTTCACTTGGCGGGGGCTGGGATCGAACTCAGGACCCCAAACACCAGAGGTGAATGCTCTACCATTAAACCACCGCGGCCCCAGAGTAGAGGGAGCGGAGGGAAGAAGTAAAATGGCTACATCATTACTTGACACTGTTCAAATTACAAACCTTAATTTCATTTCTTGATTCTTCATTATGATAATGCTGCAAATAATTCATGTTCCTTTGAATAACACTTCGTAGGTTATCTTCTTCCTCCCTCCTTACGACAATCAGCAACGCAATTGCTTACTGACAAAGGACACTTCAAATCGATACAGAGTTCCGTGTTTGTTTATATGCAAACGATGATTTTTATAATAAACCAGTTGAGAATGCTCCAAGAGCATTGCCAGAACGAATTTAAAAAAGAATGGAGAGATTGGAGGGGGAAGGATAACTGTGATTGTTCCTACATGTAAAAGTAAATCTTTTTATCCACACCTCCTTCTGTTTCTCGCAAAAATTCGCAAAATATCATCTCTCTATGACTTACGGTTCCCAAGGAAACGCTCCTCAAATCTCCCGAAATTCGAACTTTTTGGCCAATATCTGGGGAACGGTGGCCAGTTTGCCAGTAGCCAGTTGTCCAATGGCCACCTGTTACTATTTGATACCAAAATGTTCACCATCCTCTTAGATATTGGTCAACACCAATATGATCTCTCTATGACTTACGGCTCCTGAGATATGGATCCTTAAATCTCCCGAAATAGGAACTATTTTTGGCCAATATGTCGAGAACGGTAAGTCACACAGAGATGAAGTTGGTGTTGATCAATATGTAAGAACATGGTAAACATTTTGGTACCAATATTCACTGGTGGCCACTAATAAAACTTGGACAGTGACCACTGGTTACTATTTGGTACCAAAATGTTCACCATCCTCTTAGGTATTGATCAAAAGCAACATCATCTCTGTATGACTTATGGTTGCAGAGATATGGATCCTTAAATCTCCGGAAATCGACCATTTTTTGGCCAATATCTCGGGAACGGTAAGAGTGACGTGAAAACTTCCATCAGTTTCTCAGACAGTTTTATTATGCTCTATCGAATGGAGGGCTCAAAATTGAAAAAAATCGCAAATAACAACAGACTAACAGACAGACACACATAGACAATTCAATTTTAAGTTCGTTGAAATGTGGCTAGTATAGTAAGAAAGTTATTTGTTTCGTTTTGTTCTAAGAAGCTGTTTTAAACGAAAGTTTTAAATAAACTATCAAGTATTCTTTTCTAATTTACAGTATTTTCTGTAGGAAGAGCACTTAACATATTTCAATTAAGGTGGATCACCACCCGGAAGTCAGTACATATTTCAGCTCGTTCCCTTAACTACTGCGCAATGTACCGTTACATATTTTAAATATTGTGCTATAAGATACAGTTATGTTTCAACTACAACACAAACACTGATTCATTTGGTTGTGTCTTCTGATATCGAAAAAGATAAATAAAAGAAAAATATTTGATTGGTTTTACAATGAGCACACAAGATGGCACTTGATCTTAGATCTTACAAGAAGTGCTCAATTTTATGAAATATTTATTTGAATGTGTAAATTACTTTAAAGTAACGATCTTATTACAAAATAGATATATTGCTTGACCGTTTTTCGTGTTATGTTTCACATTTTATTTAAATATTAATTTACATTTAAGGAAATTGATTTTGAGAACGCCATAATGCGTTGTTGCCAAATTTGTACGTTTAATTCCTGGATTCTAGCGTTGCAGTTCGAGAAGCAGAACTTAGCTGTGAATTGCGGTAAGGGTCAAAAACTAATTTCTCCAGTAAGTATCCAAGCAGAATCCCCTGATTACTTCCTATATTATCTTGCACCAGTAAACACACGGCACTACCTGGCAACGCCGCACTATTCAAGCAGTTTTTATCATAGCACCGAGAACACCTAGAGATCCACCTTAATGTTTAAAAGTTCGGGACATTTTTGCGTGCGGACTGCAGTCTGAAAGAAATTCAGGACGGGGTTGAAAAGAAAAAGACTGTCGCGGCTAAATCGGGGCGCCTGGTAGCCTTAAGTATGGTTGATGACATTTTTATGAACTTTGACCTAGATTCCACACGTTAAATAAATATTAAATTTTCGAGATATGAATACAAATACAAATTTAGTACGTAGTCATGGATAATTGTTATGTAAATATGTGTCATCTACACAACAAGGTGTCACTATTAGTTTCGCTTCAATAGTCCTTGTGTGGGTGGCCGAATCTTCAATTCTGAATTATGATTTCGCTAAAAATTGTTTACGAAGAGGGATTAACAGTTATAAATAAATTACTATACAGAAAATATTTTAAGTGAAAAAGTTTCGTTCAAAATTGCTTCAAATTGTATTCTGTAATGTCCAATAACATTTTTGATAATAAAACTGTGAGATGCCAGTTTACATTTTCCCTAATTCGGATCATAGAACTGAATTAAAACCTGAAAATATATTACCGATAATGCCCTGGAACATGAATAAGGAATTTTGCGTGCACTCTGGAAAATAAATTTGTTAACTAAAAGCATTAGACTTTTATCTGATAAATCTTCTCGTTACAGTAAACAAAGAAGAAAAATTTTATATGTAGGGGGTGATAATTTCTTTATGGTTTATGATGAAGGCCCTAAAATTCTCATAGTCACATTCATCCCCCGGCCAAAGAAATGAAACCTGTAGTACTTTTAAATTTGCTAATTGGTTGTGATTTCCAATGATGTCCCTTGCCCACTTCTTAAGAACGAAATTGATTGGAACATGATTTTTATGTGATGTGTATTTTTGTTAAAAATTATTAATTGATTAATTGTATCGAATATTTTTTTCAATCGCTAAACTTGGAATCACACACAAACCTCTATTATGTTAGTGTTTAAACCCACACTTTGTGCCCTGTACATAATTATGAAAATATAGAACTGATATTATAATATCAGTTCTATATTTTCAGAAGGAAATCATTCTGAAGTAAGCGTGGAAACTCACTATCTCTACCGCACTGACCTAGCAGTGGTTTGTTTGTGAAATGTTTTTCTTATCACAGTGGCCCTGAATAAGGAAAATGACCCTGGCCTTCAATTGGTATATCTTCCTGGTAGTTAAGCGTGGCTAGTTGATCGCGACAGTAATATTTGCAATTTGTTGATTTTTTTCTTTCTTTCTTGTGTAAGTGCGTGTTAGTTGTTAATGTGTAAATGAAACACTTTTATTCTCTTCAAATTAAATACTTTGATCTTGATAATAGCGTATAAGCTAAATTCTGCCTGTTGTTCTACGGCTACAAAAGTAGGGTGCTTAGTCACACAGGGTGTAAACAATGACCAAGGCAGTCCCACTGTAAAATGGTATGTTATTTAAAAAAAGCTTACTATAGAGATTTGACATACAATTGTATTCTATGTAATTTTGAGGATTTTGGGAAATGTGATTATATCCACAATAGCTCCCTATCTGAAAACTGTCTTGACAAAGGCTAACTCACCACTTTTCCAAAGCAAAATGTAGGGACACTTCATGCAGCTAATCGGGGAGACGTGAACGTACCAGGGTTTCTTTTTCGTAGTGATGTAATGTAAGATTTGCAGTGACGAGTGAATCATTTTTATTTAATAAAAGGAAAGTGAAATAATTTAAATCTTACAGGATCTATAAAATATAGTAAAAATATTGCCAATTTTAATAATATGAAGCCTATGTATCAGTGGCGTATTTAGGGGGGCTTCCGGGCCCGAAATCTTACTTACTATAGTAAAGTATATGAAATATCTTGCAGAATTTTCACATTTTCAGGCAAAGCCCCCCCCCGGAAAGTTAGCAAAGCCCCTTCCGAAACAAAATCGTAAATACGCCACTGCTATATATATTACCTAGGTAGAGTGGGCCGAAGAAATACAATTCTTTTTGAAGTCGTAATATCGCGGAAAAGTTGTAAATTAGGGAGAATAAAAGAGGTTATCAAAAAATAAAATAAATAAAATTGTATGTTCTGCTCGTGCATGTATTCTAAAGTTTGCCGACATTTGGAAAAATTCATATTTTTACGACATTTTTAAAACATTTTCCCAAATGTAATAGGTTAGATTCTTAAGTATTAGAATACAGTGTTTAAATATTATTTAAATCCATCAATATTTTCCGGTTGCACATTGCTTTCAAAGTTAATGAAATTTTGGAAAATAATTTACAAATAAAGGTAGATCACAGTTCAAGGGGAAAATACTAACAACTTACATTTTTGTTCTCTTATTGAATACAAGTTTAAATGTTTAAAAACAAATTATTTTATACCATTAGAAAAGATAAAAAGAATTATCGTAGAAATTTGATTTTTTTTTAATTTTGAAAAAAAATCAGAGCACATGAGAAACCGGAAGACATAAATCGATTTTATTTCTTTATTTACTCTTTTTTAGTTTTTCCAATTTGAAATTTTTCCTAGTATTACGACTTGGAAAAACAATTTTCAATTTTTTCGGTCCACCCTAATGTATAGGCCTAATGTTACGGATCTGTACGTTGTGAGGTGCTAGGTAGCCAGTGCCGAAACAACTGTTTACCTAAGAACACCAACACAAAATATAAAAAAAATAATGAAGGAGAGTGGCTGGGAATATTCGTAATTAACTGAAATATTTACATAGAATGCAAATACAAAAATATGAAAAGATTTATTCCCCTCTTGGAGATAAGGTTCTCTCCTGGAAGGGCCGCCACTCCCTTATGAAGTCGGTAGAGCAATATTATTTATGTTTTGTGGAACAGCAGATCTCAGGGCCATCTGCATAACAGCCATGCTCAAAGATGCTACAATAGTGAGTCAGTTATAGATTTCAAATAATGTTAAAAAAAAAAAATTAATCTGACATTAAAATGTACAGGTAGCAGCCTGTATGTGACCTCACTATTTCATGACTGTTATTTGGTTCCTTGGGCAGAATATTCTCTCTTAGCCCCCATACAGAGAGGTGGTCAAACATACACAATCAAGGGGAAAATGCCTCCTTGAATCACACTCCTGAAAACAAACATATCATTAGCACAGGTACTCACCATACAGCAAATTGAATAGACAGTTGTTCTAGTAAGAGCTGGCAGTTTTATTTTCCACAATGGAATCAGGAACATAAAATAGGATGAATGTGTTGGTATCCACACTTTGATACACTAATACTTATCACCTTTTTGTAGTGCACTACACACACACACTTTTTAGATATATGGATATGCTTGGTAATTTTTAAACACTATTTCATCATTATAAAAATAACAAAAAGGAGAAGGTAGGATGAACCTGAAGTTAAAAAGGTCTGTCTGACCTTTCAAAAAGAAAGAAAAAAATATATATATAGAGATATTTACAACATTCTTTTATCTCCTCATAATTTTGAGTTTCTTGTCTCTAACAGTTTTTAGAGGAGAGAGGTATTCCACTGAAACATATTTCAATATCTGTGATATAAATACACAGATTGAAGATAAAATAATCACAATTTAATATACTGGTTCACTGTTCCGATATTCACTCGCTGTTCACAAGTTCTATGTTGTATGACACAGTGTCCTCCTAGATTCCCATTCCACTGAAATGTAAAATGTTCTGTAGGAGATACGGTAAGCTGGATTTCACACGTTCAATGAAGGAACTTTAGTAGCTCCTATAACCAAGCAAAATAATTGCTGGAAGCCTTGTGCTAAAAGTCCAAGGACAGGCACGGCTTAAAGGCGTTACCGGCCTAGGTTTTATATCTCTAACTGAGATATCGTAAAGTATGTATTTCTTCCATGTTTGAAAAACTGGGTTTTCCCATATTAAAATTGGGAGGTGCGACGAGATTCAAATTATGTTGTCTCTATTGAGCGTCCATAGCACTCAGAGAATGAACAATTAGAAACTGATGATCTCAAATTTAATCTTCCATTGTCACTATATGTAATAAGCACCACTGATGACAAACTGCAGATATGTGCAGGTCTTACACATTCTAGGAATATGATTATAGCTTCATATAAAAAAAAACTGAGTTCTACGCACTCGCGTATTCAGTTGTTCACAGGACAAATCCAGGGGAGCCGGAAAACAAATTGCTCACACCTCGTCCCGGGTATCGAACACTCTGTAAGAGAAGTCAGGTGACTTCCTTCGAACCGAAAAACTATATCTTGTCGCTCCACGAATAAGACTTCCACTACCACGTTCTCTCTCGAAAACGAGTATATGTTTCTGGTAGAAACAAGGAAACGAAGAAACTCGCTTCCTCAAGCAACCTTTGACAAAAGGTTCTCTGCCCTGAGGCGATTTGCGTGTGGTCCGACCTGCACAATGCACTTGTTCAGCTACTATCCGTAGCCAAATTCACCCTTTCTTGCCTGACACGTGCTGCCCCTACTCTGAGCAACGGCCAACACTGAACTTTTTGCTCACAGCAGAAACTATGAAAGTTTTTCGCACACTTTTGTTTTTCTTCTCTTGTTACATACAAATAAAATTGAGAAACATATGATATTATACATCAAAATAAAGGTAAACATACAAAGAATACATATATATACAATTTATGAACTGTCATCTCTCTCAGAAGCAGCAGTACACCCAATTTCTGTGGCTGTCGTTCAAACTGTCTGCTACTAATGCAGCCATGTTTGCTCGGAGAGAGATTGAAAGGAAACATCTTTGTTAATTACTTATTTTTCACAAATACAAGATCCAAGTGTCTTGTTCGATAAGGGAAACACGCTGTTAAAATAAATCAGAATTTTGTGCGGTATTTCCAAGAACGTGTTTAGCTTAGTACGTAAATATTAATATTAAACACAGAAAATAAGTCAAATCAGAGTATACATTTTCAAATTGGTGTTGCATTTCGGGAACTAACTATAAGGCTCGCTGGCCAGGTTACTGGTCTCTGGTGAGAAGGGGGGAGGAAATGACGCTTGGGCTCGCTGCATTGGAACTCACACCTATAGAAAGCTAAAATTTCGCATGTAGAAGCGAAAAAGTTTATGGCTTTTGAAACAATACAAACGCTCTGTTTCAACACACTGTATCAAACTCAGTGTAGGTTCACCAAGGAAGTTCGTAGGCTACTTCCTGTGTATAAAGATACTTATTTAGCTCCTATTCTGGTAATTTCTTTCCGTGTTGAGTTGTGAGAGACCTCACATCATGTAGTCTAGGCGACAGCAAGTCGGAAAGAAAAAAAAAACTTCTCTCAGCGCTAGCTCTCATCCAAGCGTTCTGAAAACTCATGTATGATTCCTATAGAATCTTCTCATTTCCTATTTAATTAATCCTTCATCTATGCTTGTAATATCATTCCTTCCATCATCCCCTGTAAACTATACATTATGCAACGACGCAGTAATTATATGCAACCCATTAATACACTATATAATGCCTATAAATGAAGTAAACACAAATGGAATACATACAATATAATACAATATTGTATTAATATTTACGTACTATGCTGGGTGTTTTACACTTCATTACTAATAATATCAAAATAATATGCACAGAATATGCTAATGTTAAGCAAATAATTATACCACAAATTCATTATATTTACATATCAATATGCAAATGTGCCCTTCATCTGCATTTCGATATGCAGATGATGGAGAAGGGCATCGGCCTTCTACAGTAATTTCCCCCCTATGATTCTAGGTACTGTACTTTCTAGTACAGGACATAGATCATACGGAGGGCACATTTTCGTTCCTGAAATATTATTTCACTAAACCTCCAAGGTTAAAAAAAAATCAAAGTTAAACACACAGTAAACATAATAAATGAAAATCAACACACAAAAGCTAAATATAGAGAATTCAGTGTTCCCTGAGTTACATAAACATAAATGACATTGGTTCCCAATACATACACTTACACTAATACACTATATCACTGAAATATACACTAACACTACCACTATATACACAGGTTGTCAAATCCGGTTACGTGATGCTTGGATGTGTGATCTGTGTCTTCTCTATTGACCAGTACCACTGTGATCCTTCTCTTCTCTAGAAACGTATGGTTTCAATAGAAAAGCATTTCTTGTCATCTTGACTTCTTTAGTCGCTGGATCCCCTAGTGTGTACATGTTTCGACCAGTGGCGGCGACAATCTGCCATGGTCCCGAGTACAAGAGCAAGAGCTTCTTCGACACACCTGCTAGAGCATCCGACTTGGGGAAAACTCTAGTTAGCACAAGATCACCCACTTTGTACTCTACAGTACGGTGTGACTTGTCGAAGTTACGTTTTCGTGCAGCAGCATTCCTTTTGTGGTTCTTTCTTGCAATTTCTACATAGTACTGCACGTCATGGCGCTGATCCACTTCTGGAATCTCAAACAGCCTGGCTATGTCTCTAGACATAGACTGCCCAAAGTGACACTCAAAGGCTGACACGCCAGTGGTCAGGTGTTTGGCCGAATTTAAGCACTTCTCTATTTTCTCCAAGTATTTGGGCCACAATCTCTGGTTATCATGGCACAATTTACGTAGCAAACGTACTGTTGCCTTGACAGCTACCTCTGCCATTTCACCTTGCGGATAATATGGCGTCGACGTGATGTGCCTGATACCAAGATCTGCTAACTCTGTTTTCCAGCGGTTAGACTGGAAAGGTGACCCTCTGTCTGTCAAGACTAGTTCCACACTAGGGTTAACTTTCAGATACTCTTTCAGTTTCCTTATGGCAGTGGTAGTGTTTGCCTTTCTACATGCGTACAAGCCAATTAGCTTGGAAAATGCATCATAAAATACCAATATGTAATGGACTCCCCCAATTCCCTTGGTTAGAGGCCCTAACCAGTCAGCGCAGACCAAGTAGCCTGGCTTCTCAACTACCACGGGATTCAGTGGTCCCGGACGATAACATTGGGGAGGGTTGCTTTTCTGGCATAGTTCGCAGGAAGCACAAAAACGCCTCACACTTGCCCTCATCTTCGGCCATACGAAAAATTCTGATAGAAGTGGAAGTAGTTTGCTAGCCGACATGTGCCCTCGATCTGAATGGTAATAATCGAGCAGTGGAACTACTAACACTTCTGGGATGCAAATTCGGACTCCTTCCCGGTCACGCTTGCATAAGCGCCCGTTCAAAACTTCAAAACGGTGACAAGCACCATTCACCTTTGGTGAGTCCGTCTTCTCTTCGACATCTTTCTTGATCTTGCCGTAGACAGGATCTGAAGACTGCATCTCCGGTAGTATGGCTATCATCTTCCTCAACTCACATGGGATTTCCGTCAGGATGGACATCAGCGACTCCTGGAGGATAGGCTTCCGTGCAACACTGAGGTCTTCTTCTGTGTGAGGAGGGTACCTAGAGTGATAATCACTCAGATTCTCATTGGACTTGACAAACTGGAATTCGAAATTGAAATTGGAGAGCAACATCGCCCACCGGGTGATGCGCTGGTTTGTAAGTCTACAATAGAGAATAAACTTAAGTGCAAGGTGGTCACTGCGTACCATGAATTTAGTACCAACTAAGTACTGTTTAAACTTAACAACGCCATCTATGAGTCCATAAAATTCCTTCTCCGTTATCGAATAATTTCGTTGTGCGGCATTGAACACACGTGATGTAAAAGCAATGACACGGATGTCATCATTGTCATCACGCTGGTACAACAGAGAAGAACACGCAATATCACACGCATCACATTCAAGAATCAATTGCTTGTCAGGCAGGACGGTTTTCAGTACTACTTCCTCCTGGAAGATCTGCTTGATCCTGTCCATCGCTGCCTGATGTACTGGTTCCCATTTGAACCTAACATTCTTCTTTAGAAGTTGGAACAACGGATGGAGAACTTCCGAGTACTTCCTACTAAAGCAACGATAGTACTGGCAGTAGCCAATGAAGGAACGCAGTTCCTTTACGTTCCGTGGTGTCCTAAAATCTAACACCGCCTTCACTTTCGCCGGATCTTTGCCGATACCGGATTGCGAAAGATGGAAACCAAGTATGTTCAATGATTTTCTCGCAAAATTGCACTTTTTCAGCCTGAGAGTTAGGCCGCCCGCAGTTAGTAAACCCAACACTCTGTTGAGGTGTACTAAGTGATCATCGAAGCTCCTGTCGGCTAGAATTAAATCATCAACATAAGTGCCGCAGTACTCTCTAGCTTCTGATCCAATCAGCATATCTAATGCTCTTACGCAAGAAGCAAGGCTCTGTTTTGTTCCAAACGGAAATTTTTGAAAAACATACGAAATTCCTTCATGTAGGAACCCAAGATATTTCTGGTCACTTTCTTTCACTTTAATCTGTAAAAACATCTCGGTTGCATCTACGCAACTGAACCAAGAGTTGTCGCAAATGTCTTGGAGAACAGATAGGGGTGGCATAGGTCTGTCGGAGAGATCCCCTGAAATTTTGGCCAGAGCTCTTCCATCTATACAAACTCGAATGCGTCCGTCACTTTTCGGCGTCACTACCAGAGGGTTTATATAAGCTGTAGGCATCTTCTTAATCACACCCCAGGCCTCCCAACGCGAAATTTCATTCGATACCAAATTCCTGAATTTCTTTGGGTAAGGATACAATTTTGTTTTTATGGGACGTTCGTCCGTTACTCCAACCTCGTGCTCGTAGTTAGCTATGCAACCTGGCTTGATATCAAAAAGCGCCTGGTGCTTTAAAAGAACAGCTTTCAAACTCTCTCTTTGTGAGGCTGAGAGATCTGAGTAGTTCGAGACAAAATCTTCTATATCTGAATGGGAGGCACGTGTGTTCACTTTCAACCACTCTTCTGGTGGGAATACATGAACTGCCATTTCTTGGGCACTTGGGAATCTACCATCATCCAAGTTCGGGGCACGAGCAGCCTTTTCTCTGCAGGTCTTATGCTCATTCTGTGCGCTAACCCGTATGGCCTTCCGTCTTTCGTCTGACGGGGAAAAATTACATTCAAAAGTATCTAACTCCTCTATGAAACTATATGGTTTCTCGCACTCACCATTCAATTCTAAACAACGAACTACTAGATCCTCAGTCTCGCAATCTACTGATCTAAATTTCACTTCTACATCATGAGGATGTTTGAGATGTAGAAGGCCGGTGTCATAGTCTAACACGGCACGAGATTCTGAAAAGAAGTTGGAACCTAAAATCAAAGATCTGTTCAGACCTGATATAATGATGCCTAATGTATGAAATTCCTTCCCATGTATCTGAATGACTAACAGCGTCTGGCCTATGATCGTCGCTGATTTACTTCCGAAAGCAGACGTGACCCGTATATTCTTAGCACTCAAAAATGCGGGTGTGGGGTGGCTATTTGAGACGGAGTCCCAAATTTCTTTGGAAATGGCGGAGCAAGTAGCCCCTGTATCTAATAAAGAATTAACTTCCTTTCCAAATAAAAGTACATTAATCTCTGGCAGTGAAATGACGTTATTACTGGGTAGTTCTTCATTACTTGAATCAAATAAATTCTTAAAAATGCCATTGGCCTCTTCATATACAGCCCTATCTAAATCGATGTGTTCTCCAGTCCTACTTAACAAGGTTAACTTATTTTTGAACATGCCTTCACTAAAATGCTTCTTTGCCTTAATTTCTAAACAAATTTTACAATTTTCTTCTTCGTTTTCTTCTATATTTTCAAAAATTTCTTTAACTGCGGTTTCACATGAATTTTCATATAAGTGTGTATTCTCTACGTTCTCTTCTAAATTTCGCACATACTTGGAATTTACAATTGTCAACTCAGATGTACTCGTATTCTCCATAGCCATCTTACCGTTGTCCCAAGCACATGCGGACAATCCTCATTCTCTGGGAGCAGAAGACGAGGATTGGTTACTCCTGGTAATGTTTTGGTTCTGGCTGGTAGGAGGAGGCGCCCGGTCATAACGTTCCAACAGCTGGATTTCCTCGTCCTCGTGCCTGAAGGAATTTCCCTGTGGTCTATCCGTTTGGCGCATCCCTCCCCTCCTACCGCGGGCTCCACGAATGTTGTTGTTGTGAGAGGAGTGGGAGTTCCCCCCACGTGACCAGCCAGACGACCCACTTCCGCTGCTCTGATGACGAGGCGGGGATCGCTGGTGGTTGTTTTGATTCGTGTTTTGGTGTCTCGTTCTCTGATAAGGACGCTGGTTTTCTCTCGTTCTATTCTTTTTACGAGCAGCGTGCTTACCACTGTGGCCAGAGGGGTTATTGTCGTCACTTTCCACGCTCACTTGGAGCATGTTGATCCCTTTCCTCTGGTTACCCTGGAAAAACTGGTCGGGATTCGTCATCGACGACTGCAGTTCCTGTACTAGATTTAAAAGTTCTGCTATTGTCTTTGGGCGAGAAGAGACTATCGCCCTAAATAGCCAGTTCGGGAAATGACGCGGAAGTACCTTCAGTAATGTAGCATCAGACATTCTAGGCTCTAATATGCTATTCTTGTGTAACAAATCCAGCAGATACTCTGCGGGGGATTTGTGTACACGATTATCGAAGTGGGAGGTGAGGATAGTTGCCCTTAGGTTCGCCAGCCGCTCTTCGCTAAGGTAACACTGTTTGAAGTTTTGCACAAAATCTTCGTAGGTGTGGATTTTGTTCCTGTTAACTTCAAACCACTGGTAACAAGTATTCCGAATTGCTCGCGGTATGAAACTGAGTCTCATCTCGTCCGGTACTCCAGTGACCTCAAAGTACCGGTCGAGATCTTGGAGAAAGTTATAGGTTTCGGTCTCAGATTCATTTCCAGCATACACAGGTAAGGTAACGTCCCTGTGTATGAGACCAAACGCTGTTGCGAGCTGCTGTCTCGTCTCATGATTACATGAGCGAGACGTCGACGGGACAGGTTCTGTCTCGTGGGAAGTAGCGAGGTTCCCAGGTTGAGAACCAGGCAGATCGCGACTCGAGATGTCGTTTTGTGACGTAGGGCGTTCGTGTGCACTGGAGACAGAGATGCTCGCAAGTCTCCCCTCTATCACCTCACTCGTCTCCTTTTGTATGGAGCTCTTCCACTCCTCCATTTTCTTCTCGAGTTGTGCACACACGTCATGAACGGTCTCTTGCATCTGTTGGATGCTACCGTTACATTCCGACCTGATCTCATCGAGTGGCGTTTCCTGCTCTAGTTCCCCCCGGATCCTGGCTAGTTGGGAAGCGAAACTCACTTCCACTCGCCTGACCTGATTATTCAGAGTAAGTGTGGTCTGTTCTACACGAGACGAGACCTGTTTAACACTTTCAGCAAGTTCGGTGTAATTCTCCTCTAGTCTCCTAGTGGTTTCCGTGACACGAGAATTGAGATCTTCCCGAGCGCCTTCAATCTCCCCCCTCAGCTCTACAGTGGTGATCTCCAGTCGCTCTGTCAATTCCCGTTCACTCTGCTCAAGTCTTGACGTCATGGATTCTAACCGCATTTCAAGACGAGCATTGACCGACTCTATAGCCTTTTCTACACCCTTTGAGTTCTCTTCTAACTTCCTTTCTAAACTTTGTGCATTTTCTACTAATTTACTTTCTAAAGTTTTTGCATTCTCCTCTTGTCTTCTCGTACTTTCTTCTAGTTTTGCGTTAAAATCTTCCCGTATACTTCTACTATTTTCTTCTAGTTTTAACAAAATCTCCCCTAACATGGCAGCAATATTTCCGTTATTTATGTTCTCAAATGCACTACTAGTGTTACTGGCTGGGCTAACTCTACTTTGTTCTGTAGTTTCCGTGGTTACCTCCCTTTCCTCCCGCAATGGTACTTCCTGTTCCCTACTGGGGACTGGCGGGACGGTATCCACCGCATCAGCGTCTCCCACTACGCTGACCGGACGCTCACTAGTGCTCTGCGCGTCACCAACACTATTGTCCTCTGAGAGCTCCTCAGCTCTCTGAGCGAACTCTTCAAATACAAACTCCGTGTCCATATTTCTTACTCTTCGAGCCTGTGCTCGCGTTACAACCATTTACAAATATAAAAACGGGATTACAAAGTTTCTTCCCCCCAAAGTTCTAAAAAAAACTGAATTCTCGAAACACAGAAATGGTTATCAAAATATTCAAGACAAATACATTTCAAAACACAAGACACCTACGTTCTTGGAAATTTTCCGGGAAGAGAAACAAAACATATACCGAAAATTGTTAAACCAACTGTATGTTGACCATTTAGTATATCAAATATACTTCATGCCCTTTACGCTGATGGCGCCACTTTTATTGTGAGGTGCTAGGTAGCCAGTGCCGAAACAACTGTTTACCTAAGAACACCAACACAAAATATAAAAAAAATAATGAAGGAGAGTGGCTGGGAATATTCGTAATTAACTGAAATATTTACATAGAATGCAAATACAAAAATATGAAAAGATTTATTCCCCTCTTGGAGATAAGGTTCTCTCCTGGAAGGGCCGCCACTCCCTTATGAAGTCGGTAGAGCAATATTATTTATGTTTTGTGGAACAGCAGATCTCAGGGCCATCTGCATAACAGCCATGCTCAAAGATGCTACAATAGTGAGTCAGTTATAGATTTCAAATAATGTTAAAAAAAAAAAATTAATCTGACATTAAAATGTACAGGTAGCAGCCTGTATGTGACCTCACTATTTCATGACTGTTATTTGGTTCCTTGGGCAGAATATTCTCTCTCTTAGCCCCCATACAGAGAGGTGGTCAAACATACACAATCAAGGGGAAAATGCCTCCTTGAATCACACTCCTGAAAACAAACATATCATTAGCACAGGTACTCACCATACAGCAAATTGAATAGACAGTTGTTCTAGTAAGAGCTGGCAGTTTTATTTTCCACAATGGAATCAGGAACATAAAATAGGATGAATGTGTTGGTATCCACACTTTGATACACTAATACTTATCACCTTTTTGTAGTGCACTACACACACACACTTTTTAGATATATGGATATGCTTGGTAATTTTTAAACACTATTTCATCATTATAAAAAATAACAAAAAGGAGAAGGTAGGATGAACCTGAAGTTAAAAAGGTCTGTCTGACCTTTCAAAAAGAAAGAAAAAAATATATATATAGAGATATTTACAACATTCTTTTATCTCCTCATAATTTTGAGTTTCTTGTCTCTAACAGTTTTTAGAGGAGAGAGGTATTCCACTGAAACATATTTCAATATCTGTGATATAAATACACAGATTGAAGATAAAATAATCACAATTTAATATACTGGTTCACTGTTCCGATATTCACTCGCTGTTCACAAGTTCTATGTTGTATGACACAGTGTCCTCCTAGATTCCCATTCCACTGAAATGTAAAATGTTCTGTAGGAGATACGGTAAGCTGGATTTCACACGTTCAATGAAGGAACTTTAGTAGCTCCTATAACCAAGCAAAATAATTGTTGGAAGCCTTGTGCTAAAAGTCCAAGGACAGGCACGGCTTAAAGGCGTTACCGGCCTAGGTTTTATATCTCTAACTGAGATATCGTAAAGTATGTATTTCTTCCATGTTTGAAAAACTGGGTTTTCCCATATTAAAATTGGGAGGTGCGACGAGATTCAAATTATGTTGTCTCTATTGAGCGTCCATAGCACTCAGAGAATGAACAATTAGAAACTGATGATCTCAAATTTAATCTTCCATTGTCACTATATGTAATAAGCACCACTGATGACAAACTGCAGATATGTGCAGGTCTTACACATTTTAGGAATATGATTATAGCTTCATATATAAAAAAAAACTGAGTTCTACGCACTCGCGTATTCAGTTGTTCACAGGACAAATCCAGGGGAGCCGGAAAACAAATTGCTCACACCTCGTCCCGGGTATCGAACACTCTGTAAGAGAAGTCAGGTGACTTCCTTCGAACCGAAAAACTATATCTTGTCGCTCCACGAATAAGACTTCCACTACCACGTTCTCTCTCGAAAACGAGTATATGTTTCTGGTAGAAACAAGGAAACGAAGAAACTCGCTTCCTCAAGCAACCTTTGACAAAAGGTTCTCTGCCCTGAGGCGATTTGCGTGTGGTCCGACCTGCACAATGCACTTGTTCAGCTACTATCCGTAGCCAAATTCACCCTTTCTTGCCTGACACGTGCTGCCCCTACTCTGAGCAACGGCCAACACTGAACTTTTTGCTCACAGCAGAAACTATGAAAGTTTTTCGCACACTTTTGTTTTTCTTCTCTTGTTACATACAAATAAAATTGAGAAACATATGATATTATACATCAAAATAAAGGTAAACATACAAAGAATACATATATATACAATTTATGAACTGTCATCTCTCTCAGAAGCAGCAGTACACCCAATTTCTGTGGCTGTCGTTCAAACTGTCTGCTACTAATGCAGCCATGTTTGCTCGGAGAGAGATTGAAAGGAAACATCTTTGTTAATTACTTATTTTTCACAAATACAAGATCCAAGTGTCTTGTTCGATAAGGGAAACACGCTGTTAAAATAAATCAGAATTTTGTGCGGTATTTCCAAGAACGTGTTTAGCTTAGTACGTAAATATTAATATTAAACACAGAAAATAAGTCAAATCAGAGTATACATTTTCAAATTGGTGTTGCATTTCGGGAACTAACTATAAGGCTCGCTGGCCAGGTTACTGGTCTCTGGTGAGAAGGGGGGGGAGAAAATGACGCTTGGGCTCGCTGCATTGGAACTCACACCTATAGAAAGCTAAAATTTCGCATGTAGAAGCGAAAAAGTTTATGGCTTTTGAAACAATACAAACGCTCTGTTTCAACACACTGTATCAAACTCAGTGTAGGTTCACCAAGGAAGTTCGTAGGCTACTTCCTGTGTATAAAGATACTTATTTAGCTCCTATTCTGGTAATTGCTTTCCATGTTGAGTTGTGAGAGACCTCACATCATGTAGTCTAGGCGACAGCAAGTCGGAAAGAAAAAAAAAACTTCTCTCAGCGCTAGCTCTCATCCAAGCGTTCTGAAAACTCATGTATGATTCCTATAGAATCTTCTCATTTCCTATTTAATTAATCCTTCATCTATGCTTGTAATATCATTCCTTCCATCATCCCCTGTAAACTATACATTATGCAACGACGCAGTAATTATATGCAACCCATTAATACACTATATAATGCCTATAAATGAAGTAAACACAAATGGAATACATACAATATAATACAATATTGTATTAATATTTACGTACTATGCTGGGTGTTTTACACTTCATTACTAATAATATCAAAATAATATGCACAGAATATGCTAATGTTAAGCAAATAATTATACCACAAATTCATTATATTTACATATCAATATGCAAATGTGCCCCTCATCTGCATTTCGATATGCAGATGATGGAGAAGGGCATCGGCCTTCTACAACGTGAAAAGTTAAAAAAAAAAAAATAGTTAAGTACATCAGTTCCTAAAGATAATTTTGTATAGACAGTAACCTAATATTTATTATTGCTTCACCTGCTGCCACTCAGAGGTCTACTTCTGCTGTCCCGCCATGCTGCCTTGAGAAGTCGATCTTCACTAATTTCAAACTGACCTTAGTCTTTCTGTTACCAGGCCCATTATTACCTACCTGACGTTGTTTTGAGATTTTCTCTTACTTTATAGCCTTTAGTATAATAATGTGCAAACTAGGTTCCAACAAGAATTTTAGGAATGATTGAGAAAAAGAGATCAAAAGATTGCGATTTTGAGTAAGAATTTTAAGAATGATCCAAAAATGTATCAAAAGATTGTGATATTGACAAATAATTAGTTTTTAGATCAGGAACCACAAAATTTTTGAACCGCCTCTAAATCGACTTTTTGTATTTTCTACAGAATAAGCACATCATACTGAGTTAAATGATAGTTTGGGTTTAGCTACACTGTATGCAATTCTTCAGATATATGGCACACAAGAAAATTTTTTGATTGAAATATATTAGGTCTTGGATTAGGGACCACACAATTTTTGAACGGTCCCTAAATCGAGTTTTCTTATTCTCTACGAAATAAGCACATCATATTAAGTGATAGTTTGAGTTTGACGAAACTAGCCCTATATGTAGTTCTCCATATAAGGCGTACAAGAAGATTTTTGATTGAATATATATAGGATCTTTTGATCCAATAATAGCAATAGTTATCAACTTCATCAATAAATAAGAAAGTTGGGACAGTTTTAAGTCCTTACAGGACCACGTCGGGACGCGGGACACTTTCTTCAAAATTAGCACTATCCCGACAAAATCGGGATGGGTGGCCATGTATCGGGTAAGACTGACATATTTGGAAAGAATATCTGAGAAGAATATTTAATGCAAAGCAAAACACGGAGAAAGCATGCAACTATACAAAGAATGTCATACAACCATGACTGGATCGGCACTGTAAATAAAGGCTTTCTTCTTGTAGGATAAACGCAACATAATTAGTTTCTCGAAGAAATAACAGGACATTCTGATTAGAAATACGTTTAAAGCATTGTTATTACCAGAAACGATATAACATACTTTTCAAAGTTTATTTAATAAATTTCATCAATATAACGATAAGTCCCACTAAAAGATTCCGATATAAATTTCAGCTGTTAAAGCTAAATTAACATAAATTAAACTTTAAAATTTACATTTATCAATTACTATAGCTTGTGTTTCTACTACATATAAAAGGAACTTCTTTTACACTTTCCTATTAAACAAACACCAACAAATTTTAGTCACGTGCTTGTTGTTCACAGTTGAAGTTCTATAACGTACGAAGATTTTAGGATTACTGGAAGCATTTGAATCTAGTTTACACATAAAACAAATCAACACCTTTCGTACAGATTCAGACAGTCACTAAAAAAGAGGCTTCAATGTGTCATTGGTGTTTAAGTACAGCTTGCCATTACTAGTTGCAGAAAGTGAAAATGTATTTTAGTAGCTGAAATGGAACTCACCCAATTTTCTGAATAAGACTCTCGTAAAATACTGTCATTGAGGGTTTAAAAAAAAATCTGAACGTTAAACCGAAGCTTGTATACTGAAAATACATTGACAGTGTGACAAGGTGACGTGTTTGCATTCGTCAATAGTGAATTTACGTACAGTGGAAAATGCATACATATATTGCCTTTTAGTTTCACAGGTAAATCATTCCAGGAAACGAAACTAGATCCGATGTTGGAGAATAAATTTTACCAAGCAACATTGAAAGCCAATACTGAAGCAGCAGATAATGCGTTACCAAATTTTTGGTGCGGAAAAAGTTCTTTCCGAGAGAAAACAATATTGTTATTTGTACATTTTTTTAATTCACTGCCCTTTGATTTTAGACCAGTTATTTCCAACTGGTCAGTGTGCGACTTTACGCACGGATCAATGCTCAAAAAGAACTAGAGTAGCTTTAGCTCAAGAGAAACAAGGAAAGAAAAGAGATAAAGGTACTGAATCTACAAAACCACTGATCCATTTATGTTCTTGTCCATCTGTCACCACTACCTTTATGAGCGCCATTAGAGATTTCGGCTGTCCCTTATGTCTTTTAGTCTAATTGGGAGTAGCGCTATGATATCACACCATTGAGTTGGAAATGACTGACTTACACGTAAAATGATATTAAAATGATTAGTTTCCATTTTTACGCTCCATTAATATACCCTTTAGGCTAAAGGAGGTGGATGATTAATGAAAGTGAATAAATATGAAAGAAATGTTGAAATAGGAATGTGAAGGAAAACAAAAGAACCTCGGATAAACCTACGAATACGATATTGTCCACCACAAAGTCGTGTGGCTAGAGATCGAACCCATCACACCAAAGGTGAGCGCTCTACCACTAAGCCATCGTGGCTCTTAGGCAGACAAAGTGTGATCAAATGTAGGTATAGGATTATATACCAATGTTCCTGTCAGAAGAGCTCCCTTGTAGCTTTGTGGAGACCCGGGTTCAATTCACGCCGGGAGCTCATGTCGTTCGCTTCCCACATTAAGCAGTATGTCCACGTCTCATACAGTTGTGCTGCTTAAAGGCTCTAAACTCAAATCACATCACATACACCTTCGATCCCAGCTCGCGCCGTGTGGACTTTGTGTGGTGGACAAACACCGTGCTCGTGAGTTTTCTCGGAGTTCTCCCGTTTCCTCCCACTTTCTTCATTCCTCCATTTCACTCATCTCTCATCATCCCCGTCTCCTTTAGCCTAACCGGCATAAACGTGGGACGTAAAACTTAAAATTTCATTTCATCACATACATCACTAATTTCCCTCTGTATTATTATTATTATTATTATTATTATTATTATTATTATTATTATTATTATTATTGTGCATTTTGTGGTGGATAAACATCGTGTGCGTGGGTTTCCTCGGGGTTCTTCCGTTTCTTCCCACTTTCTTCATTCTGCCATTTCATTCATTGCTTATCACCACCGTCTCCTTTAGCCTAGCCGGCATAATCGTGGGACGTAAAACTCAAAAATTTCATTTCATTTTATGTCTCAGTAAAACTGAGTGTTCTAGGTGAAAATCACTATGGAAGTAACTTCCTTGAAGTTTAATTGAAAGCAGATTAGTACAGATTAGTACAGTTTGTGTTACTTAGTGTGAATGAGAACATTTCAATTTCTCGTGGGAACAGATTTCTGTTTTACAACTAAGAAAATGTAGATTACTACTTTAGTTTCAGCACTGGCAAGAAATATACAGGTATACCTTCCTCTCTCTCTCTATATATATATATATATATAACTGTTGTTGTTGAGATTCGAATTCTATGAGCTGCACAAGCAACCACCAATTCGATTTGGAAAAAGTGGAGATAGAGGGACGTTGTTGCCGTTTCTCTGGATGCCACAAGCAGAGGAAGGAGTAAGTCGTTGCTTATCAGCTTTAGCAATTTTAAGGAGAGAAATTATATGAGTGAAACCAGTGAGACAAAGGTATTAACTTCAGTTAAACGACTACGTATATACGAAATATACAACTTCTTCCTCTAAACTAATTCGAAAGTATACTGAAACTCTTTTTCTTTTCGAACCTCATGGATGGCTCTAAAGTTTTCTTTATGTGTGAGGATTCTTTTACGGATGCGAACTTTGCACAACAGCGTTCTTTCATGTGTCAAGAAGTTTCACAATTCCTGCCCTGTGTGCGTACGACTTTATTATTTGTAGTTTCCTCGTCTGTCAGTTTCAGGACTCAACAACAAACAATCTTCAGAGCGTAATGAGGAAGATATTTCTCTTATCCAACCGTAAACCCGGTTGTGGTTTACATACATGTTGTAGGTAAATCGTAGTATGTTGTAGACGCCCCCAAGCTTTGAACCCCTCCCAACAAAATTTCTGGCTACGCCTGTGTGTGTGTGTGTGTGTGTGTGACTTTGTGCACTGCAGATGTCTTGGAAGATGTTAAACACCAACGAATTTTTGAGTTAATTTATGCAGCTCCTATTTCACTAGTGCTGATAATTATGCTTGTTTAAAAGTCTCAGTAATCTCCAAACATGATTGAGAATTGAATAAAATATTTCTGCTTAATTTAGTCACAAAAATATGAAAGAAGTAGTTGGGGTTCGCCAGAATCCATCTGAATATTAAAAGGTGCAGAAATTGTGTATTCCAGGATTAACTTCAGGGTTAATAAGAATGTTAGGCTAGAAATTGCGAAGGAAAGCTAAGCATTGATTTAAAAAATACAAGTTCTGGCTTCTCTAATGCAACAGAGAACAATTAACTAATGTCAAATGATGTAAAAGTGTTTTTCCAGTTTGTTACTCATTATTAGCTCCATGGCTTAAGCAATTTCAAGATTCATTATCGTAGTACGAAAAGATTCCTAGTTGATACTATTGTCTGCTAAATCCATCCAATCAGAATTGCTTCTATCTATCTTCATAGGGTTCATCTCTTCATTATCACCTCATCTTCTACTCGGTCTATTCAAAGGCCGGTTGATTCACTGAAGTTTGAAATCTGTTTCCAGCAACGATGCTATATTAACCGTATCTATTCTTCGGTTCATTCAACTACAGCTAGTCATCGACGTACGACCATTTTTGGTTATGATACACGCGTCGTAAGTCAAATTGGTCGGTAGTCGGCCAGGTACTGGCTACTATACAATACAATATAAAATACAATTATTATCAATCGTCGGCCTTCGTCGTCGCTAGTTGTTTGTATTTATATTCTTTCTAATTACGTATTTAGGAATATTTCATAAATCCCAAGTTATTTTAGGTAACAAGCCATCCCACGGGGAAGGGGGCACCTAGAACACATTCAGTAAATTTTTGTTTGATCAAAGGTAAAGGAAATATTGTAAATATTCTTAGCCCACAAGCGTACATGTACTGGATTTGTCCGGAAAGTGATGAGACTGGCCATCGTACGGCACTTCAGTCAACAGTGCATTCGTCACGAGCAGGATTGGTGTGGGAGCTAGCTAACCAACGCTACCTGCAGACGCTTCTGGGCACTGGTTGATTAAGGGTCGCTTATCGCGGGAACTGTCTTTAAAAGCGTCATCGAAATTTTTGAAAGCTCAAAATGCAACGTTTGCTTGAGCAACGATGCGCCATTAAATTTTGCTTCAAGCTTGTAAATGTCGCATCAGAGACGTTCACCATGATTAGAGACCTACCAACACCAATCCCTGTCAAGAGCCTAGGTTTTCCATTGGTATGGAGATTTCAAGAACGGTTGAGAAAACGTGGACGACGGCGAATGCTCTGAACGCCCTTCGACGAGTCATGTGAACGACAATTTCGTCAAAGTGAAGGACCTCTTGGATTAAGACCGCCGTTTGAGTGTGAGAATGATAGCAGAACAGCTGAAAGTACCCAAACCAGTGGTGCACGGAATAGCTTAGTGAAAATTTGAACACGCGCAACATTTGTTTCAAGTTGGTGCCAAAACTACTGATGATGGAGAAAAGGAAAAACGACTTCCCGTCAAATGTTGGAGCAAGCGGAAAGTGAACCAAACGTTTTAGACACAGTAATAACAGGCGACGAAACATGGGCATTCCAATATGACTCTAAAAGCAAGTGCCAAAGTTCGGAGTGGCGTACCAAGAAGTCCCGTCGCCTCAAAAAGGCAAGGATGTCCAAGTTCAGGACCAAGACAGCGGTAATTGTCTTCTTTGAAAAGAAGTGGATGGTACAAAAAGAGTTCTTGCCTCTATGGAAGACTATCAATGCGGTTTAGTACGTTTAAGCCCTAAAACTTCTGCGAGACATTCAATCAGGTCTGATCAAAGATTGTCAAAAGCTGGAAGCTCCATCACAATAACGCAACAAGTCACATCGCGTGCCGTAAATACTGGCTAGAATCGGCGTTGCTACGTACTCACCCATCTTACAGTCCTGACTTGATCCCCTCAAAATTTTCTCTACTCCCTAAGCTTAAAATAAGCCTGAAAGTTCGCTGTTTTGAAGATGTTTGATTACCCAAGCTGCAACGATGTGTATTCTGAAGAAGTTGTTATAAGTTGACTTCCAGGGGGCGAATGCTTTGTGAAAATCACCTGGTAGCGATGTGTTGATAGCTAAGGAAAGTACTTCATAGAATTTTAAACAAGTTGTATCAGTAGGATCAATAAATTTTATTTCTTGGATGCAGTCTCTTTAGTTTCGTTACAAACTCTGTACTTTCGTACATAACATAAAACAGAGATTTACTTCACATACAAGAAGTTAACTACCATGACTCATAAAAACAGACTCAGCTGACGCCTATATAAAAATGTTGCCTGGATGGCCAGTATGGCTGCAGACATATTTAATTTAATCCACAGACATGGGAAATAATATTACCTTTGAATTTAGGCTAGATAATTCTATAATATTTAAATTATATTGTTATGATATTCAAATGAGATAGTTTGAGGAAATCACAAGGGTTGGGGGCAAGTCCTTGGGCCAATTATTCTATTTTATATATATAATGGGCTATATGAGACTTGGACCTACTGATTAACGTGGAATCCAAACCACATGAGCTCCCGCCGGGTATAACAAATTGTGTAAGTAACCTAAACTACCAAATAACTAAATAAAAACAACTGGTTGATAACATTTTGTTCGTTTTTTTAAAAATACAAAAACTACCTTGGGAGTTCGAGGAACCCCCCCCCCTTGAAATTCCAAGGGATATAATGGTATTTTCATGTACAAAATTATTTATATTTTTGGATTCCAGGAGACTCCCTTGGGATTGATATAATGTTATTTTCGAGTACAAAATTGTACATATTTCTTCATCTTAAAAACTGGAAAAATAAAAATGAAATGAAATCTTTAACGTCCCACGGTTATGCCGGCTAGGCTAAAGGAGACGATGATGATGAGAAATTAATGTGAAATTGTGGAAGAAAGAAACCGGGAGGAAACGAGAGAATTCTGAGAGAACCCACGCATACGGTGTTTGTTCGCCAAAGTTCACTTTGTGCAAGATGGGAACGAACCAAGGACCCCATGCACCAGAGGTGAACGCTCTACTACTGAGCCACCGCAGAACTCTTAGAAACTGGAGTTTTTCTATATTGCTATTATTATTATTATTATTATTATTATTATTATTATTATTATTATTATTATTATTATTATTATTATTATTATTATAAATCATTGATGATAATAAGCACTCAACCTAGCCTTTACGACTGGTCATAAGTGCGAATGCTTCTAAATCGCGTCGGTCGTTAGTGGATGACAACTATACTTGGGTTTGTATCCGAGGCAGGCACTCCAACCGGGAATGGAATGCTGGAATATGGGAAAGATTACGTGGACAGAAAGCCATTTGGCTACGAAGGGGCATTGTTCTATCCGAAGATCTTTCCTCACATGTTCCCTTCACGTATAACATTGTATGTATCCTGTTTATATATTGATATGCTATGTAACTTTCTTCAGTTGTGCGTTTGTTGTTGTCTCTTTCTGCAACAACGAATTCGGATTTTGGATTTACAATTTAGTTATGCGAGCTAAGGATGGACTTTTAGATATCCATACAATACAACAAATAAGAATTACGAGCTCATTTCTTTTTGTATGTAAGTTTTTTCAGGTACTCGCAGCAACAATTTGTGTAGAGTTTAATGACATGCATTTCAATATACTTTTTTTTTTTTAATGGAAGTCCCTGCTCACCTTTTTCTGAATTATTACAACTGCAATTAAATATTGAGTTTCGTCAGTTTGTTTACCTTGAAATATTATTGTGAACACGTTGCTGGGTTTCAAATACTTATATTCTACGTAAACTAGCCTTAAAAAATTGCTAACCGAAACTCCCAGGAATACCCAACACTTACGCAAGAAATACCATAATGATTGCCCTCTCGTAGTGTAATCGCTAACGTTCTCGTTTTTAGTGCAAGCGATCTCGTGTTCGATTCCCTGTGGAGACATTCGGCCGAAAAAGTATAAAAGTTGTTTTACGCCAACAATCCTGAGTAAAGTTTTTCCTCGTTTTCTTCACTTACTTCTGCCAGATGAGGGGATGGTGCCTAACATTTAGGTCTCAGGTCGTTTCTTTCCTCCCCTTTCCTTGGATAATGTGCTCGTCGAGGGTCGTCATCCCTCACACGTGACGGGCTAACATGTAATACATGCAGAGAGCCGAGAAATCTAAATCCTAAATCGTAATTAAAAAGAAAGTGTGATAATCATACGGTAACAAAAAATATAGTGCGTTTCTTTCCACTCGAGGCCTAGAGCGTGGTGCAATATCGGTCAGTGCTGTAGGAGTTGGCGACGGAGCAACCTGGTTGAAATTACCAAAACCTAATATCAGAACTGGAATATGGAAACGTCTTTCTTAATTAGAATTAAAGAATTAATGCATCTTAACAATCTTTAATTTTTTCATTGTATTGACAGTCTGTACAATACAAGACTTAAATGATATTCGAAATACCCACATCCCAATTACATTTGAAAGAAATGCAATACTTGAATTATTGAGAAACGTAGTGGGGGCGCGGTGGCTCAGTGGCTCAGGGGTCCCTGGTTCGATCCCAGTTCGCGCCGTGTGGACTTTGTGGTGGACAAACACCCTGCTCGTGGGTTTTCTCGGGGTTCTCCCGTTTCCTCCCACTTTCTTCATTCCACCATTTCACTTATCTCTCATCATCACCGTCTCCTTTAGCCTAACCGGCATACCCGTGGGACGTAAAACTTAAAGATTTCATTTAATTTAATTTTGAAAAACGTAGTGCCACCCAAACAGGACTAGCCGCTAGCCGCCAATTGCCAACTCATTTAACCAAGGATTTTTCCATCGCATTCCCGGCTTCGAATCGGAAAAAAAAGGGATAGGGGTCCTAAATAGGGATGCGCACGAGACGAGTCGAGACAGAATTTTCCTGACAAATTTCGAGTCGAGACCCAGCTCTTCCAATAGAAAAGAATACATTTTTCGAGTCGAGACATCACTTTTACAGCACATTTTCGAGACGAGACAGCCTCAAATCGTGTCTCGTGCGCATCCCTAGTCCTAAATTACACGTTATACTAGAAGTACTTCTAATTCCAACATCTACTTCTATTAATTTATGATGTTGATAAGCTGAAAAGGACCATTATCCAATAAATTTACTTAAAAAGAATTTACAGAGATTTATCAAGGGAATGCATGCAAAAGTATGTAAGAAGGCCATTAGCTAATTCCTTTTAAATCTTTCTATTTATTGAGACAGAAGTTTCAGCACTCACAGTATTCAAAAAAAAAAAAAAAAAAAAATACAATCGGTATTGAGTGTCAAGAAATATATGAAAATTGCAGATTACAACTATGTGCCAAAATTTTGAAAATTCCTTAAGAGAAAGCAAATCAAGTCTTCTTATTTACTTAGTTACAAGAATAAGATTTTATAAAATTATGAAGTTTATAAATTTAAGTTACAATGTTATGCAAAACATGTTCCATAAAAAAATATTCAGTATAACAATTTAGTGAATATTCGTGTATATAAACAGAAATTGCGCATATACTTTGTAAACTTGAATTTTCGTGACTATTTATGATGTGTAGGATTCACTGGTATTTAAGTTGAAAGTAAGACGCCCATAGATTAAATCACCAATGTATTAAATTCAAAGTTGATTATACTGTACCTAATATAAATATTTTGGGAGAATATTTTCAATTTATGCCGATTACCAAAGATTGTTAGGGTCATCAAGCATAGGAGGCTCAGGTGAGCAGTTCGACATAGCCAGAGTGGAACAAAGTAGAAATGCTTTCCAAGTTTTAACTGGAAATTCAGTCGGAAAACGATCATTACGAAGACATAGGCGCAAATGACAGAAGAATATTAAGAGGAATCTCAGAAATGGGAATCGGAACACGGGAATACAAAGTAGAAACTGAATCTAATTGGCTAAGCTTTTGTGAAAGCGGCATTGAACCTCAGGGTTCCATAGGCCATCGAGTTAATTTATTTTCAATTTGAATATTTCTGCCATGCGACCCAATTTCGTTCAATAAGTCACAATATTATATAAATAAAACTCCAAAGATGGGACATAAGCCAATTGACAGATCAAATTGAGGTGACAAAATGATTTAGGTGAGTTTGAGAGTCATGCGTAGTTTACGAGAAAATTGAGAGAAACTGGTAACCTCTAAAAATTGATGCTGAACGACAACCATGCCATCCATTAACATGCCTCATGAAGCTTTTCTTCGTACTATAAATATGAGAGTATACAGTATCGTTGAGATATGGTCCAACATTATGTTTTTACTCTGAAATGTTATTCTTACTTATTCCCGATCCAACCATACTATAGTTTATCATCGTATTATAGTTCATTTGCAAGTCTACCGTGAAAATTTTAGGGGGGCAGGGAAAATTTAGGGGGGCCCGGCTCCCCTAGACCCCCTGCATACTGGCCTGGGAGAGGGAGGGGAAATATATAAAAATGGTCGAAAATGATCGATATTATTGTTCAATCTATAGATTCATAGTTTTGGGGTTCGCTGAGACAAACAACGTCACTTCTGATGCAGTTTAAAACCAAATTCAGTTCTTTATGTCCAAAATAAAACATGTTCTCCCCATGGGAAGAACAGATGTTCTGCTGCTGGAGTCAGATGAGACTCCACACAGATAAAATAAGTTTAATGCAAAATAATTCAAAGATCTGAAAGGTATGCAATTCGGACTACAGAAAAGACGCTTGGGTTGCCTACCTCACAGACACTGTTTTACTGTAGACTACATATAGATACTTTGTATAAATTTTGTCCGCCCCCAGTCTCCCCTCGAGTCTAAAGTCGAAACAAAAATGGCTTCGTACGTGATTACATCTGGCGAAGAACTATCTATCTGTGGCGCCTCTAGCTGAATTCTTTCTATGCAAAAATTTGTTTGACAAACACACACGCATATAGACACTCTCTCTGTCTCTCATACACAAACATTTCTTTTCTTATATATTAGTATAGATGTACCGTATATGTGAAAAAAAAAATCATTGTTACTTAGCAGATTGTATTTACTATTGTGTGTTCTCACTTAATGGTGACACATTCTTTTAACAATGACACTTATACTACTTTTAAAGCTTCGCTTATGCCTTTCTCATGCTGATGGTATCATAATGATGTAAATTGGTGTCAAGAATCAATGTAATGTTGTTTCAAGTTTACTTATTTTTTGTTCCTTTTTTGTTCTTTTATTTTAATCGACACTGCATATAGTTAACCTCTAAATGTAATTTCATTCCGCAACACTTGCAACCGTTGCATACATATCGTTCTCTTCTAAGCATTACATTAGTAAACCCTCATCTGTTACCTCAGCAGGGGACCTTCGAGTGATTGCTATTGTCAATTGAATGCGAATTTATTTCAGATAAGAATATACTCCACCTGTTATATGTCAGTACATTCCCATAGTAGTATTACTAGTTATTCACCCATTTAGTACTTGACAAAGCAAAACTTTGAGTTATCAACTTTAGCGGAGTTTAGCGGATGATATCAATAGATTTTACTAATAATATAGTTTCAGAAGTTGTGGAGTGACTGGCTCTGATTTTCTGTTATGTTTGAAATGCGCGGTGGTATTAAGGGAGTGGTTCTCAACGTGGGCGTTAGCTCCTCACAGGGAGCTTGATCGTTTCCAAAGGGGACATTGAATAAAAAAAAAAAGACGATAGACTATTTTCGGGACATTTAAGATGTCATGACCTCTTAGACATTTCTATTATTATTGAATGAAGGACATTATGCATTTTACAAATTATGAAAAGTTTTAAGTATTTTACAAATATTGTTGTTTTCCAATCAGAAGCTAAATATTTACTCGTAATGACTGAAGAATAGGAAAACGCCGATTACATTAGCACCTTTCAATAATGTGCAATTGTTATTCGTGTTGCTGAAGTGTTATGACAATGGAAACAGTCTTCCTGTCTGTATTCAAACGGACAAATAATCAGAGCCGCAGCTAGAGAATTCACCACTCGGGACAAAGTAACATTTAGCGCCCCCTACACTCCGTACCAAGCTTTTTTTTTTTTTTTTTTTTTTTTTTTTTTTTTTTTTTTTTTACATATGAGAAGTAGCTTTTGTTGTTATGCTACGTTGAATTTTTACCGAGCTGCTTGGAGAGACCATTACAACAGCCAAAAGGGATCTTTCGGTTTTCTTTTACATATAAGAGCTGCTTTCAAGAGGCTTTTTTTTTTTTTTTTTACTGTTTTTGTTAAACTTGACAAAACTACCTATGGTCGTATACAAATCCACTTGGAGAACAGAAAGTTTCATACTATCGATAAGAAATGAGATTTCAATACATTAGAAACTAGATGCTTTTAAAATTCTCGAAATGGAAAAATGAAATCTTTTACGTCCCACAGTTATGCCGGTTGGACTAAAGGAGACGATGATGATGAGAAATGAATGAAATGGTGCAATGAAGTAAGGGGAAGAAAAGGGAGAACCCCAAGAAAACTCACGCACATTGTGTTTGTTCACCATAAAGTTCACTTGGTGCGAGCTGGGATCGAACTAGCAACCCCAGGCACCAGAGGTGAACGCTCTATCACTGAGCCACCGCGACCCCAATTTTTGAAATGGGTGACAGCATTAATTTCCTGTAATAATTGTACATTTGTACCTTTTAATAGGCAATTTTATTCTGCATGTGACCACACAAATAGCATTTTAATTTTGATTCTTTTACGGTAGAAAATATTGTGAAATATAACGGAAATTCAGAAAGAGCTTTCTTTGGGAATTTCTCAATATTGATGGATGGAGGTTGTATTTAAAATATAAACCATAGTTTGGCTACAATATGTTTGAAATTATAGGGTAATTACTTAATTAGTTAAGGGTGTTAACTAGGAAATTAAACTACCGCTAATTTTAGAGTTGTTTTCTGAAATATCTTCAAAACAAATAAAAATATTCGAAAAGCAGGAACGTAATGAACTACGCAATACGATTTTGAATGTGATACCGTTATTACAGCTTATCTATCTGTTTCCGATTTGCAACTGTAGATCGATTTAGCATTTTTTGCGGGTTCTGTAAATAGCGGCATACCAAAAGCGGATAGGTGAGTTGTGGAAAGGTATCACATGCAAAATCGTATTGTCTAGTTCACTACGTTTCTGCTTTTCGAATATTTTTATTTGTTTTGAAGATATTACAGAAAAATCCTAAAATTAGCGATAGTTTCTGAATTTAAGGTTACTTAAAAACATATTAAAAATACACTAACAGACCCACGCATACACTGTACATATGAAGAGTGTATATGTTTTGTCGTGTGTAGATAGATAAAAATATCACAAAACTAGATTCGTATGCACAAAATATATATCCTGGCGATACAAGTAGTTGATGCAGAAATGATCCCAATAAATTTCTTCAGATTGGAAGCATTCAAATGGATTGGTAGTGATCTACCTTTCAAAAAGTCGAAATTCGTTGGCTTAATTTCTGATTCTTTAAGCTTCTATTCTACAGCTGCCTTAAGGTCGAAAATAATAATATTCTCCTTGCTTACCTTAATTTTTAATGTTCCCTGGCAAACAGCAGCTTGCATGTCTCTTCATTACCCTCATTTTCTTACTGTCTTACTGACACATGGGTCTTCACAGTGTGTGAAGTTAAATTCACAAATGAAAGGAATTGTACCAGGAATGAATCTAATCATAAGGAAAGAAATACTGTTTGTAAGTACATTTACTTGACTTTTCGTCTGCATAGGTATAAACGGTAATTTACACATTGTTATTCAATAGTAAAATAACAGTAATGGGCAATGTTGCGCATTAAGTTATGGGAATGAGAATAACAAAATAATTATTAATTCCAGTTCTTTCAGTTTTTCTAACGTGTTCACGTGATTAAAAATAGTTTCTAAAAGACATTTCTCTTTCACATTAGCTTTTTTCATTTTCTGTAAGTAGTAAAATCGTTTAATACACACAAAACAGACAAACTCCATTATGAAGGCCGGACACTCCATTCCATTACTCGTGGATACATCCTTGTTCCTAAAGAAGGATGATGTTTTGTTTTCAAAACAAAGCGATTGCGTTATATCATGTTGATATAGCACTGCATGGTATTCAGATACATGGAAGTTGTACAATTAACTTAGAGCCTGTAATAAAGGTGTATACATATTCATTAGGTAATTTGTAATATCTTTATTATTTTCAAAATTCCCTTTCAATTGTAATTTCTGAACCTATCCCGCTCTCTAATTTAGGAACATATTTTTGTTCATGTATGCCCCACATCAGAATATTTTATTTTATCTGAAGCACTTCAACAACAATCTGTAACAATTACTAAATACTCAATTATTTCGCTTTCGTTGGTAATCATTTTGAACAAATATATACTGACAGTTTGGACAAAACAGTAAATTTATCGGTAATTTTTCGTAAACACGATATGAATTACCTGTTCCAGCGGTTGAAACGAATGCTTCTTCTTAAATCACATACAAGCAATTTACTTAAATTAAGACCAATAACAATGCTTCACACACAAGTCATCCGAGATGTACAGAGCTCAGTTTCACAGCAGATGCAACACTTGAATATTTTGCGTGTGACCACTGAAGAACCAGGATGGCATCAGTACTCAACGAAACTTAGTGATACGATACAGGATATTACGTCTGAACTGAAAAAAGCAAGCGAATCATTGGGAACTCAAACTGCTCAATCTATGTACAAGATGTATGAATCTATATTCAAGATTCAGGAAAAATATATAGAAAATTTGAATAAACTAATTGAAACGCTGAAAAAAATGGAAAAAGAAACAACAGAAGAGGCAAAATTGCAGCTGGATAAGAAAGTTCGGGCGTTGAAAATGGAGTCGAAATCGTTTAGAAAATCATTGAATCGCTTGTATGATACTATGGATCACTTGCAGGTGGAGGCAAAGAAGAAGCTTAAAGAAAGACCTGAACTGCAGGATGTGCAGGATGAAGCAATTAAAGCCTTGTCAAAATTTGGTAGAGCCTCTTTGTCTAAACTTAGAGCTATTAGTGACGAATTAGAAAAACAGATTCAAGACGCAGAATCGCGCTTGAAAGGAGACAACAAAGCGCCCAAGTCTAAGACGTCTTAAAATAAGTTACATATGAAGCACAAAATTCAAAGTCAATTTTCTGTCAATTGTTTTCAATATGTTAATTTCTTATATAATTTTCTGTGACAACATTCAGTAAACATAACTGTTTGTGTGATCTTGATATGCTGTAATACATATTCTTAGTTTCTTAACATAGCCATTTGTAAGTTATTGATTTTACGTTTTGCAAGATAATTAGGGCAAGTTAATACTTCGTTTTCATAGAACTATACACAGCAGTGAATAGCGGACACTGATAGGACATTATTATTATTGGTCCGTAAAACAAGAGGTGTCCATTGTGGAAAAGTTACAGAAATTGAGATTATTTATATCTCATGCAGTAATTGTATGAAATATATAATAATTTCTATGGTAGTTACAAAAGTAAATATAGGTTAATGTCGAAATACTGTATTCACAAGTAAATAATACGTTTGGGTGAATCGAGTTGCTGCCCGAGGCATTTTATTATGTGATAGAGTTGTAGTAGGTGTGCTTAATATATCAGGGAAGTTTTAGGTGCAATGCTCAAAGGGTTTAGGAGATACACCCACTAGAACGTCACATTGTAATGTGTACTTTGGTCCTAGTTCGGTTGCGCCAAGTTTTGTAAAGGTTGGTTTTGGTCAAATTTATTAGATATGTAAATTTGACCTCGATTCCTGAATATGAGCATGTGATAATTATCATAATGACATGCATTATGCTCGAGTTCACCAGATCTGAATAAATTAATATGTAAATTTATATTTGCCTACCAAGGCTGGGCTGGGTTTGTTTCCGAAGATTGCACCGGTGCGATAGTAAGCTAAATCATGGAAAGCTGAAGTTAACGCCGCGGGGCTTGAACCTCAGGTCTCCAAGTCTAATATTCAATTAGCGATTTACGAAACGTAAAGAAATTTAAAGGTAATACTTCTAATGATATACAGATCTCGAAGTCCTACTTTTCCCCCAAAACGGTATTACCAGGGCGCCAGGAAAAAGTAGTTCCGCAGCAAATTAGAATTTAAGCAAACAAAATAAAATCTGTTTTATGCAACCTCCACAGAATGGTCACACGCTGCAAAGCTGAAAGAAATTTTCTCGCTAATGCAGTTTTTATGGGACAGACTGTGCTGACTACCACTTGGGGAAGCAAGTGAATTTTTGAATAAAAATTCAATTGCTGAATGCTGCAATAGTTTTTTGATTTATTGAAATAAAAGATATAATGTAAATAGATCAAATCGAAATAATTCAAAATAACTCAAATTAATTATGACTGTGGTGGTCAGTTCAGGCATCTCCCAAATTACTGGTAATGTCAAGACAAAACAAAACAAAACAAAAAAAAAAAACTTTTACCATGTCTAGCAGGGATGAGGAATTTAAATCTACTTTGCTTAAATAACAAAAGCTACACAGAAATTTGGTAACAGCAATAAAATTTTAATTAATTAAAAATAAAGGTAGTTACTAGTGAATGGAATAACAATTTAGAGTAGTCAACAATAAAAAAAAGTTAAATAACAGAAGAAAAATGTGAGATAGGATCTACTGCTTAAAATAGGGTCTAGTCCAATACTAAGGTTTTTATTCGAGACAAATATCCAGACCGGACTGCGCCCGGGTTCAAGTACACAGAAAATACTGGCGATAACCACTTGACCAGAAAGACAATGGATAGTGTATGATGGCCTTTAAATATATATATATATATATATATATATATATATATATATATATATATATATATATATATATATATATATATATATTCTATATATATGTCATATATATTATATAGTGACACAGTTTGCTCATTCTGTAAGAAATAACGAACAAGTTATCTTCTGGAGAGTTCTGTGAACGTATTTATACGTTGGTTGGAAAATTATTTATCTTTATTAGTCAATTAGAAACTCCTAAAATTTGGCGTGTTTATTTGATGTCCCTGCATAAGTTTTACGTACCAGGTAAAGCAAAATGTTGTTAGTTACATATGCAAGCAATCCATTTGCAGGGCGTTTGTCGTATACAGCTTTATCGTGCTTCACCGTGGTCGAAATTTGTTCGTGAACTCGAATCGCGACAGATTGTCATATTACAGATGCACCTCTTAACGTGGTAGGACAACGGTCCCTAAAGAAATTAGGAATTTCATGTATATTGCACAATCAACTGTGTACTAATGTTGACAAAGAACTTAAACATACGCAAAATATCAGCGAAATAAGTGCTAGGCAGGAAACTATGCATGGTTCGCATAGAATGTTAAAGAAAAGAAGGTTAGAGCATTCCTTCGTCCCATTATTGCAAATAATAAATTGTATACTATATCCTATAAACCTGAATTCAAACGAAATGAAATGAATTGTATCATCCATCTTCGCCACATCTAAAGAAACAGGAACAACAGCCCGTATATTTAAAAATGATAAAGATGATGAAATTATAGCATATGACTAAGGAGGTATTCCACAAGGGACGATAGTTTATGTTGTCTACTACGCTCATTCCCTTGAAACGCAGCTGCTCCTTGGTGTTACACGAAAGAGATCATATCTCTTGCAATCACAAAAATCGATAATTGTCGTGTACTTCAACATCAGGTGTCAAATATCACGTGACATGCATAACTTATTGCAAAAGTAGGGCTGGGGAGGAAGTAATAACCTTTTTCTCGCCAAACCTTAGTTCTTGTAACTACGATTTGGTTCCAGAAATCAAAGAAACACCATCAGGGAAATTCTTCTTCTATGACATTCGTAGCAGCATTTCTGATTTATCTCTCTTCGAACTATGTTATAAAACGACATCTGACAGAAATTTGAAAACATGTCATCATCGAAGTATTATAACCGCTTCCAGGTTAGTCACGTTATCTCTCTCTCTCTCTCTCTCTCTCTCTCTCTCTATATATATATATATATATATATATATATATATATATATATATATGTATGTATGTATGTATGTATAACGGATATAGCACTACTTCAATAACGATTTCCGTCAATATGCATTTATTTTATAATTTAATATATTGGTGATATGCAGTTTAGTTCGTTCACTAAAGTTCATTCGTTCGCATATCATCGTTCAGTAACATTTCATTTCAAATGTATCGTTTTTCCTCAGAATGGCAGGCAATGCTAATGATAGTGAATATTAACTATGTCTAACATAATGCTTGGAATATGGTTATAATTTTGTACTTGAAGATCTCTTGGCAAGTGTGCGAAATGCAATAAACGTTCTTGTTATAATTTGAGTCATGTATAGTTGTCAAAATTTCCAACATGATGAGATAATGGGAAAACGTTTCTACTGTATCACGGGGGTAAAAGAGGATCTGAAAAGGTAGGGGGACGGTAGTAGCGGCAAACGTCACACCGTCCTTCTGCCTATCTTTGTCCATTGTAATTTTTTTAGGAACTGGGTTGAACGCCGTACATGCTTTTTGGAGGTCAACATATTTAGAATTCTTGAATATAAATGCATGAAATTTGATATATTTGAGATTTTTGATACACAGAATGTTGTGTCTGGAATATTCATATCACAAAACTCAAGTACAAAAGTATTTTTTTAAAAAGAAAATCATTAGCCTGCACAAGTGTTTCGTGATGTACGAGTAAATGGATATGGGGCCCGATTAAATATTGACTTGCTTGATCGCAAGACAATATTTGCTATCATTTTGCGATAAATGCCTTTAAGTATCATATGCAATGCAACTAACATCAATGTATTGATCCTTTAACGCACCATGTTTCCGATCAGACTGTTTTTTCAATTTGGAGTAGTTTCGGCGTAGGAAACACAGGAATTAAAAAAAAAAACAAAACATTAATGCAAATGATGTGGGGTCTATGGTATATTTTATAGTGCTTGCAAATAGGGTTTATGCAAAGTTGCGCGTTGACATCTGCAAAGTTCACTAAAACCAGATAGAACCAATGAAACGCAACGAATGTAAGTGTACTTGCACTTTTGTACTCATTGCACTCTTACGTAACAGAGAAAAAAGTCAACAGTTCAATTCTGTCCACCTAAACGAGCAAAGAAAGCTCAAAAATGACAATATGGCATAACTCCGCGTGCAACAAGTAAGACAAAGAGTCCAACGCTGGCTTACTATGATATTTAGCGGAAAATTCAGAACTTCATAAGTGAAATGACATCTTAGCTGATACGTAAAGTTGCGTTTCTGTTTCCGAACTAGAAACTACATGGTGCAATAGAATTTTAAAGTAAACTGAGTATATATGGAAAGCTGTGCGCTACAGGGTTAATAATAATAATAATAATAATAATAATAATAATAATAATAATAATAATAATAATAATAATAATAATGCATTGTGCTGCGATCGCAAAGCTGAGAAGACACAGTATTTAATCGACCCTATGGTATGATATTATTGCCATAATACATTTTATTTTGTTTCAAAGGTTTCAACGGGAATGTTTTGTAGTTTACGTATATATAAAGTAATATTGGAATATGGAAAATACTTCACTTTTATTTGAAATACTTTTGTAATCTTCTATTAAACCATCTTCGTGGCTTACTCTTGGAGGGGGGGGGGGTGGCACGGTGGCTCAGTGGTAGAGCACCTCTAGTGCATGGGGTTCCTGGTTTGATCTTCGGCCAAGTAAGTTTGTGGTTGACAACATCGTGTATGTGGGTTTTATCGGAGTACTCTCGTTTTCTCTCACTTTCTCATTCTACCAATTCATTCATCATCATTCACTTGCTTTAATCGTCGTCTCCCTTAACTTAAAGGACATAATCGCAGGACGTTAAACTGAAAGATTTCATGTCGTGGCTTACTCTTGTAATTTTAAATTGAATTACTTTCATGGCATATTCTTTTAATCTTATAAAATATATATATATATATATATATATATATATTGAACCATCTTCCTTGTGTACTCCTGTAATATGATATTGAGTCATCTTGAATGCTAAGTAGCATTGATTCCTTTTTAAACATGTATGCTACATCAGAAGTGGGGGAAGTTGCGGCCTTAAGGCCGCATTCATTCTACAAAGCTGTAAAGAGCGGCCTTTGGACCCTGTTGCGAAAAATAGTCTATGAAATATTGTCTATGAGAAATATAAATTAATGATGAATTTTCTTACTTTTTCTTTTAAAACTGTTGTAATATTACATATTTTCATGTAAATGATTAATGTAGATAAGTAAATTTAAAAGTAACTACAAAAATTAGGTCTATTCTAAACTATTATATGCAGCCTTCTTGGAAATTGTATATTGTCAATAAGGCCTTTCAAAGAAAAACGTTCTCCAGCTCTGCACTACACGTAAGAGCCACAGATAGTAAGAAAAAAGTAATATGCAGACACGGAACGTACGAGAGTAAGTCAATAAGTATGTGGAATCAATTTTTATTATTTATTACTCACAAGAGTACAATGCTTTTATTCATATCTTTTTCAACATAGCCACTCTGCTTTTCAATGCACCTGGTTCACCGTTGAAGAAGCTTTCTGATACTCTCTGCAAAAAAAAAAAAAAAAAAAAAAAAAAAAAAAAAAAGTTTTATTTAATCCGAGCTGTTAATCGAAGATGAATCGACGGCCTCTGAGAGCATATTTAAGTGAACTAAACAAATAGTAATCGGACGGGACAAGATCAGGACTGTATGCAGGATGCTCCAACACTTCGAAACGCAGCGTTTGAAGAGTTTGAGCGGTGTGGGATGCGTTATGTGGACGCGCATTGTTATGCAACACAACAATTGCCTTCTGACTATCGACCTCTGCGTTTATTACGAATTGCAGGCTTTAACTTACCAGTATATCACTGTACATTTTACTGTTTATTCTTGATCCCTTTTCCAGAAAATGTTCCAGGATTGGCCCTTCTGAGTCCCAAAACACTGTGAGCATCACTTTTCCTGCAGAAGGTTGACTTTTGAATTTCTTACTAACTGAAGATACGGGGTGCTTCCATTCCATGCTCTGGCGTTTGCTCTCTGGTTCAAAATGATGAATCCACGTTTCATCTCCAGTGATGATTCGGCTGAGAATCGCTTCATCTTTGTTAGTATAATGATCCAGTAAGTGCTGATAGTTTCTCACGTGGGTTTGCTCGTGTTCTTCATTGAGTTTTTTTTTTTAATCCGGAGCCCATGTCACACAGACTTTGTGAAAGTTGAGCCTGTTATATATGATGTCATACTGAGAACCATGACTAATCTGCATATGGGTTGCCACTTCATCAACAGTCACTCGCCTATTATTCATAATCAAGGCACAGACTTATTCAATAATATTATCAATTGTTCCTCTAGCTGTGAGTCCTGTTCTTTCCTCATCTTTCACGCTCGTTCGACCACTTTTGACTGTTCAATCCACTGATAGACACTTCGCTCTGGGAACACATTATCTCCGTATTGTGCTGAAAGGCTTCTATGAATTTCCAGTCCGAGTACAGCTTCAGACCACAGAAAACGGATAACAGAACGTTGTTTTTCATTGGTGCACACAGAGAATGGCGCGCCCATCGTTACCTCGAAACAGCGCAAAGCGGACTGATGTGATGACTGCAACCTACCACAGGCAAAGCCAACCTGAAAAGAAATTTAAAAAAAAATCGAAGTGACTTATTGACTTACCCTCGCATATTTGCAGAGTTAAAAAGATTCTAGTTTCTTGATACAAGTCACGAGAATTCTTTAAGGAAAATATAAATCTCAATAATAATATTAACTGTACCATCTATTATCAGGAAAACCTTTTGCATTAAAAAAATGCGTTTACTATTTACGATTGTTTTGTACTCTTTTACATTGAAGATAACTTAGATATATGCATTTCGGAAACAACATTTCTTTGAATAAGTTCTTATCAATAGTTACTATTGTTAAGCAATTTTGTACTCTGTATCTTCGAACCTATGCT
Organism: Thermobia domestica; assembly: GCF_964235325.1. Taxonomy (NCBI): domain Eukaryota; kingdom Metazoa; phylum Arthropoda; class Insecta; order Zygentoma; family Lepismatidae; genus Thermobia; species Thermobia domestica. The sequence continues at coordinate 167,805,812 of NC_137463.1, read as the reverse complement.
GCATTTCAAGGTTGCTTAACTAATAATTCCAACGCAGAGTTACTTTCTTAACGCTAGTAGACGCTTAGAATAAGAATAAGATTTAATAAATATAAAATCAAAAATTTTAATATTGTAGAAATTGCTTTCTCTACCTCATACGAGTGAAATTTGGAAAACGCTGATATACGTATACCCTTGTATGTAGTTAGGAGTTCATATACCAAATGCAAACCTTCAATTTAAAAATATAATTATACATCGGTCATTTACTGAATAAATACTGGGGAATTTTAAATATTAAAAAAAAAATCTTTTCCTCCTTTAAGAGAGGTATTACCTGACTAGGATATTAGTGTGATTTTTGATGGAGGGCGCTGCTGTTGGTTTACATCAGTTTCTTGGTAAGCGCGGTGAGACAGGGGAGAGGAGAGCGTCACCCTGCAGTGTATCCAACGATTTCTAAAAGTTGCAGTTTACATGTTATAAGTAGCCCAAACTGTTTGCACTTAATAAAGAACACCATAAATTATATAGTTGTTATTGAATGCAGTAATGCAGATGTATTATGGATAATGACATATGCATGAAAATTAACAATTTAAAAACAACATAGCACGCACTTGAGTTTCTACTAGGGATGGCCAAAATTTTCCGGAATCCGGATTCCGGAAATTTTGTTTTCCGGAATCGGAAAATTTACTTTCCGGAATTCGGAAAAATTCCGGAATTCAGAAAAAATTCGAAATTCGGAAAAATTCCGGAATTCAGAAAAAATCCGGAATTCGGAAAAATTCCGAAATTCAGAAAAAATCCGGAATTCGGAAAAATTTCGGATTTTGGAAAAAATCCGGATTTCAGAAAAATTCCGGATTTCAGAAAAATTCCGGAATTCGGAAAAATTCCGGAATTCAGATAAATTCCGACATTCGGAAAAAATCCGGAATTTAGAAAAAATTCGGAATTTTTCCGATTTTACTCTCCGGATTCCAGAAAGTAAAAATTCTGGAATTGGCCATCCCTGGCTAGTAGCTGTTAAAAGAGAAACACAATAATGAATATACTGTATTAGTTTCTTGTAGTTGGATATGTCTTTATCACTTACGTAGACAATTGCTACTGCAGTTATTTACTGCTTTATGAGGAAGGTCTTATTTTCACACACAAAAAAGTCGCCGGTATGTCTCAAACATTATCGCGTTCCCACCTGCAGCTGCTCCAAAGCACTGCAAACTACTTTTTAACCAGGCTTAAGGCAGTGAAGGAAAAGAAATCTCAACAAATATTCTAATAACATTCGCTTATTGTCAACATACCTACAGTGAGCGCAGAAAGTGCTCGTACACCATGCATACTTTATATTGAAAACAGCTAGCATGAGAACGGGAGGTGGAAAATATATATATAACCAGAATTAAGACTACACATTCATACATTTTATTTCTATATACAAGAGAAAGGCCAAACAAAGACAATCACTATTTGCTCAGAAGAAAAGAGAGAATTCCTTTTTTGTAAACGCAAAAAGTCACCGTACACTTATGATTGAATTAATGCTTATAAAGTATATTACGTTATTTAATATTTTGTGGGATTACCCTGTGCGTTAATGATTGTCTGTAGTCTTCGTGGCATTGATTTCACCTGTAGTAGTTCGTAGTTCTGTAGCTTCGGAACTATAGAAGTCAGTGGAGAGCTTTTGTGAACGCGGCATTGAACCTCCGGGTTCCATAGGCCATAGAGTTAGTTAGTTAGTTAGTAGCTTCGGGACTGATTATGTCCCATTCTTCTTGAATAGCTTTTCTCAGGCCTTCTTTAGTAGAGAAGCTGTGCCTTCTGATTCTTGTCTCCAGAACAGACCATAGATGTTCTATGGGGTTCATGTCTGGGAATTGGGGAGGTGTGCGAAGCTGTTTCAAGGTATTATAGAGTAGCCACAATCGAGTATTTTCCGCTGTATGTTTGGAGTTGTTGCCTTGCTGAACAATAAATTGTTTTCTGCGCACTAGTATGGAGATTTTCCTTTAATATGTTAATATACACTTTGTGGATCATCACTCCATCGATAAAGTGGAGACGACCCACTCTTGAGGCACTCATACAACCCCAGACGAGCACGGACCCTCCTCCGTGTCTTACTTTAGGGACGAGATTTTGAGGATTCATCTCTGTATTCACCTTGCGTCATACCATACGCCTCCCATTGGATTCGATAAGATTAAATTTACTTTCGTCCGAAAATATGACCCTATTCCAGAAAGAAGCCTGATCCCTTATCTTTATACTCTTTTTCAAACTTTAGTCTCTTTATACGATTTGTCTTGTTCACCCATAACATTTTCCTGGCTATCCGACCATGATACCCTGCAAATATTCCGCACTGTACTGGCTGATACTTTAACACCGCGTGTTTCCAGATTCATTGCCAATTGCACAGCACTACTTTTCGGAACCTTTTTTCTTTCCCTAATAATGTAACGTTTATCTTGTTCACTCAACACTCTTGGTCTTCCAGTTTTTTTTTTTTTTTTTCGCACAGTGATAGAAACATTATACATCGCAATTATTGTTTGTACTGTTGAACGAGGCCTGTCTGCAAGGTTTGCTATCTTTCTCAAATACGTACCTTTCTTATGCAATTTAATAATTACTTTTCTTGTCTCCTCATTTGTTTCTGTTCGGTTGCTTCCCATTTTGACAGCCCACCGTGCAGTTTTTTCACTCCTCTTCACAACTAAACTCATTCTGTTATTCGTCATGCTATACAGAGGTGTATAATCAGGTGAATACTAATGAACCCCAGTTGTGGTATCTTTGTTTTGTATTCGTACGTCAGGTGTACGATCTCTTTTTGCGTCTACTCTATACACTTTCTACGGAATTTATTTACTTTCTGACCATTAAACTTGTCTTCGTGGTTCTTTATTGATATATTCATAAAGCTTAGTATTCAGTATTCATATTGTGTGTGTTATTACACTTCTTAAATTTTCTGTTTCTTTTTCGCAGGCATTCTCGTTTCAATAGCATAGGCGTACGAACACTTTCTGCGCTCACTGTATGTACAGTAAATACAAATTTATAATTTTTGACTTTACGAAGTATACAATGTAATTGTTCAATAATTAACATAAGCAGGCATTCATTAATTTATATTAATATAATAATTAATAAAACTAATAAGCGGGTGATTGATGACTCAGTGGTAGAGTTTTCATCTATGGTATTCTAACCCAGGACATGTGGGTTTTCGATGGCTAATTTTGTGTTCGAAAATTTTTCCGGTGGTAGGCCTACTCTTGGTTCCCTTTCTTATATTTGTTCCATCATCACTCATTAACGAATTTAGTTTATCAAAACTCTATAGCCATATATTCATTCTGTCCGTCAGTGAAACAAACAGTCTCAAGAACTATCTGATGGATTACCATCAATTTTGGCCACGATGTACAGAGTCAATAGTTAAGAATCGAGTTCCCTAATGAATGTAATATTCAAACCGGAAGCGGTACAAATCAACCATTTCCGGTTTTAACGTTAATCATTATATAGTAAATATGGTAATAGATAGCGAGAAATGGTTTCCAGTAATCGACATATATAATATTAATGTAGATAGAATGTTACCCAATTTGTGCATCTGCTGAAAATAATGAGCTTAGGTATTTAGAGAGCATTTTCCGCTTTAGAAAATGTGTGCTTGGTAAAGAATGTAAAGAATTAGCTGAATCAGGCACGTAGCTAGAATATGGTAATAGGAAGGGGGGGTCTGTCACGAAATACTGTGATTATTTACCAGGGGCTCAATCATTCTAAACTATTTTATTGGCAACATATATTGGTTCGTTTAGCCAAGATTTCTAATAGAGGGATGATATGAAATACTGTGGTTACACACCAGAGGCTCGATCAATCTAAATATTTTACTGACAACATACCCATATTGATTGGTTAGGACAATAAAATGAGGATATATTAGTAAGTATTTTAATAAGAAGCTATGAAGAAATCTCGAGTAAAAAATTATAAAAAGTATTGTAAAAGATATAGTCTTCCGAGGTCATTCGAACGGTGTCGAGAATTTTGCGTCTGGGAAATTTGCGCCCTACCTCAAGAACAGGGAAAATTGCGCCTGCAATGTACCTCCACCGGGAAGTTTGAGCCCTGCGAAATAAAAGAACCTATTCGAGCTTACGCATTTGCTCGGAGGGGCTGACATTACAGCATAAACAATCCTCCCCCCACAACCATGCCATTTGTGATTTATTTTCATTGTGGCTATATAAGGGGACAATAAACTTCAATATAAGCCAAAAGAACACAACGGATCAACGCAATCACTGCTTCTCCCAGAGATGATTTTGGGGGAACACTGGCCTCCCCAGAGCTCTCAAAGTGCCCCCTCGGAGGAGACCAAAATAATACGTCTATAATATAATAATAAATAGAATAGTACCAGCAGTGACCCCCTCCGGAATACTAAGTGTGCCCCCCGGAACATTTTTTCTGAAAGAACGACTGAACGCAATTGTGTGTTTAAAGTGTAATTCCAGCAAGTAAACACACTGTACATAGTTTTCTTGATAATATTACTGAACTGATTTTACATTCACTTTACATTTTCTTTTCTATATTTTGTGTTCTAAAAAGCCAAACAACTCGCAAGGATTGTGAACAGAGATATCTGGGTAGAGCCAAACAGCCTTTTGTAGATTAAATTATACTCTTTGATTATATTAATAAATAATTATATATCAGTCATTTATACTTTTATTGTAAATTTTCTAGTATAATGAAAAATTGTATTTGTATGGATTGCCCTTTAGTGAACTAAAATTGTATTTTTTTTCATTTGTTCGGAATATTATAACGGATGGAGTAACTCACTGAGACGATGAGAGGCAAGCCTAGTTCAAGTGTGAGTGGAAGTTACTTTACACAATACAAAAATAAGTTGAATTGTAGGGTGCTAACATCCCAGTGCAAATATATAGCCGGCGCATTTTCCCCTCTTTTTGCGGTAGGGCGCAAACATCCCAATGCAAATATATTGCGAGCGCATTTTTTCCTATTTTTGTGGTAGGGCGCAAATTTCCTGGGCGCAAAATTCTCGCATTCAAGGAAAATATAATGTCCGTGAAGTTGACAAGCCACTTATGTCAGACTCCAATTTCGACTTTAAACGTCGCTAGTGCTATGTTAGTGTTCGATAGTGACGCAAATCGTTAGCACTTCACAGATAACGTGTGCTTTTTAAATAATGGATATGTCTTCTAACTGCATGCCAACACGCCCACTTCTAAGAATCATCTCAAAAATGAGGTTAACCGTTAGAGCAAGTAAGTGCTCATTAGTGCCATTAACATTAACGTTAATGCCTCCATTGTACGGCCCTTTGAGTAATAATTACACCACGTTTTTGCTAGTCTCAATGGGTCCCTATATTCTCGCGAACATTCTGACGTGCCCAAGTTAGTTACTTTTTTTTTTTTGGAACTTTTGTTTATTGTTTATTGCTAGTCTGCACAGTAGTCCTTACATTAATATGCCATTGTCCTTGATAATCTTTGCGTATTTACAAGCAGTTTGTTATTACTGTTAGAAGATATCAAAAAACAACAGATAAAATCTAGTACTTAACGGTTCATATTTTTCTTTTACAGTACACAAACGATTAATAATAATAATAATAATAATAATAATAATAATAATAATAATAATAATAATAATAATAATAATAATAATAATAATAATAATAATAATAATAAGACTATTCCAGCATAAAAGTTATCAATTGCATCACACTGGCAACAAGCGACGCATATTTTAACTTCATAAAAATTCGTTTCTCACGATTTTCTGGAAAACTACGTATGATATCTTCATTCTGTCAAGTTGTTTATCTCAGTGTGATATATGTATTACCTCTGGACAATATCACAGTAAAACAAAAATTAAATATTAAGAGTGCATCGTACTTATGGACTACATCTCATTAACCATGGGAAGATTGAGTAGGGGAGACCGGGGCTATTTGAGTCAAGGGGCTATTTGGGTCAAACTTAAGAAATAAGGTCACTGCGCATTTAATATGCGCACCAGTACGCTGAACCTACGTTCAGTTGTGAGTTCGTTGGCTAAGGGAAAGTTGTGTATATCTTTGATCTTCTAGTTTCTTATCGCTTGCTGTGGATGTGCGACTATTCTGAGCAAGGTGAGTTGCAATACTTCATATTTTGCTCTGATATAAAATTGTGTTTCTATGACATAAGGTGCTGAATCTGTGTAAATGAAAATATTTGTAAAGTTATTACCGTACGCGTAAAACAGAATGTCCACATGTTATAACGGCAAGTTTTGGTGCTCTCCTCTGTTTCGTGTAAAAGTAATACGTTCCTACGTAAGCTTTAGCAAAATGGGGTTATTTGAGTCGAAAAAAATGAGGCTATTTGAGTCAATGGGGGCTATTTGGGTCAGGTGTAAACTTGTGTGAATATATTTAATTTATGAATTTTAATTTTGTATTATGATTCAGCCTCCCATATGGTCATGTATGTAAAACAAAACACTTTATTTTCTTTTTAGATGGTACGGACATACAAATCAAAACATAAATGCAACAAGTGGAATAATGAAGACATGGAAAAGGCAGTACAAAGTGTAACAAAAGGTGATTTGAGTTTGCGTGGAGCTTCACAGCTCTGCAATGTTCCTTTTGAAACTTTGCGAAGAAAAGTGCAGATTGAAAGGTTGAGACTAACTTTGGGTGATAATAACGAAATAGTTCAAAATGCAAAACAGAAAGTCATAGGACACCCCACAGTATTGACAAACGAACAGGAGGAAGAGTTGGTGTTGCGAACTATGACACTTGTGGAAAAGGGACTAGGTTGCACCCCTGAAACGATTCCAAAAGCTGTGCATCGATATGTAACGATAAATCAAATTCCGCATCCTTGGAAAAACAAAGGATTAGCTGGTGAGGATTGGTTTTCAAGTTTCATGAAAATACATCCGAGCATATCATTACGAAAGCCTGAGGGACTTTCAAGATCCCGTGCTGAGGGCGTTAATAAGGAAGCAGTGAGTACCTTTTTTCAACTGTTGAAATCTGTTTCTTCGACGATTGGTGTCAAGACAAAGCCACAACGTATATACAACTTGGATGAAACAGGTTTTCCTCTTAACAACAACCCAAGCAAGGTCATTGCCAAGAAGGGGGAAAAAAGAGGTGGTTGCTCTCACTGACGTCGAAAGAGGCGAGATTGTCACTGTAATAGTTGCTTGCAACGCAGTTGGACAATAAATCCCACCATTTGTTATTTTTAAAGGTCAGCGCATGAGAGAAGAATTCATAAACAATCTACCACCTGGTTCTCATGTTTTCTTATCAGATAGTGGTTACGTTAAGATACAAGTTTAATGTCAACTGCAGGAGTTAAAACAACAGCAGATATTCCCTCTTCAACCTCAGCATCAGAATTTGAAGAACGTCCATCAGCAACACCATCATGCTCAACATCGACGTTCTTTCAAATTCTTCGCACTCCTACAAAAAATTTCAAAAGTATCTCCATGAAAAAGAAGCGAACTACTCGCCTACTCACTTCTTCCGAAAATGTCCAAGAACTTCGTATGAGACGGAAATTAGTGAAGGGATTTGGCAAAAACTAGCTCGAAAACGAAAAGCATTAAGAAGATAATACTAAACAGGCCTATGACCTCAAGTGTTACGTATGCTGCACGTGATAATGATAGTGATCAGAATAAATCCGCGGACAATGTACCATGCGGATTCTACAATGTGAATTATTACTCTAAAGAATCAGTCGGTAAAGTTGAGTGGATTCGCTGCCAATATTGTAAACAATGGTACCATGAGATATGTGTTGGAGCTTATGGGAGAAAACAGTTTGTATGTGGCAAGTGTCTCTGAGTTTCACATTTCTCGATAACTTTCATTGTCTCGTATTTCAGAAGTTTGAGAAACAGTGATTTCTCTGATGTTCGTATAAAAAATAATTATAATTCTCTTAGGTTTCTCTAGCACAAGGTTAGGTTTTTCTCTTACATTTGATTTTAATGTATAGGACTACTAGTTAAACGTGATTTTGAACACAGGTGTTATTGTCAGTTCAGTTTTTATTTTAAAAGTTAAATTTGAACTAAAGTTTTCATTATTAATGTGTGTTATTTTTATTTACTGAAAATTAATGCAGAAAATGTAGAAGTATACGACGTTTCTTTTTATGTCATTTTGTCAGAGTTGCCTTTTTTCTTTGCTTTTATAAATGTTTATTTCAAAAAGGATAAGCCAAACTACTCGCAGACGAACCTGTATGTGTACGGTATTATGTAACAGATAAGAAAATAAATAGCCTTGTATTATTTGAACGCTGAAGGAGTTTATTCTTAACTTATTCTTAACACCCTTTCTTAAAGATTTGCTCTACCTATTTACTTTTCCTTTTGACTTATGGTTTTACAAGTTATATATAAAAGGGTATAATGTAATAATATATATGAATGCTAATGTGATTAATGTAAACAATGTTGATACAGTGAAATACCCAAATAGCCCCTTGAGAAACCCAAATAGCCCCGTGATTTTTGCTAATCTCGAATTCTGCCATTTTTGTTTTAAATTCGTTTCCTGAATTTCCATGATTTAACAGGTTCTTTATTCTTTAATATGTTGTACTATAATAATGTATGTTGATTATGGTCTGATTATCTAAACTTTAAAGTGCGTCGTTTTTTGGAAATTTTTAGTTTTCCCTTACTATACTCAAATAGCCCCGGTCTCCCCTAGTGTATACTTTAGGATGTAAGTTTCAGCTTAACTTGCATCATACATTCTTAGGATTACAAAAAGGAAATTTGTTCGTTTGCATTTGAACAAAATTCTTAGGATTACAAAAAGAAAAAATAATTTTTCCGAATTCCGGAATTTTTCTGAATTCCGGAATTTTTCCGAAATCCGGAATTTTTCCGAAATCCGGAATTTTCCGATTTTACTTTCCGGATTCCGGAAAGTAAAAATTCCGGAATTGGCCATCCCTAGTTTCTACCATGTACTAAGCAGATTGATAAAAAATTACATTTTATTCTATTTCATTATAAAACAGGAACAACCTGTAAAACGCAAAAATGAGATGTCAATGATTAAAAGATTAATTAAGGGTAAATAGCTTAGAAACTTGCGCAATACCTTGTAACTGTAAGTTTAAATCAAGTTAAGGCTCGCGATGCTTGTGTTTGTTTTAAGTGTATTTTTATCGGTTGACAAATAAATTATTTTCTCGAGTTTTAGCCAAGGAAGAATTCCAATACGTTTCCACTCGAGAACCGTGCAAGTTCTCTCCGTTGGTCTATTGGCTAGCACATGTACCTTTGCTGTACGTGGTTCTGGGTTGAAATCCCACTGAAAGCACAAAAATTAATTTTACAATCCTTTACGTTTATTAATCATCTGTCTCCTCTAGCGTAAAGAGCATAATCATGGGACGTTAAATAAAGAAATTTCATTTCATTTTTTCGATATATTTGAACCCTTTGGGGCAAAAGGAGGTGAAGAAGATTTTTCCTTCATTTTTTAAACGGGTATGGGATTGGATAGCCCCTTTCGGGATTGACTTGTAAAATCTGATTACAGTATATCTTTCTCTTAGGATCATAGAAATCCAACCCTTTGGTAGAGTTGGAATAAAAGCATTTATAACACATCAGCGTAAGTATCATTGCTTCAACACATAATAAATTCACAACTTTTATTTATGAGTACAGAAATTTCCTTTGAACTTCCTCTGAATTTCTTTCAGACTCTAAGTCTCAGGTGACACAGAATTAATTCTATTAACTGTTTTTCCACACAATATACTGAAACATCGGAGCCTAGTGTTATATTTGTGTCTGTAATACATAATTATTTGTCGATTGACTTCAGAGGACTGAGTTTAGCCCGTAAGCACAAGTTGCATATAGTTCAAACATATCAGATGTACAGTCTTGTGAAACAAAACTTGCCTCTATCCCTCCTCTATGTGAAAAGCCCTATATTGTTGTCCACATATGAAATTATCCACATAGGCAATCATCTTTAAACAGCTAAAGTCAAAGTATTTAAATGTGCTACGTATGGTTGAAAGAAGTTGGAACTTGGGTGGCTTTTTCTTTCTTTCTTTTTTCTTTTTCTTTTCTTTTCTTTCTTTTCTTTTTTTTTTTTTTTTTGTTAATACTGAACCTGGTACCTAACATTGGCACTCATCTTCTTCATGAATTGATGTAAAGAAGAGGCCGCGTGATCACCGGTATCTTTGATCAATGAGATAACAGTGCAAGACAAACTTCGTTCTTCTCAAGCTTGATACTTTGAAAAACTTATGGAAGTGATTGTGCTATTCAAATACACATCTATTTACTCTAATCAGTTTCAGAAGTAGCATTAATTTTATATAATGTCTGAAAGACTTACCCTGAAAATGTATTTTGTTTTCTTTTTTCAAATACTTTATTTATTTTTTTCCGAATTTCACTGGAGTTATAAAGAACCTTCAATTGTCAGGCAACCCACTTTAAACTTTAATCATCCCTCTTTCCCCTCCAATGTAACATTGGGCATATTTCTTTTAAAGAAAGTTTTCAAAATATGGCAGAAATACTGATTTTTTTAAAATTACCAAACCATGCTAAATAATGGCAGGTTAAACATAAGAGAAAGTTATATTTATCTACCATCTCAATCAGAGTAGGATAAAAGTCTCTTTCGAAGGGGTTAGGAGTGTGCTGGTGAAAGATTATCAGTTTCTCTCTGATTGGACTTTTGCAGCACATCCGAAAATGATCTCAATGCAAAAGAATTTTGTTATTCAAGACACTGCTTAGTCAAAACAATCGATCGGAGATCACATGGTCCAACTTGGTCGCAATTTCGAAGACGTTTTATCTCAAAACTACACATTAGAACTTGCTTTAAAGAATGAAAGCGCAGTTGCCAAAGTATAACTTTGATTCACAAAGATGAACTTCGAGGTTTTGTTAATAGAAGAATAGGAATTCCTTACACACGAATGCTACGGAGTTCTTAGTGTTTCTTTGTACAACAGTGAGGTTAGTTTATTTTTAATTTATTGCCAAATCAATATGGAGATTGTACGTACTTTTTTGCAGGTCCCTTAAAATATTCTAGAAATGACTTACAAAACTTTTGAAATTGTAGTTGCCTTAACTCGAACATATGCGTTAAGTGGTTTATTACGAACAGGACAAAAAGAACTATGATAGATTAATTACAAGTAATCCGGTTAGAAACACTGTTGTTTGTACTATACTTCCGAAACGGCCACCCGCACTCCTTCGCTGGTTAGGTAAACATTTACAAAAACGCCGAAATACGTATTTAGTTATTTTTAATGCGAAGTTTTTATGCTGACGTGAGTTTTCCCTTCCTAACTATTTCTTGGTTTCGGACAGAGATAAGTTTTTTTTTTTAAATCCAAATTTCACGTTTTTACCTATGATAGTGTTGTCTCGCCGTTGACAAGCAGGGGCGTACTCAGGGGATAGGTTTTGGACATCCCCGAAATCCTGACTTCTGTAAATTTAGTGTAATTATACGAGTGATTTTACAATTGTTAATATAGTTCATCAATGTATTTAATGCGTACCCTCCTAAAAGTTTCGGATCCCTCCTGAAATAAGGCTCAGTGGTAGAGCTTTTACCTCTGGTGTGTGTGGTCCCTCGGTTAATCCCGGGCCAAGTAAGTTTGTGGTGGACAACATCGTGTCCGTGGGTTTCCTCGGGTTCACCCATTTTCTCCCACATTCTCATTCGATCAATTCTTCCATTATTATTCACTTGCCTTAATCATCCGTTTTCCTTAGCCTTACAGGCATAATCGTTCATTAAACTGGCAAATTTCACCCGAAAATATGCTTGTTGATATGTGATAACTTCTGTTTTTTTTTTTTTTTTTTAATAATAGGATATACAGACTAGGTTGTTACAAGTATTTTTCACACTCGTTCAATATCTCATATAAAATGAATTACATTCTTCAAGAAACAAAATTCGAAGAAAACGTACTGCAAGAGTTTTTTTTTTTTTTTTTTTTTTTTAACATTTACCTGATGCTTTGAGGGAAGTATAAAAATCGTTATGCTTCAGGAGAATTTGAATGACATGTGCTGAATATTTGATAAATTAGAGTTCTTTACTGTCTCTCCTTTCCCTATCCACACGAAGATAATTACCAGTCAGAGACAGTCCTAAGCTACTAGGAATAACCATTAGAAAGAAACAATCGAATAGGGTTGTTAATATTTCACAAAGATCTTCGCAGTTAGTAACACTGAAATACAACAAACTGAATAGAAAAAACAACAAAAAAACAGAAGCATTGGAAATCGGTTACATTTGAATGAGAAAGTGAGAAAGTACACATCACGTTTGCATCATTTATTCAACGAATTTACAATTGCCTATTCCTTAGAAATTGAATTCTCGTGTTATTTAAATATATTCCAGAAAGAAACGAGATTTTTTTCCCTTATAATAGAACTCAAAATCAAATCGTAGCAATCATTCCGTATGTTTATCAGGTAAATAGCAAAGTGTCAAGTTAAAAGCTGTTTTTATTAAAGTGGAGCTTAGCAATAAATTTTTCTTCTTGATCAATATTACAAAATTTTAAAGGTAAATTCACGTTATTGTCAGATTTCATATTTCTCCCGTAATCAATTGAATTCCCTTCAAGTGATATTAATGTTAAGGAAAATAAAATAAAAGAGAGATACCGGTATTACATTTATGGGCAAATCTACACCTTTACCCATAATAGCATTCTAAACTTTTAATAGCCTTACTGAAACCTTCAAGACCAAATCTGCAGGCTTGCACAAGTTTACATTTACATGGCTACAGATCTAACCAAGGCTCAAGGCTATAAAAAACTTGCTAGTTCCTCGATTGCAAGCTTGTTTTAGACTTGGCAATAATACATAATATAAGTCTAGCCATAAAATTCTTTTTAAACTGACACACATGTCAAGCATGAGGTAAAATTTACACCTAGCAAAGCCATACACAGACGCAAGTATTCTCGTGCATCCTTCATTATTACATCTGGCCTGAGCATATACAGATTTATACGTCAAAGCTATCTGGACTCCAATCACAACTTCAAATTTACACTTAGCAAAGCCATACACAGAGAGTATTTCTAGAGTTAAGTACATGAAGGAAAATTAAGGGTAAACTTACACCTACTGTAGAGGTGCTTGCTTATTGGGATCTCTCTCATAAACAGGAGATTCTTCGTGGTTATATGGTTAGCGTATGCGGTTTCGTGGCGGGACACGCAGGAGCTTATGTGCTTCGGATCCCATGCTGAACTGTAGGTTCTTGTCTCATATAGTCTTGTTGCTGAAAGAAACGCAAAACCCTAACTGAAGCAACCAATAATCTCTCATAAACTTTCTTATGTCAATAACTTCAGAACTTCACTACTATTTTAAACAAATTGTAGTGTATTACAAACATTAATTTGTATTAACCTATTTTCTGTCTGCGTCAAAAACAACTATTGCTTAAACCGGTGTAGTATATAACAACTAATGGTGGTGGTAGTTTTAATGAGGGAAATGTATATTTGTTAGGAGATTTTTATGGCCTTATTTTTCACTAAGTTCAGTGCCAAACAACACGAGCATATCATGATTTCTTTATGAAAATCACCTCAGAATATGATTCTAGAGTTAAGAGTGAATCTTCCCTCTTAATATTCGGTGAAGCCAATCAAACGAAGTAGTGTAGGCTCATTGGGAAGTCTGCATAAAAATACATGCGATGTTTCAGGGTAACTTTTCGGAAAGTTATTGCTTATAGAGTTCCATAAGATGAGGTAAATTCTCCCTCTTCTCTTTGACTGATATCAATGGAAAACAAGGCCCATAATCTAGAACAAGACATGCACTACTTTCCATAAAAATTGGAAAATTTATAGAATGTTTTAGCGGAATACAGTGAAACCTCTTAATAACGCACACCGATGGAACACAATTATTTGTCCACAAATAAGAGGTGTCCATTACAGATAGGTTACAGAAATTTGAATCTCATAGCTCATGTGATAATTGTATGCAGCATAAAGTAAATACATTAGTTATATCTGTAAATATAAACAGGCATTGAATTATTGTACCCACTGTTCGAATTACCGGGGATATGAGGGGGAAATACCCCTCTGTAAAGAAATGAAAGTATCGCTACTGGATATATTTTCTATTGGTGTGTACTAGGGTTACTACCTGTCCCGAATTATAGGTGGAATATCCCAAACTTTCAGAAAATTTTCACCGTTCCGAATTACCTAAGAGGGACGCGTTACATAGCGGGATCTTAAATTATTCTAAACACTTAGCGAATGTTCGACAGAAATTCTTAGTAACATTGCAAACTTCGACCCATTATATATGTCTATGACTATCGTGATATCGGTATATTCTGTTGCTAAAATGTTTAGTGTTGGCAACAGTCCGCAATCATGGTATTTTTTGACAGGTTCAGTAGCTCATAACTTCCATTCACCTAACTGCCAACAAGCTGGTGTCTGTATTTTTGGTTGGAAATGTCATTGAGATTTTCATTCATGAATATAACCTATGTATTTATTTCTGTTATTCTTCATAAGATGCTCCATACACATGGAGTGGTGCTATTCAGCAGGTTCGCACCGGTTCGCTGGAACTGGTTGTTAAAATATTTCTAGTTCACAGAACCGTGTGTTATACCCATATATAAAAGTAAATTTTTTTCCAGTTATTATCCAGAACAGTAAATTTTAGTTTAACTATTTTTGTTTTCAGAAAGTCTTATAGGGTTAAATGTATATCTCTCAGAACAAGGCATAAGTGTCTATTTCTTAATCTCAAATGCTCACAATCTTAAATGCTTGTCAGATATCAAGAATGAGAACTGGGATCACAGTGTAGTGCTGAGGGTTATTTATATTTGAAACGTATACATATAATTATCAACAATTGTTGGTCCACTGCTGGATTAAGATCTTTCCAACACACTTGACAAACATCATCTTGGATAATTCGTTTCCAAGCTATTCGTAGTGGTACCAAATTTCGTCTTTCCCGGTGGGAGCTCATGTGCTTGTTCCATGTTAAAGGAGCAGTTCGACTTAGAAATGCATTTTTACAAATTATTTCCATTTGTAGAGTTGAACATTCTAAAAGGAATGGTATTTGTTTGATCGCGATATGTTCAGTCGTTAGCGAGTAACAGAGGAAGAAAGGATTTTGTGATGACGTCATAAGTGGTGAAGCAGCGAGAGCAGGCTTCCATACACAGTGCCAAGCATTTCGTTTGTGAGAGGTGCGGTGGCACGCTCTACGTGCGGTTTCCTTTTCCAGAACTGATTGCAAAGACAGAAATATCATCTGCATGTAGAAAATTATAATATCTGATATTGGGCTGCACAAAAGTTTTTATAATATTATAAAACGTAGCCTACAAAGCAAAAGTTCAGCGTTTGAAACAGGAACTAAAATTTCGAAATCAATATCATGTAAATAGATGGCGGACGAGATTGCTACAACACCTAAGTACCTTTTCTTTAATCATTCTTCCGATTGCCAAACATAAGTACGGTATGTTCATTTTCACGTTTTGTTGCAATTTTTAACGCTGACCCTATAATTTTGTGCTACAAGGTATGTACAGGAGCGCGACATATGAGGCAAAAATGAAATAACATCTGTAAAGTTTGCCAGCATACGAACGGAAAACACTTTACCTGTCGCATCGCTCTCCGCGGAACAACTCTCATCACCCGTTTCATCATCATTGTCACTTCATACAGAAAAATTAAACGATGAATCAATGTCTTGAGGAACAGTCATCGTCCCTGATTCCTTCTACAAGTTGGTATATCTCACTTCCCAATTCACATTGTATAGCTTATTTCTAAAGCAGTATCTTCAGAATTATGAGTGACATCGTCGCTATTACCCTCTAATGCCTCGTCTTGACTACAACCGTCAATCGCGTCTTGTACGATATTTTTACGTCGGTAACTGGACATAGATCGGCGCTTATTTAATGGCTCGGATTCTAAACCTTTCAATAATATATTTGGAACAGCATTCTTTCTCAATTTGCGTGTAAATAATTCTCCTGGCATTAGCCAGAGGTGGATCTAGATGGTAAAAACTAGGGGGAGGGGCAGTCAGAACCCAGACTGTGATAGGTATATCATGTTTACTAAAAACTTTCAAAAATATCTAAATAATAGCTTATATCAATTTCGTCACTCAAAAAACTGGATGGCTCAGGCCCCCCGGCCCCAGCCTAGATCCACCACTGGCATTAGCTTTTCTTTCAGTAAACCTGACTTCTCGAAGGCAGGCTCTTCAAGATGTTTCGAACACGAGTGTTTTTATTTGGTACATTTTTTCCCATTGATTTTCTTGAGTCATAATTTATATCGATCTGGTGATTTCTCACGACTTGGAATCGTAAAAAGATACTTTATGTCCTCTGCTTTAATCGCACGAGAATTACAACACACCAGGTGTTAGGCATTTCTACTTCCTTTCACAGACACAGCACGCGCTATACTAACACATGTTTTCTACTTCAAACAAGTGTTTCTTTCAGAAAAAAAGTTCTGGGGGGGCACACTTAGTATTCGGGAGGCACATTTATTTTCATACAGTGCTATTATCTTTATTATATTATAGACGTATTATTTTGGCCTCCTCCGGTGGACACTCTCAGAGCTCCGGGAGATAGTGCCTCCTAAAAACATGTCTGTAAGAAACACTGCTTCGCACAACACTATGTAATTACTGCTCTCTCTCTCTCTCTCTCTCTCTCTCTCTCTCTCTCTCTCTCTCTCTCTACTCTTTTTTCATACTAATGCTGTAGGAAAAACAACTAACAAAAACGTCCCTCAAGAATTTAACACAAAGCAAGACTGCTAACGAACCCAAAACACAATCTATTAAGTCCCCTGCACTATTAAAGGTTTATCAGCTGCATACAAGGGAGTGGTTGCTGACTCACACTGAGTTCCTCGCGTAGCTCACGCGTGATGTCAGCATTTACAATTCATCAAAAACAAATGCCTATAGAAGCTGAACGAAACTGCCTATCAAGATATAAAAAATACAGGTCTCTTATTTTTTGTTACTCTTTCCATTGAACCAAACTTGTTTTTAACTTGAACTGCTCCTTTAATCTGTAGGTCCCGTCTCATATAGCCTCTCTGCTGAAAGAGACATTAAACTCAAAATCAACTGAACTCAGCCTAACCACCTTGTATTAGGATGCTGTGTAGGTCTCTGCTTGTCACTTGTGATATCCAGTAAAAAAATCTATTGTCTATCTTGTATGATTTATTTCTTAAGAGAATTATATCTATCTATCTACTTATTCATCTCTCTTGCTGGTGTCTACTGCAAAATATAATACTTGGACGATATGTTTCTTCTCAGCTGCAAGTTATACCTCTCTTAAAACGCTTACTGACTGTATTAACGTAACGTAACTCAACGTCATCTGAGTTTAGCGTCCTTTTGAGCAGCGAGGCTATGTGAGAAGTGAACCTGCAGCTTTACGTAGGATCTAAAACATATAAGTTCCGCCGGTAATCAAACCCATGTCATCCACGCCAAAGGCGCGTACACTAACCACTTTAGACTGATTGTATTAAAACTAAAAGTAATCCAATAAGAACATGTCGCCACTGCGCGTCGAAGAACCGCTGTGTGTTAAAACCACAACTTTTCAGGAGAAGCAAAAAACATTCCGAACTCTTAAAATTTTGCTAAATATAGATACACGAAAATACTTGAAAAATATAATAAAATTGGTTTTGCGTATATTATGCACTGGACATTGTTGTAGCTTGCTTCAACAATATTATATTAGTATTTTTGTGTTTACGTAGCACCTATTGCGCCTTTATAAGCACATAGAGGATTTGTATACAATAATTAATACGTACATGATGAGAACCTGAATCAATCTATACTTTTTCATTGTTGTGGCGAAACAATTGAATATTAACTTACCACATTATAAGGGACGTTGCCCGAGAGCTTTCAGGTTTATTTGCACGACATAACTCATTTTCGACAAAAATATCACATAGCGGTTCTTCGAAGCACAGCGACGATGTATTATTATTATTATTATTATTATTATTATTATTATTATTATTATTATTATTATTATTATCAAATGCTGAAGATTTAAACAAATTTAATGAATCATGGCGGACTATACGCTGGATTAGTTGAAGGGATCAATTGAAGATTTGTTGTCAAATTGCTGCAAGTATGTTCTGCGCTAAATACATGTATGTACGAATAGAATAATTCCTGTGCATTATGAAAAAGTTGTTAAAACGTTTGGGTTAAAGAAGATTGTCCATGTTTGTACGGGAACGTAAGCAAAAGGAAGGTTTCTCTCCCGTGATAGTACGTATACATTTCTGCCGATACGAAAAGAGGCTTTCCCGTATTAAGGAAGAAGTGTCCATTACAGGAGGTATCACACAGTGCACTTTTTTTAAATCAGAGGAGGGACAAATCCACATCCTTTTTACCAAAGTTACCGTGGGTCGTAGTTATTTTTTAATGTGTCAATATAGGGTGCAGTGGAGTTTCCGAGTTAGCTACTTCCTCATTCACAAATAGTGTTAAACTAGAGTTGTGGGGAGAATAGAAACATGTCATATTCCACTTAAATACATTTTTTTTTACGAAAGTTATTGTAAAAAAAATAAATCGGAGGATACTAATTAATCCTCAGTTGTGATTGTGTGACAAACCTCAGTTGAAATAGACCCTATGCGCGATATTGCATAAAAATCAATTTGCTTTACAAACAATAGTCCTGCAGTATATATATTTTTAAAATGGACGAGAAACGGAGAAAGGAATAATTTCCTCTTTTCATTCTACGCAAACAGTATATTATTCTCAAAATCTCGCTCATCGTCTCACCAGTTTCCACATACGCATCACAGAGTTTGATCTAGGTTTGCAGTTCTTCTCACTCATTTAACATGAATACGACAGTTCCACAATACGAAAGCCTCGCTCAGCATTCTCTATCACCGACATGAATAATTCAATAGTCTAATTGATCTTCTCTGCTAACAGATATCGAATGAAATTTGATATTTATAAGACAGTGGAAGGTATACTATACTTTGTATCTTAATAATATTAAAAGAACAATCTTGGCCTATAAAATGTAATAAAACTCCATATACTTTCTTTAAATTGACTGCTAACTTTATTATTTAGTAGATTTTAAAGATAACGAATTTTATCTCCATGTTTTATTTACAATAGACAACAATTTTAACATACACAAATTTATTCCGGTGAAATATAGGAGAATGATGAGTTTGGCTCTGAGACTTCCGGAAGTCTGTTTCTCATTTTGTTTACTTCATTTAAATAGTTTTGTTTTTTTGAGAAATCAATATGTGGAAAGTTTCAATGGCGTACTGAAATATTATGATGGTCATATTTCAAGAAACGTGAAAGGAAATTCTCTTTGAAAGGAAGATGTATTTATCTGTTAAAATAGTTGTTTAGGTATTCTTGCATTTTCTTATTTTCCTGCTCTGTATAACGCGCCCGTAAAGAATCCGGTCAGCAGGAAAGAAAAAAAACAAAACCTTCATCAATCAGGCGCTTTGGGTGCGGGACATCTAAATCTTCTTTTTATATAAGATCTCAGCTCAATCCTCCCCAACAACCCTTACCTTTTATTGGTTCAATCAGTGTTTCTTTCTCCTTCAACTTTCAGTAGAAAATAGCGTACAAAAATTCGGCTGCAAAAATATAACACAATCATACATACACACAAATTCTGGAAATAATCACACCAAATCCTTGATTTTATAGTTTTTATTATATTCCAAAAGTAGATAACAAATATTTTATTAGAATAAAAAAAAACAAATAAGCAAAATGAGTATTTGAATACGATGTGAATAAACAATAACTTCAACGATTAATAAATATATATATTATACGACGTATTTGAACGTTACGTTAATCAACAGCAATTTAAGGAGAAATTTAAGTCTTTTATTAAATTCTTTGAATAAATACGAATTCTTAGCAGTTCTTAAAGCTATCTAGTGAGAATCTGAAACAAGCAAATGTTAATCGATACTGATTCACAAAATATGGGGGGGGAAACCTCCACCTAACCTTATGTATTATACAATTGTACTTTAATTTCTTTCTTTTATTGAAAAATTTGAAAAGCAAATCAAGACTGTATAGACAAGAGACAATATATATGAGCGGTCACGCCACACACTAATAACAAATGGTACTGGGATTGATCCAGTCAATTTATTAATATTAAATTTTTCAATAACTCTCTTTCTAATACAAACGTAGTATTTCCAGACAACAATGTAATGTTTCTCCTTCTTCCAATGCTGAAAACGTTATTACTAAGGATCGAGCTGAGATTTATAGTAAAAAGACGGTAATTGAATCCGATAACGGATCAGACAACTTCGCATTTATCGAACAACGGAAGAATCCCGCTTAAAGAACAAATACTACGAGACAACCAACAAGTACTAATGAAAACATATCCCTAACAGTTAACGAGGGTCACAAGGAAGTAAAATTGAAATAGTTCTTACCTTCTCAATAATGGTCTTATACCTTTCGTTACCAACTCTGTCTCGCTGTCCTCCTCTGAATGGAAATCGACCTTCGTTCTGGCTTACTAAACCAACTCCAAATACCACAAATAAGTAAGGAAAGACGTAAGACTATCCTCTTAAAAGGAATCAAATAACGTATTTAAGTAAACGGAATAAAGTGGAGTATTCGAATTTATATCGAATCTTGCTGCAATCAACGATCTGGTAATATAAGTAGTTATACAAAAAAATCATTCACTTTAAATTCTTTCTTTTCAATACCAGAATTGAATTGCACTAGGAATTAAAACAATCCCTTGATTTTCACGATCGCACTTTCTTGCTCCACTTATTTTTTTTCTTTTTTACGAGAGTGTTTTCGGTTCACTCTTTCTTTTTTTTACTTCCCGATATAACCGTTATTAATAATTATTAAACTTTGTCTCCTTTGAACCAAACATGCAAAATTATCACGAAGTTACTAATACCGATTGCACAAACTCGTGTTCGTATTACGATTTCACGTTTCCTCTTGTTCACACTAGCCTCCATTAGACATCTTCACACCTTACAATTCCGAGCGCAACTCACCGGCCGGGAGTCCGCTACGCCCGGAGGAAAGAAGAAATCAGTGTTGCCTGGAAATACTATAACAATATCACCTTTTATTTTTCTCTTCTTTTTAATCGCCAGGATCTTTACTTTTTCAAAAATTTAAAAAATATGTTACAACAATTTTTCTCTCTTTCCTTCGATGTTTTACAATATAAATTAAATTATTTTTAATTCTTCTGATTTGTAATAAAAGTCGTCCTGACGATTTTTCTCCAACTCAGATTCAGTGGCGGCTTTTGTTACAATTTCCCCCACCTCGAGGGAAAAAAGACACATCTGGCAGCATCATGAACTCAGGATACAAAACAATGCTAGGAACATAAAAATTCTCATTATTATATTGCATATATTAGAAATTTCTGTTAAAAATTAGAGAAACACATTAAAATTTATTTTATTCTTTAAAACTTTCAAGCACCTTATTTCGACTAATAAATTTGCATTTATTTATAATTAACATGTCAAACTTATCTTTTTATATGTAAATTATTACTAAAAGTAATATTCTTGGAAAGACTTATATGAAATATACAAAAACTTACGTATACCTTAATAAAAGTTTATCTTTGGAAATATTTATTTACACAATACAACTTACTGATGCCTTTAAAAAGTTTTATCTTTGGCCAAAGATAAAATACATTTAATACACACAAAGATACTAAAACACTATTTTGTCAGTTGATATCGAGCATTGCTGTCTATTTAAGCGTTACTATCATTCTGGTTTCTCCTCTGAAAATATTTCTTCACTTCGGAAACATGAGCCCTTCTATATGACTCTTGGTCATCATTTTCATTCGAAAGTAAAAGTGTATTGGGTGTAAGGAATCTCCTAATCACAAAAGGTCCGATCCATTTGTCGCTAAGCGACTTAGAGATATTTTCTCTTATGGACGATTTTACATGACTTCTAACTAAAACTCTGTCATTAATTTGAACAACAACTGATCTTCTCCGTTGATTCATTAGTTTTTTCCTCTTATTCCAAGCCTTTTCCATATTGGATAAGGCATTCTGCCATAACTCCTTACCTGATTTAACTTCAAGATCAAGATCTGAAATGTGCCAACGGTTTTCTAATGGTGTAAAATTCGGACGTCCATAATAAAGTTCCATTGGAACACCTTTCAGTCCTGAATGTTCGCAGATGTTTAAAGAATACTGGAGGTCTGGAATAAGATTTGACCATTGTGTTTGTTTGTCTGAGCAATAAGCTCTCATCGCCGATTTCAGAGTTTTAATGTATCTTTCCGCTGGATTCGCCTCTGGGTGGTATGGGCTAATTCTTATATGTTTAATACCCAGTCCAAAGAGAAACTTAGAGAAATACTCCGATACAAAAACCGAAGCATTATCAGTTGCTAGAGTCTCCGGATACCCTAGACGACTGAAAATGTCCATAAACATCTTAGCTAACAAGGAGGAAGTAATCTTCTTCATTTTCTCTAAGACTACGAACCTGCTTGCATAATCTACCCCTATTAAAATGAACTTGTAGCCCTGTGAGGATGGGAGTGGACCAATAATATCATAAGCCCAACAGGAATTTATTCTTTTTGATATTTTAGATTCTAAAGGACCCATCCTCTTTTGATTCGATTCCTTAACACGCTGACAAATATCACACGATCTCACATATTGCTTTACATCCATCACGACATTATTCCACGTAAATCTTTTCATGATTTTCCTTAAAGTTCGAAAAGCCCCAGAATGAGAGCCCGTAAGTCGATCATCATGAAAATATTCAATAATAATACGTTGTAGTCCTTTTGGAATCACTATTTTGAAGGGATTTATGACAGAATTCGTTCTTTTCATCAAAATCTTATTATTTAAGGAATACCCTATAACTTGTTCACCTGTTTCTAGTCTTTCTATTATTCTCGATAGTTCAGGATCTTCCTTTTGCAAAACATCTATTGGCTCCCTAACTAATGGCAAACGCCAAGTATTTGCTATTTTCATATTATTCCTAAATGAAGGCAAACCAATAGGACTGTCACAAATATTGAATTCAAAAGGATCATGCATCCGTGTTAAAAAATCGGCTATAATGTTATCTCCTGAGCGGATGTGGTGAATAACAAAATTAAATTGACACAAGGTCTCTACCAAAGGGCCATATTTCAACAATCTCTTTGAGTTGTTTAGGATCCAACTCAAGGCTTTATTATCGGTATATATATCAAATTCTGAAATTAAATAATGTTTATATCTTGAAATTGTTTTTACGAGACTGATAAACTCAATCTCGTAAATACTCCTATGTTTGTCTGCTTCCGAGAGTCGTTTACTATAAAATGCGACAGGGACAGCTATACCTTCATCGTTTTTCTGAGCGAGGACCCCTCCAATCGCACGTCCTCCCCCGTCAACATGAACTATGAACCTTTTATTTAAATCTGGTGTTTTAAGAACTATATTGTTAATCAACAGATCTTTCAACTTATCCAGAATCTTTTGTTCCTCACTTGTCCAAGTAAATTTTCTATTAATAGACTTAAGTTCACTTAAGGGAACCATAATTTCCTGCAATTGAGGAACAAATTTAGAGTAATATGAAAAAAGTCCTAAAATCTTCATTAAACCCCTTCTATTCCTGGGTGGAGGTATATTTCTTATCGCAGAAACTCTAGATGGATCTATTTCCATAGTGCTACCGTCTATAATATAGCCAAGGTACTTAATTTTCCTATAAAAGAACAAACTCTTCTCTGGAGAAATTGTTATATTATATTTTCGAAAACGATCAAGCACCTTAATCATCAATTTCTTATGTTCTTCTATAGTTTTTGTACTTAAAAGGACATCATCAAAATATATGCGTACAACCTCACTAACCAAATCTCCGAGAATCTTTTCCATTGCCCGGGCGAGTATATTACCTCCAGTCTTAATTCCGACCGGAATTCGAGTAAATTGATAACTACCCTTAGGTGTTACTATGGTAGTTATTTCTCTAGAGTCTTCATGGAGGTAGATTTGTAGATATGCTTTCTTAAGATCCAGTCTGGAAAACACTGTATTACCCGCCAAGGCAGTCAAACATTCCTCGAGATTAGGCGAAGGATATACGTCATTAACAATCAATGAATTCGCTTTACAGAAATTCCCGACTAGACGATGCGTACGGTCTTTGTTTTTCACGAGGAAACAAGCACTGGCATAATTAGAATGATCGACTTCGACTAAAATCCCTTGATCAATCAATTCCTTAATTTGAGAATCAAAAATCTGTTCCTTTTGTCGAGGTATCGGAAATGGTGTTTCTTTAAAAGGTTTTTGTTCTTTCAAGTATAATCGACCAACGAAGTCTTTAATACATCCTACTCTTTTATTTATAACATCATTATAAGATGTTTTAACCTCAGATACAAAATCCTCAATATCCGAACCCGAATATTTCCAAGTCTTAAGTTTATCTTCCTCTTGAGTAGGTTTATTCACCTGCGTGTTAATACAATCACTTTTAGTAGGTTTATTCACCTGTGTGTTTAGTTCAGGTTGGTTCCTCCCCTTGTGAGTTAACTCCGGGTCTAAATACTTTTTATTTCGATGTAATAATTTGTAAAAGTTATTAGCCTGTTCTAAATCAATGTCCGAAGCTTGCGAATCACTCTCAAAATTATCCACCGGAGAAACGACCCTCTGTGTTAACGGATTCTCTTTTGATACCATCTGGTTACAGGTGACATCATCACTCTTCTTTTCAACCTTCCTTTTCTTCTTTTTATTCTTTTTCCTCTTCTTTTTCTGTTCAACACAAGAAACTATATCTTCTTCCCGAATATTAATATCCTCAACAGGTGACAACACCTGTTGGAGTGCCTGGTCCCTTCCACGTTGATTGACGTTCACAACACCACTGTGTTCAACTAGATCTTCCATCCGGCCTGGGACTACTGAAGCAAAACCATAATGCGATGTGTTAGTTGAAATGTTACAAACGTCTGCTTCAATCCCATTATCGCATATACTTCGATCCCCTATAGGGTTCTCCTCAATATTACGAACCAAATCTCTAAGTTCTTTAAAGTTGGAATCACTTGGAGCAGTAATATGCAATAATTTCCGTTCAACATCATCTAAACTTATTTCACATTGCACACCAATGTTCTGAAATCGATTCAATTTCTTCTCCGAACGAAGATACAACGAAACCATATGTTCTTCATAGCCATGGGATACACCAGGATGTGAGTACAAGAGATCATCACTCTCTTTCATAGCTACATGTCCATCATCCTTACGACGTTCTCTATTATCCATCATAACTGAAACTCGACCATCCGAACGTTGGCCATCACGATCACCCGATGGTAATCTGGAAAAAATTCTCTGTTTCGATTTAAATTTCGTAGAACTTCCAAAAGATGTTTCAGAACTATCCTTTCGAAAGTGGCCTACCACATCTCCTGATTTAAATCTAGATTGCGGATCCCGATGGTCAATCCGATCGCCAGATCTAACTTCCGATGAAGATTGTCTTAAGGTTCCCGGAACCTTAAAGTTCCCGGACTTACTATTCTGTCTTGACTGGTCACCCCTATCTCCGGATCTAAATCCTGAATAATCACCATCCACATGATTAATTCTTTTAAATTTTAATCGAATACGTTTATTGCCATTCCTAAGCACTAAACAATTCGATGCATAGTCTATGGTCGATTGAGTTCCACGTAAGAATGGTGTACCTAATATACAGTCACATGGCAATTCATTCACCACTTTAAATTTAATTTTTTCAAAGTGTCCGGAAAAATTAAGAAATAAAATAATTTCCGCATTCGTCGAAAATTGTAAACCAGATGCTGCATCTACAGTTCGTTCGGGAACTTTTCTAATATATTGAAGTGCACCACACTTTTTCACCAACCTATATGTTGTTAAATTAAAAGATGACCCACTATCCAAACAACAATCAACTCTGTCCATTTATAATTCCATCGATAAAAGAAGCTACTGTATCACTTCGTTCGGAAGGAATAATCTCTCGACCTGGAAAACACGGTACTTCAGACTCGATTATTTGTCTCTGAGGTTTTACAAAATTTTTATCTGACCCCGAAAAATCATGAACGGAGAATACATTATGTCCTGAAAACTTTCTATTATCAAATTTCCGAGAAGAACTAGGAATAATATTGTTTTGACCTTTACTAGATGTCATTCTTCTATTAAAGTCTAATTGACTACGTTGTCTTAATACATATCTCTCAGAAATTTCAATCAGTTCTGATCGGCTTTTAGGTACATAACCATCTAACATTCTAAAACGTATTGAAGGGTTCATACCATTCAATATTAACTCAACTAATTCGCCTTCAGACCCTACAAATCCTAAGACCTTAATTGAATATATAATTGATCGAACATAATGGTCTACTAATTCCGAAAGACCTTGCCTACGAAATATTTTCTCCGATATTAAAGTATGTTTAGAAACAGAAGTCATAAATAATGAGGTAAATCTCTTACAAATTTGATCCCAATTTAAATGATTTTGTAGGGCACACTGTATTTCTCTCAAACAGGCTCCATCACATTTCGATATAAGAACAGTCAGAATCATTTGTATTGAATAACTAGTGGAATTCAACAACTCTTCAATTCTATACAAAACCTCAAAGGTCTGTAAACTATCATCACCACTAAAATTTTTAATATCCCGGAACCTTTCCTCAAGATATTGACTAGTTTTATTAAAAGTATACTTTAACATCAAGTTCCCTTCAATACCTTGATATAAATCTTGCCTAGAAACTCCAGCTTCATTAGACTGCAAATTATTAGGTTGTGAAAACTGAACATCATTACGCTCGGGAAATCTGGATGTCAAAGGGTTAAAGTATGTAGTATGAGCAGTAAAACCTTTCGGCGTCGAATTCCTAATCTGAGTTACTCTTTGATAATAATTACGCATATTTAAATATCTATGATCCTGTGCCTGACCACTCGTATTATTCTGATTTGGCATTTCAAATTCGACTCGCCTAGAATAGGGATTAACGTTATTTACAGAGGAAGCATTGACATCTCGACTTGCCCTTGACAAATTAGAACACCCTGTATTATGCTCACTAAGATTAAGGCTAACGTTTCCCAACCTTGAGTAATTATTAATCCCCCTTATATTCGATGGAGGTGTAAGAGACATTGATATTTCATCAATATTACTATTACTATTATCGGGAAAGCCAGTACGATCAACCGTAACGTATTCCGAAAATTCCTCAGGAATATCAATAACACAATCATTCAACTGCGAAGAACACATGATTAATAATATAACTAACAATTTATACATAAATATTAATATAAACAAATAATATATTATCAACAAAATACCTAAAGTACGGTAACACTACAGAGATAGTACCACTACACCAGCAACACCACTCAATATCAACTGAACAAAAGTAACTATGACTGCGATCAGAAATTTCGTTCATAAATATGAAATCCTCATAAATATTAATGCAAATTAAATCCAAATACTTATTTATTCAAGTTTCTGATTATCAATTCCGTGAACAAACTGTTTATTAACACTTAATACTTATTCACTTAACATCACAGTCCAAAGCAACCGAACTCTACTAAGGAGTAAACACTTATGCGGTTGAGTGTACAAATTAATCTTATATTGAAAAAATAATGAACGCTATTTCTAAATAAACTCGTATTCTTTTTTTTTTACTACTAAATGAATCAAAAAAAAACTCACTGAATGAACCGGAGTTGCGCTCGGAACTAACTTATAACGCGCCCGTAAAGAATCCGGTCAGCAGGAAAAAAAAAACCTTCATCAATCAGGCGCTTTGGGTGCGGGACATCTAAATCTTCTTTTATACAAGATCTCAGCTCAATCCTCCCCAACAACCCTAACCTTTTATTGGTTCAATCAGTGTTTCTTTCTCCTTCAACTTTCAGTAGAAAATAGCGTACAAAAATTCGGCTGCAAAAATATAACACAATCATACATACACACAAATTCTGGAAATAATCACACCAAATCCTTGATTTTATAGTTTTTATTATATTCCAAAAGTAGATAACAAATATTTTATTAGAATAAAAAAAAACAAATAAGCAAAATGAGTATTTGAATACGATGTGAATAAACAATAACTTCAACGATTAATAAATATATATATTATACGACGTATTTGAACGTTACGTTAATCAATAGCAATTTAAGGAGAAATTTAAGTCTTTTATTAAATTCTTTGAATAAATACGAATTCTTAGCAGTTCTTAAAGCTATCTAGTGAGAATCTGAAACAAGCAAATGTTAATCGATACTGATTCACAAAATATGGGGGGGGGGGGAAACCTCCACCTAACCTTATGTATTATACAATTGTACTTTAATTTCTTTCTTTTATTGAAAAATTTGAAAAGCAAATCAAGACTGTATAGACAAGAGACAATATATATGAGCGGTCACGCCACACACTAATAACAAATGGTACTGGGATTGATCCAGTCAATTTATTAATATTAAATTTTTCAATAACTCTCTTTCTAATACAAACGTAGTATTTCCAGACAACAATGTAATGTTTCTCCTTCTTCCAATGCTGAAAACGTTATTACTAAGGATCGAGCTGAGATTTATAGTAAAAAGACGGTAATTGAATCCGATAACGGATCAGACAACTTCGCATTTATCGAACAACGGAAGAATCCTGCTTAAAGAACGAATACTACGAGACAACCAACAAGTACTAATGAAAACATATCCCTAACAGTTAACGAGGGTCACAAGGAAGTAAAATTGAAATAGTTCTTACCTTCTCAATAATGGTCTTATACCTTTCGTTACCAACTCTGTCTCGCTGTCCTCCTCTGAATGGAAATCGACCTTCGTTCTGGCTTACTAAACCAACTCCAAATACCACAAATAAGTAAGGAAAGACGTAAGATTATCCTCTTAAAAGGAATCAAATAACGTATTTAAGTAAACGGAATAAAGTGGAGTATTCGAATTTATATCGAATCTTGCTGCAATCAACGATCTGGTAATATAAGTAGTTATACAAAAAAATCATTCACTTTAAATTCTTTCTTTTCAATACCAGAATTGAATTGCACTAGGAATTAAAACAATCCCTTGATTTTCACGACCGCACTTTCTTGCTCCACTTAATTTTTTTTACGAGAGTGTTTTCGGTTCACTCTTTCTTTTTTTACTTCCCGATATAACCGTTATTAATAATTATTAAACTTTGTCTCCTTTGAACCAAACATGCAAAATTATCACGAAGTTACTAATACCGATTGCACAAACTCGTGTTCGTATTACGATTTCACGTTTCCTCTTGTTCACACTAGCCTCCATTAGACATCTTCACACCTTACAATTCCGAGCGCAACTCACCGGCCGGGAGTCCGCTACGCCCGGAGGAAAGAAGAAATCAGTGTTGCCTGGAAATACTATAACAATATCACCTTTTATTTTTCTCTTCTTTTTAATCGCCAGGATCTTTACTTTTTCAAAAATTTAAAAAATATGTTACAACAATTTTTCTCTCTTTCCTTCGATGTTTTACAATATAAATTAAATTATTTTTAATTCTTCTGATTTGTAATAAAAGTCGTCCTGACGATTTTTCTCCAACTCAGATTCAGTGGCGGCTTTTGTTACAATTTCCCCCACCTCGAGGGAAAAAAGACACATCTGGCAGCATCATGAACTCAGGATACAAAACAATGCTAGGAACATAAAAATTCTCATTATTATATTGCATATATTAGAAATTTCTGTTAAAAATTAGAGAAACACATTAAAATTTATTTTATTCTTTAAAACTTTCAAGCACCTTATTTCGACTAATAAATTTGCATTTATTTATAATTAACATGTCAAACTTATCTTTTTATATGTAAATTATTACTAAAAGTAATATTCTTGGAAAGACTTATTTGAAATATACAAAAACTTACGTATACCTTAATAAAAGTTTATCTTTGGAAATATTTATTTACACAATACAACTTACTGATGCCTTTAAAAAGTTTTATCTTTGGCCAAAGATAAAATACATTTAATACACACAAAGATACTAAAACACTATTTTGTCAGTTGATATCGAGCATTGCTGTCTATTTAAGCGTTACTATCATTCTGGTTTCTCCTCTGAAAATACTTCTTCACTTCGGAAACATGAGCCCTTCTATATGACTCTTGGTCATCATTTTCATTCGAAAGTAAAAGTGTATTGGGTGTAAGGAATCTCCTAATCACAAAAGGTCCGATCCATTTGTCGCTAAGCGACTTAGATATATTTTCTCTTATGGACGATTTTACATGACTTCTAACTAAAACTCTGTCATTAATTTGAACAACAACTGATCTTCTCCGTTGATTCATTAGTTTTTTCCTCTTATTCCAAGCCTTTTCCATATTGGATAAGGCATTCTGCCATAACTCCTTACCTGATTTAACTTCAAGATCAAGATCTGAAATGTGCCAACGGTTTTCTAATGGTGTAAAATTCGGACGTCCATAATAAAGTTCCATTGGAACACCTTTCAGTCCTGAATGTTCGCAGATGTTTAAAGAATACTGGAGTTCTGGAATAAGATTTGACCATTGTGTTTGTTTGTCTGAGCAATAAGCTCTCATCGCCGATTTCAGAGTTTTAATGTATCTTTCCGCTGGATTCGCCTCTGGGTGGTATGGGCTAATTCTTATATGTTTAATACCCAGTCCAAAGAGAAACTTAGAGAAATACTCCGATACAAAAACCGAAGCATTATCAGTTGCTAGAGTCTCCGGATACCCTAGACGACTGAAAATGTCCATAAACATCTTAGCTAACAAGGAGGAAGTAATCTTCTTCATTTTCTCTAAGACTACGAACCTGCTTGCATAATCTACCCCTATTAAAATGAACTTGTAGCCCTGTGAGGATGGGAGTGGACCAATAATATCATAAGCCCAACAGGAATTTATTCTTTTTGATATTTTAGATTCTAAAGGACCCATCCTCTTTTGATTCGATTCCTTAACACGCTGACAAATATCACACGATCTCACATATTGCTTTACATCCATCACGACATTATTCCACGTAAATCTTTTCATGATTTTCCTTAAAGTTCGAAAAGCCCCAGAATGAGAGCCCGTAAGTCGATCATCATGAAAATATTCAATAATAATACGTTGTAGTCCTTTTGGAATCACTATTTTGAAGGGATTTATGACAGAATTCGTTCTTTTCATCAAAATCTTATTATTTAAGGAATACCCTGTAACTTGTTCACCTGTTTCTAGTCTTTCTATTATTCTCGATAGTTCAGGATCTTCCTTTTGCAAAACATCTATTGGCTCCCTAACTAATGGCAAACGCCAAGTATTTGCTATTTTCATATTATTCCTAAATGAAGGCAAACCAATAGGACTGTCACAAATATTGAATTCAAAAGGATCATGCATCCGTGTTAAAAAATCGGCTATAATGTTATCTCCTGAGCGGATGTGGTGAATAACAAAATTAAATTGACACAAGGTCTCTACCAAAGGGCCATATTTCAACAATCTCTTTGAGTTGTTTAGGATCCAACTCAAGGCTTTATTATCGGTATATATATCAAATTCTGAAATTAAATAATGTTTATATCTTGAAATTGTTTTTACGAGACTGATAAACTCAATCTCGTAAATACTCCTATGTTTGTCTGCTTCCGAGAGTCGTTTACTATAAAATGCGACAGGGACAGCTATACCTTCATCGTTTTTCTGAGCGAGGACCCCTCCAATCGCACGTCCTCCCCCGTCAACATGAACTATGAACCTTTTATTTAAATCTGGTGTTTTAAGAACTATATTGTTAATCAACAGATCTTTCAACTTATCCAGAATCTTTTGTTCCTCACTTGTCCAAGTAAATTTTCTATTAATAGACTTAAGTTCACTTAAGGGAACCATAATTTCCTGCAATTGAGGAACAAATTTAGAGTAATATGAAAAAAGTCCTAAAATCTTCATTAAACCCCTTCTATTCCTGGGTGGAGGTATATTTCTTATCGCAGAAACTCTAGATGGATCTATTTCCATAGTGCTACCGTCTATAATATAGCCAAGGTACTTAATTTTCCTATAAAAGAACAAACTCTTCTCTGGAGAAATTGTTATATTATATTTTCGAAAACGATCAAGCACCTTAATCATCAATTTCTTATGTTCTTCTATAGTTTTTGTACTTAAAAGGACATCATCAAAATATATGCGTACACCCTCACTAACCAAATCTCCGAGAATCTTTTCCATTGCCCGGGCGAGTATATTACCTCCAGTCTTAATTCCGACCGGAATTCGAGTAAATTGATAACTACCCTTAGGTGTTACTATGGTAGTTATTTCTCTAGAGTCTTCATGGAGGTAGATTTGTAGATATGCTTTCTTAAGATCCAGTCTGGAAAACACTGTATTACCCGCCAAGGCAGTCAAACATTCCTCGAGATTAGGCGAAGGATATACGTCATTAACAATCAATGAATTCGCTTTACAGAAATTCCCGACTAGACGATGCGTACCGTCTTTGTTTTTCACGAGGAAACAAGCACTGGCATAATTAGAATGATCGACTTCGACTAAAATCCCTTGATCAATCAATTCCTTAATTTGAGAATCAAAAATCTGTTCCTTTTGTCGAGGTATCGGAAATGGTGTTTCTTTAAAAGGTTTTTGTTCTTTCAAGTATAATCGACCAACGAAGTCTTTAATACATCCTACTCTTTTATTTATAACATCATTATAAGATGTTTTAACCTCAGATACAAAATCCTCAATATCCGAACCCGAATATTTCCAAGTCTTAAGTTTATCTTCCTCTTGAGTAGGTTTATTCACCTGTGTGTTAATACAATCACTTTTAGTAGGTTTATTCACCTGTGTGTTTAGTTCAGGTTGGTTCCTCCCCTTGTGAGTTAACTCCGGGTCTAAATACTTTTTATTTCGATGTAATAATTTGTAAAAGTTATTAGCCTGTTCTAAATCAATGTCCGAAGCTTGCGAATCACTCTCAAAATTATCCACCGGAGAAACGACCCTCTGTGTTAACGGATTCTCTTTTGATACCATCTGGTTACAGGTGACATCATCACTCTTCTTTTCAACCTTCCTTTTCTTCTTTTTATTCTTTTTCCTCTTCTTTTTCTGTTCAACACAAGAAACTATATCTTCTTCCCGAATATTAATATCCTCAACAGGTGACAACACCTGTTGGAGTGCCTGGCCCCTTCCACGTTGATTGACGTTCACAACACCACTGTGTTCAACTAGATCTTCCATCCGGCCTGGGACTACTGAAGCAAAACCATAATGCGATGTGTTAGTTGAAATGTTACAAACGTCTGCTTCAATCCCATTATCGCATATACTTCGATCCCCTATAGGGTTCTCCTCAATATTACGAACCAAATCTCTAAGTTCTTTAAAGTTGGAATCACTTGGAGCAGTAATATGCAATAATTTCCGTTCAACATCATCTAAACTTATTTCACATTGCACACCAATGTTCTGAAATCGATTCAATTTCTTCTCCGAACGAAGATACAACGAAACCATATGTTCTTCATAGCCATGGGATACACCAGGATGTGAGTACAAGAGATCATCACTCTCTTTCATAGCTACATGTCCATCATCCTTACGACGTTCTCTATTATCCATCATAACTGAAACTCGACCATCCGAACGTTGGCCATCACGATCACCCGATGGTAATCTGGAAAAATTTCTCTGTTTCGATTTAAATTTCGTAGAACTTCCAAAAGATGTTTCAGAACTATCTTTTCGAAAGTGGCCTACCACATCTCCTGATTTAAATCTAGATTGCGGATCCCGATGGTCAATCCGATCGCCAGATCTAACTTCCGATGAAGATTGTCTTAAGGTTCCCGGAACCTTAAAGTTCCCGGACTTACTATTCTGTCTTGACTGGTCACCCCTATCTCCGGATCTAAATCCTGAATAATCACCATCCACATGATTAATTCTTTTAAATTTTAATCGAATACGTTTATTGCCATTCCTAAGCACTAAACAATTCGATGCATAGTCTATGGTCGATTGAGTTCCACGTAAGAATGGTGTACCTAATATACAGTCACATGGCAATTCATTCACCACTTTAAATTTAATTTTTTCAAAGTGTCCGGAAAAATTAAGAAATAAAATAATTTCCGCATTCGTCGAAAATTGTAAACCAGATGCTGCATCTACAGTTCGTTCGGGAACTTTTCTAATATATTGAAGTGCACCACAGTTTTTCACCAACCTATATGTTGTTAAATTAAAAGATGACCCACTATCCAAACAACAATCAACTCTCTGTCCATTTATAATTCCATCGATAAAAGAAGCTACTGTATCACTTCGTTCGGAAGGAATAATCTCTCGACCTGGAAAACACGGTACTTCAGACTCGATTATTTGTCTCTGAGGTTTTACAAAATTTTTATCTGACCCCGAAAAATCATGAACGGAGAATACATTATGTCCTGAAAACTTTCTATTATCAAATTTCCGAGAAGAACTAGGAATAATATTGTTTTGACCTTTACTAGATGTCATTCTTCTATTAAAGTCTAATTGACTACGTTGTCTTAATACATATCTCTCAGAAATTTCAATCAGTTCTGATCGGCTTTTAGGTACATAATCATCTAACATTCTAAAACGTATTGAAGGGTTCATACCATTCAATATTAACTCAACTAATTCGCCTTCAGACCCTACAAATCCTAAGACCTTAATTGAATATATAATTGATCGAACATAATGGTCTACTAATTCCGAAAGACCTTGCCTACGAAATATTTTCTCCGATATTAAAGTATGTTTAGAAACAGAAGTCATAAATAATGAGGTAAATCTCTTACAAATTTGATCCCAATTTAAATGATTTTGTAGGGCACACTGTATTTCTCTCAAACAGGCTCCATCACATTTCGATATAAGAACAGTCAGAATCATTTGTATTGAATAACTAGTGGAATTCAACAACTCTTCAATTCTATACAAAACCTCAAAGGTCTGTAAACTATCATCACCACTAAAATTTTTAATATCCCGGAACCTTTCCTCAAGATATTGACTAGTTTTATTAAAAGTATACTTTAACATCAAGTTCCCTTCAATACCTTGATATAAATCTTGCCTAGAAACTCCAGCTTCATTAGACTGCAAATTATTAGGTTGTGAAAACTGAACATCATTACGCTCGGGAAATCTGGATGTCAAAGGGTTAAAGTATGTAGTATGAGCAGTAAAACCTTTCGGCGTCGAATTCCTAATCTGAGTTACTCTTTGATAATAATTACGCATATTTAAATATCTATGATCCTGTGCCTGACCACTCGTATTATTCTGATTTGGCATTTCAAATTCGACTCGCCTAGAATAGGGATTAACGTTATTTACAGAGGAAGCATTGACATCTCGACTTGCCCTTGACAAATTAGAACACCCTGTATTATGCTCACTAAGATTAAGGCTAACGTTTCCCAACCTTGAATAATTATTAATCCCCCTTATATTCGATGGAGGTGTAAGAGACATTGATATTTCATCAATATTACTATTACTATTATCGGGAAAGCCAGTACGATCAACCGTAACGTATTCCGAAAATTCCTCAGGAATATCAATAACACAATCATTCAACTGCGAAGAACACATGATTAATAATATAACTAACAATTTATACATAAATATTAATATAAACAAATAATATATTATCAACAAAATACCTAAAGTACGGTAACACTACAGAGATAGTACCACTACACCAGCAACACCACTCAATATCAACTGAACAAAAGTAACTATGACTGCGATCAGAAATTTCGTTCATAAATATGAAATCCTCATAAATATTAATGCAAATTAAATCCAAATACTTATTTATTCAAGTTTCTGATTATCAATTCCGTGAACAAACTGTTTATTAACACTTAATACTTATTCACTTAACATCACAGTCCAAAGCAACCGAACTCTACTAAGGAGTAAACACTTATGCGGTTGAGTGTACAACTTAATCTTATATTGAAAAAATAATGAACGCTATTTCTAAATAAACTCGTATTCTTTTTTTTTTACTACTAAATAAATAAAAAAAAACTCACTGAATGAACCGGAGTTGCGCTCGGAACTAACTTATAACGCGCCCGTAAAGAATCCGGTCAGCAGGAAAAAAAAAAAAAACCTTCATCAATCAGGCGCTTTGGGTGCGGGACATCTAAATCTTCTTTTATACAAGATCTCAGCTCAATCCTCCCCAACAACCCTAACCTTTTATTGGTTCAATCAGTGTTTCTTTCTCCTTCAACTTTCAGTAGAAAATAGCGTACAAAAATTCGGCTGCAAAAATATAACACAATCATACATACACACAAATTCTGGAAATAATCACACCAAATCCTTGATTTTATAGTTTTTATTATATTCCAAAAGTAGATAACAAATATTTTATTAGAATAAAAAAAAAACAAATAAGCAAAATGAGTATTTGAATACGATGTGAATAAACAATAACTTCAACGATTAATAAATATATATATTATACGACGTATTTGAACGTTACGTTAATCAATAGCAATTTAAGGAGAAATTTAAGTCTTTTATTAAATTCTTTGAATAAATACGAATTCTTAGCAGTTCTTAAAGCTATCTAGTGAGAATCTGAAACAAGCAAATGTTAATCGATACTGATTCACAAAATATGGGGGGGGGAAAACCTCCACCTAACCTTATGTATTATACAATTGTACTTTAATTTCTTTCTTTTATTGAAAAATTTGAAAAGCAAATCAAGACTGTATAGACAAGAGACAATATATATGAGCGGTCACGCCACACACTAATAACAAATGGTACTGGGATTGATCCAGTCAATTTATTAATATTAAATTTTTCAATAACTCTCTTTCTAATACAAACGTAGTATTTCCAGACAACAATGTAATGTTTCTCCTTCTTCCAATGCTGAAAACGTTATTACTAAGGATCGAGCTGAGATTTATAGTAAAAAGACGGTAATTGAATCCGATAACGGATCAGACAACTTCGCATTTATCGAACAACGGAAGAATCCTGCTTAAAGAACGAATACTACGAGACAACCAACAAGTACTAATGAAAACATATCCCTAACAGTTAACGAGGGTCACAAGGAAGTAAAATTGAAATAGTTCTTACCTTCTCAATAATGGTCTTATACCTTTCGTTACCAACTCTGTCTCGCTGTCCTCCTCTGAATGGAAATCGACCTTCGTTCTGGCTTACTAAACCAACTCCAAATACCACAAATAAGTAAGGAAAGACGTAAGATTATCCTCTTAAAAGGAATCAAATAACGTATTTAAGTAAACGGAATAAAGTGGAGTATTCGAATTTATATCGAATCTTGCTGCAATCAACGATCTGGTAATATAAGTAGTTATACAAAAAAATCATTCACTTTAAATTCTTTCTTTTCAATACCAGAATTGAATTGCACTAGGAATTAAAACAATCCCTTGATTTTCACGACCGCACTTTCTTGCTCCACTTAATTTTTTTTTTTTTTTTACGAGAGTGTTTTCGGTTCACTCTTTCTTTTTTTTACTTCCCGATATAACCGTTATTAATAATTATTAAACTTTGTCTCCTTTGAACCAAACATGCAAAATTATCACGAAGTTACTAATACCGATTGCACAAACTCGTGTTCGTATTACGATTTCACGTTTCCTCTTGTTCACACTAGCCTCCATTAGACATCTTCACACCTTACAATTCCGAGCGCAACTCACCGGCCGGGAGTCCGCTACGCCCGGAGGAAAGAAGAAATCAGTGTTGCCTGGAAATACTATAACAATATCACCTTTTATTTTTCTCTTCTTTTTAATCGCCAGGATCTTTACTTTTTCAAAAATTTAAAAAATATGTTACAACAATTTTTCTCTCTTTCCTTCGATGTTTTACAATATAAATTAAATTATTTTTAATTCTTCTGATTTGTAATAAAAGTCGTCCTGACGATTTTTCTCCAACTCAGATTCAGTGGCGGCTTTTGTTAAATAGTTTTGTTTTTTTGAGAAATCAATATGTGGAAAGTTTCAATGGCGTACTGAAATATTATGATGGTCATATTTCAAGAAACGTGAAAGGAAATTCTCTTTGAAAGGAAGATGTATTTATCTGTTAAAATAGTTGTTTAGGTATTCTTGCATTTTCTTATTTTCCTGC
Organism: Thermobia domestica; assembly: GCF_964235325.1. Taxonomy (NCBI): domain Eukaryota; kingdom Metazoa; phylum Arthropoda; class Insecta; order Zygentoma; family Lepismatidae; genus Thermobia; species Thermobia domestica. The sequence goes on along the minus strand of NC_137463.1, from coordinate 167,767,265 downwards.
TCTGTTACTTAAAGACAAGCATTTAAGCACAAATTCTATTTGAGGCTTTGTGTTTTACATCCTAATACAACATTGCGGTTATGAAGGAAGGAACATGCAATTATGTGGACTTCAAACTAGAACTGAGGATTCTATCCGGTTAATTGGCGAGTGCATCGACTATCATGTAAGATCACAATATAGTCAATTTCCCGTCACATTATTTCGCCTCTAGAGAGCTCGATTAGAGGATCATGTAACCGACCTAGGCAACAAGACGGTTAGTAAAAAATGAAAATAATTGAAGTTTCAACATTTTTTTGTACGAACTTATTTCATGACACTAATGCACATTCCCTTCCCGATATACACCACCTTTACGAAGACGCGTATGTGTCGGGTAGAGAAGATTGCTTGCTACAGTAAAATAGAGCTATATTGACGGTAGTTGACTACAAGAAGGTCCACTCCTACCGAATTGCTCTAAATAGAGTAGCCAGACGAGGAGTGTTTTGGCAGAAGGCGTTCTTCCAGTAGTCAAGTTGGCGAAAATCATAGTGATTGGTACACAACTTCGATATTTAGTCGCAGGTGTGGTCAGAGTGCTTTAATGGCTAGGATACTGCGGGTCGGAAGGCAACGAGAAACAAACCCCCTATTTTCCCCTAGTTTGTTGACAGCAGAAAGAGAACGCACGAACATTTTTTTTGGATTAAAGTATAGTTCCAGAGATAAAATATCACCCCTCCCATTCTGATCTCCGGAAGGGGATGTCTTAGGAAGGATATTGAACGAGACGACTACAGTGTGGTGAACGCGAGACCATGCGAGACGAGGAATGAAATTCTTGTCTTATCGTCTCGCATCTCACGTAAGACTTGTCACATTGATCTCGCAGTTTCACAAATTCAAGATTGGAATTTCTTGTCTTATTTCCTGTTCTTTTAATTCTACATTTAAATACGAAAATTCCACTCTTGAAAAAAAGTAATTCGAGTTCTGTTGTGCTAATCAATCTGCATAACAGTCATGAAATTCTAGGTAAAATAAATGAAGCATAATGAAGATAAAAAGAGTAAATGCTGATTTGTTTTTCTACTACACAGAGGAAATATGTACTGAACTCCATCTATTCTTAACCCTGGAAAGACTTAATTATTGGTTCTGTGTTTATTTAGTGCAGCTAGATCGCATATGACCCCTGGGTGCTTTTTGTGGTACAAAAATAACATTGTTGGAATGTTTTTTTCTTTCTTTCAAACACTTTGCGGCTGAAGTGCAGCATATCATGACGTCAATAAGTAAGGGATTCACAGTAGACGAAATATCTGCAATAATGAGTGAAGAGGCATCAGCAAATAGAAATATTGAAGACAATAACTCCCAGTCTGGTAGTTCGGAACGTTTTGATAGTGAAATAGGTGTTAACAAATAACGATGACGACGCTGAAGATGATTTTGATGTAAATTCTAACAATGATGAGGATAAGAAGCAAGTGCCAAGAAAGGTTATATACGGTAAGAATGATCATAAGTGGTATACTAAATCATTTTATTCAAAGAATACTAGGAGAAAACAAAACTTGGTGCATCGTTTCCATGGAGTATAAAAATGAAGCTCATATTCTTGCAGCAGAACAAAATATTTTCAATATATTTATTACAGACTAGCAGCGTTCACCCCGCTTCGCTGCGGTCACCCCGGAACGCAATAAACTTTGTTACTTAGATAATTTTTACTTTTTCGCTTTCAAATTGCAGTAAATGTTAACATTATAGCGCCTGTCATTTATGTTAACCCGCCGAGTCACATGGTCATGCGGGTTGCATATAAATACGTTTATTTTTACCTATGATGAACTAATAACAAAGGATTTGTACGTATGGACACTTGAATGGTCAATTATCTCAAGACACTGGTAATTAAAAATTAAAGTGATATGATAAAAACCATCTAGGGTCCAAATCATAATAACCCCCCAAAAATGAAAGAAATTGGTTCAGCCGTATTAGCGTGATGAGTTCACAAAGGATTTGTGCGTTCTCTTTTATATATATAGATGAAATAGGGTCTATTATATATTATGTGTGAACATACAAACTCCGAAATTGAATTCCAGTAAGGAAACTTTCACGATTCCCCCTTTATCCCCTTCTAGCGGTTCCATCTCGTAAAATTCTCGTCTTATTTGCAACTTTTTTTTTTTTTTTTTTTTTTTAGGGCAGGAGGATATTATTTTTTCTTCAAAATTTCAGTTATATTCCTAATAGTTTCGGTGATCTGGAGAACGCCAACAATACTTCCATATTCCCCTTTGGGATTCGAATCTCACAAACACCTATCTTATATGTAATCTAAGCATAGGGAGGTTATTTATCCAAATTTCAAGGTTCTACTTTTAGTAGTTTCGGAGATCTAGTACTGACTGAATGAGATTTAATCCTGTATATTTGAAAGTTGTATGAAGATAATTCGTTCTTTATTCAATTCTTCATTATTGGTCAGGAGCATTTTATCATAGTTGTCAATTTGAACCAGGAAATATTAAATTTTAAAGTTCATTAAAGGCAATATATATTGAGAAAATTATGTATATATATAGGGCGTTTCAAAACAACACCGATTGGGAGGTGATTCCTGACACCAAGATAAGACAAAAAGTATAGACCAACCTCGGTGCAAATAAACTTTAAAGGTCCATAGCTATGGGACCTACCGCAGTCGGGTCAAGACTTTACTAAGGAACTAATATGTGTTCTATCCAAAAATACATGGTTCAGAGTCCAGCAACAATTTTTATAGAGATAGTTAGTGAGCACTTCAGATTATATGCCCGTAACCAAACTGCCTGTACAAAAATTGTTCCGTGAGTACCTTAAGATTCTGAAACATGTATTTTTGGATAGAGCACATATTAGTTCCTAAGTAAAGTCTTGACCCGACTACGGTAGGTTTCATAGTTTTGAAGCTATGGAACATTAAAATTGATTTTTTCATGTTTTCGGCAGTCTATAACTCCGAAAGGAAGCATTTGTGCACCCAAGTTGGTCTATACTTTTTGTCTTATTTTAGTGTCATTAATCACCTCCCAAACCTTGTCGGTGAAAAATTATGATCTTGAAGCTTTGCTGGCGGCTACTATTAATTCAATGTTCTCGGGATTGCTGCCAGAGTGTGTTGCTGTGCTGAGCTTTCGTTACCATACAGCGGCAATATCTTCAGAGCTATGTGTTGGAGTGTGCTGGTCGTACAATTCATATTGTAGTCTTTAGGAATTGCTGTATTTCTATTGGTTGTTTTTGTTCGCCAATGGCGTGCTCTGATTTTGCTGGTGGAAACTGCTCTCTGATTGGCTGATGGTTCTTTTCGTACTGAGAAGCTGGATCCAGATGTCAGGTAGATGATAACCTTCGTCTCTGTTGATGGATGGCCCGCATGTACGGATGAATAGAGATTCATGCACTTTCCCGTCCCAGAACTGTTTGCTTCCCTTTAGCACCTCAATCCGGTCCCACATGGCCGCATGATTATATTGCATGCAGTGTTCGGCCATTGCAGATCCTTCAGGTTGTTTAAGTCTGGCGCGTCGCCGGTGCTCCCTCATTCCACCCGCAATGCCCCCTCCCGCTTCACCCATGCAAGTGGCCCCACACTCACAGGCGATCCCACAGATACCTGGTGTCTTCAATCCCAATGAGTCCCCTGCAGCTGGTAGCAAAATCCCGATCCTCGGTGGAGGGCAGTGTACAGTCCCGATGCCGAACTTCATCAATAGTCTTGCTAGTTAGTTGGAGGCTCCTCCCATATATGGAACAACCGTAACACTTTCCTCGTCTGCCGCGTTGTCCTCCTTTGCGGTGGAACCTCCTCCACTGCACCCTTTCACGGCTGTCCCGATCTGCTTCGACGAACATCCGCTGAATCCGATCACCGCTTAAAAAAATCTTTTGCACTATTCTCTAGGACACAGTTTCGGAGCTACATGATGCCGAAAACGTGGGAAAATACTCTTTAGAGCGCTATATCATCTCTATTTCGAATGATAGAGGCAAGGCGACATGGTCACCTCAAAGGAACGAAACCTGCTCTATTCAAAGATGGGTATGTTGCAATCGTGAAATCAGTGCACAAGGGATTCCCCAAAGGAGTGTAGGGACTCCCGGATAAACTGTAAGGTAAAGATACGTCAAAATAGGCGTGAATGGATAGGTTTCTCACCTGGTAACCATAATTAGTTGTAACAATGTCGAGATCTCAAACAGAGACGAATTGATGGACGCGTCAGATTAGGTATGTGTGGTTGCATAACCACCAGGTACTGATGGTGACCAACAATGAAGTTGTGGATATGAAGTGTGGGTGAATACACTTCGGGAGGTGACTCCACAACTGGAAACAAAAAAACAAGTCATGAACAGAAGTCGAAAGTGGCGGCGTGTTCCAGCAGGACCGAGCAAAAGATCGCCTCCACACCGTGGGATTCCCCATTGCAGCATCGGGGACCAATTTAACCGGACAATGGTGTTGATGCAACGGTTCTGCAACAAGCAGAGTGCGCAGACATTGCAGGGCCGAGAATCGCTGTAGGCACTACGGAGTAGACAATTGAGGCATGGAAGACATGGACAAAAGTAAGCATGCGTACAGGCAAACATGGACTGTATTTTCAAGGATGATACGCTACAGCTCGTACTGGTGTCCGTGATGAATAAGTATTACAAAGAATGACACTAAAGGTTTCAGAAGTCTTACAACAGTCTTACCTGTGGCAACACTAAAGAAGATGCTCAAAATGACGTCTACCATTCTGAACACAGGCATTCAGACGTCGTCGCACAGACCGGCACACACGTCGAAACGTGTCTGGTTCTTCCCGCAAAGCGTCACAAGCGGCTCGGACACGTTGTTCCTACGTTTGGATATCAGGTACCGGAGTAGCATAAACAACAGTTTTGAGATGCCCCCATAAATAAAAATCCAGAGGGTTTAAATCCGGCGACCGGGCAGGCCATGACATAGGACCGCCACGGCTGATCCACTTGCCCGAGAAAACAGTGTTCAAATAATTAATCACGGGGTGACAGAAATGCGCCGGGGCACCATCGTGCATATACCACATACGTTGTCGTAAGACCAACGGCACATCCTCCAGAAGTGTACGAAGTATCTCGCGCAAGAAGTTCAAATAGATAGGCCCAGTGAGTCGTTGTGGAAAAACAACTGGTCCAATGAGATGGTCACCCAGAATCCCTGCCCAAACGTTGATACGAAACTGGTGCAGGTGGCGGGCCTGTATCATTCCATGTGGATTATCCACATTCCACAGATGACTATTATGAAATTTCTGGATGCCATCTCTTAGAAATTGGGCTTCATCTGTGAACAAAATGGAGGAGAGAAAACCGACAGTTGTTGCCACTAAATGGAGAACCTCATTACAAAAGTCCAGCCTGGGAGGAAAACCCCCTGGCGATAGACCCTGTATCCGTTGCAAATGATAGGGGTAAAAATTGTTGGCATGAAGGATCGACAACACCCTCTCATGAGTGACATTATGCTGGCGGGCAAGCTCCCTGGAACTTACACTCGGCTTATCAAGCACATATCGTAAAATACGTTCTTCGGCATGCACAGTGCGTTCCTCACGTGGTCTTCCCGTGTCATACATGGCAGGGTGAAACGTTCCGGTCTCACACAAACGACGAAACAGCGTTGCAAATGTTGTATGATGCGGTTGGCGTCTATTGGGATATCGATCGTTGTATAATCGGGCTGCCTGCCTACCATTTCCATGTGCTTCTCCATACACAAAAATCATCTCGGCCTGTTCCTGATTGGTGTAATGGGCCATTGTCACAACACACTACACTATGAACGTGATTTACAACACACAACGTAGTAGTTGCCCACTTTAACTTAACGGATGACTTTGACAGACAAGGTAGGTCTGCTCAATGGTGATGTAGTGTTTGTTGGTTGTGCACTCAGTGTTTCTTCAGTGCTAACTCCTTGTGCATCGGAATGACCTGGACTGGCAATTTGGGCGTCCTCTCGAAGCAAATCAACGAAGTACGTATGTAGTGTGGTTTAGCCGTATGGTAGCTTTGGCCCTCTGTTTGTGACCGTGCAATGTTCCCGAAAATAGTCAATGTTTTGTCGTCAACAGTGTTCGAATAAACGAAGGGGTGCAGGGGAAATCACTCTCACATAAAAGCTTATCCCCGGCTTATATCATGAAAATAACATAGTATCCCTGGCAGGAATAATTAATACCACTGCATTGTTGGTTACCATCAGTACCTGGTGGTTATGGATCTTCACCACAGCGAAATGAAACTACCGCTAATTTTAAAGTTTTTTTTATATAATATCTTGAAAACAAATAACATTATTGGAAAAAGAAAAGCATAGTGCACTAGATAATATTTTGCATGTGATACCGTTATCACAACTCACCTATCTTCTTTGGGTGTGCCGCTATTTACAAAACCCGCATAAAATGCTAAATCTTTTGGCAGTTGCAAATGGAAAGTAGATAGTGAGTTGTGATGATGGTATCACATGCAGAATCATAATATCTAGCTCACTATGTTTTTGCTTTCCCAATATTTGTATTTATTTTGAGCATATTAAAGAAAAACTATAAAATTAGCGGTAGTTTAATTTTCTCTGGTGAAGACCCTTATGCAGCTATACATAGCGAATATGACGTGTCCACCATTTCGTCTCTGTTTGAGATCTCGGCATGGTACAACTAATTAAGGTTACCAGGTGGGAAACCTATCCATTCACGCCTATTTTGACGTAGGGTGAGTTCGCCAATAGTCGACCGCTGAAAAAAAATCTTACTTCTGAACACTCATAAAACGTGATGATTTCATAATATTTGACAAAAGTGAATTGTTTGCTTCATTTGGGTTCTTTTGTACCATACCGTGTGTTAACTGCTCACTTTTAAAATTTTTCAATGACATAAAAATACATTTTACGAAAACTTATCAAAATTTCCACTTGTCGACCATCGTCATTCAGTAGTCGACCGCATTCATGCTATTAGTCGACCACGCGCAATTTCTGTCATTTCTATCGCTTAGAAGTAATTAATTGGGTTAGACGATGTTTGGAAATTGTATTATTCGTGAGATTTGAACTTGACAAAACGGTGATACAGATTTTATCTAATTTTCTTAAAGTTTTTCTCCTTAGTGGTTACAAATTAAAGGATTAGGCTATTAGGGCTTGATACATAGCTACTTTATTTGGAATAATGGATTTGATTATTAAATGGTTCTTCCACGTGAAACAAGATTTCGCTCCTGCGTTATATGCACACGTTATCTTATCACTTATTATAGCTTTACAAATTCTAAACAAAGTACGACCCTAGTAGCAAGAAAGCTTTCGGCCAGTTGGCGCATGCTTGGCTTTTGGCTTTCTACGCTTGCAATTGAAACACATACTTTCATACAATCTGCCTTTTGTTGTACTTGCAAACGATGCTTTAGACCCTTCGCAGAGCGTCATATCATCAATAGCTGTTCATTGACTATTGACTTGATTTGTAAAACGCTTGGGTCAAGCTTGCATGGAAAACTGAATGCAAAGTTGCCCCCATGTAACTTCGTTACTGGAACCCAGCTTGCGACATGCTTGCACGTTTTCCAATCAAGCTGGATGTAAGCTTGACCGACTTCTAATTCAAGCTTACAGCAAGCGCTTTGCAAGTTATCTCCACTACTAGGGGAGTCACTATTTAAAAAAAGAATCCTACGTGATCACGTTTCCCCCGTGTGAAATACGTTTCTCTCCCGTGTTAGGTTTTTCTCCTGTGTTACTTGAGCACACCGAGTTATCTTCTCATATATGATAAGGTTTCTCTTCTGAGTTACTTGAGCACATTGAGTTATCTTTTCATGTAATAACAGTAAGTTCCTCATTGTTTGTTCAAATAATTTATATAGTATACTCTGCACTCACGAACAGCTTATCTGCGAGATCTTACCATGCATAGCCAGCGCTACATCAAAAATGGAATCATTTATCACATTCATCGCAACCCACTAGTTTATCCTCACTATCCAAAGCAAAATGGTTAATTATCACTCCACATCCTCTGCAAATGGCTTTATCGTCATAGTAAATTACATCATTTTTATTGTGATGTTCTACAACAGCAGTTGTTCTACAGTTCTTCTTCGATCTTTTCTGAGGGTTTTCCGTCTTGTTGCTCTTTTTTGCCGTTCTTTAATCTCTGTTGCGTTTCTTTTCCTCCTCTAGTTTCTTCTGTTTTTATTGTTTTGCAGTCGGTACTCGGCGATATTATTCTGAGCTAATTGCAAACGGTATCTTCTCTACTTTCCTCTTAGGTTTTTTGACTGGACTCTTGGGCCAGAACAAATGCTTTTTAAAAGTTGCCGTTATATATTTATTGGTCTCATAATTTTAGGTGTTCCGATATTCTTCTGACTTGATTCACTTGGTCCAGCAACAACATCGCCTTCAATGTCCTTTGTTTCTTGCTATGCTTCTGGTATATAAGCCAGAGCTTCAGTAGGATGTTATTTGGGAGAATAAGTATATTGCTGAATATCCTTTATAGGTTCAGTTCATTCAATGGAGTTGATGTGTTACCTTTCTTCTCATTTGATGGCACATATTCTGGAATAGAAGCTTTCTTTCTCAGAATAATTAAAGGTCTCTCTGATTATGTTGTTGAAGCAGACATACAACTGATTTGGCAAAATACTGATTTCCTCTTTCTTCTGTACTGCAATGGTGTCTGATTCCTCAGGTTTCGTTGGTAGAATAGGTGCTATATTCACTGTTGTTACACTTGGATTGGCTTCAGCAGTCAATGACTGAAGAAGGTCATTTAGTAAATCCTGACTAACAGTAATAGTAGATTGAAGCAAGTATTCATTGTTATCATCAAATACAGGGATTTCACCAACTACAACTTGGTCATCTACTGATAAGCTGGCATTTTTATCATTAGTTTGTAGTGTTTCGTCCATCGGCTTTTCTGCTGGAAGTTCCAAAACATCAAGGCCTGCGCTGAAGTTAACCTCAGCCTTTTGAAGTTCATCCTTGTACACAGTAATAACTTTTCTTGCAGTAAGAAAATCTTCTTCACTAACGTTTAGCCGATTGGAAGTACTCTGTTTTTGCATACACTCTTGATGCATTTTGTGTACTCAACGGCGTCAGGACTGAAATGATACAGTCCACATTTGCGAAATACATTATTGTTGACGGTGTAGCTGCTGTTACTAGGACCTCTGCAATAAGTGGTGCAAACTGAACTCTTGTAACGGAAGATAAATTATGTTCCGATAGATAGCTGCGAACAACTAATTTCCAATTTACTTTTAACGCCTTAAAGACGGATACATCGCATGGTTGCAAGATATGCGTTGCATGAGGGTATAGGACATACAATATGATCTCGTTGTTGTCAGAAAATGTGTTTACTTCATAAGTTAAGTAAGTTTTGTGACCGTCGATTAAAAGTATTACAGGTTTGGGTACATCGTAATCTAATAGCCATTTGTTGAAACCATTGGCGACCCACTCAAAGAATGTGTCGATAATCATCCAGCCAGATTCAGATCGTTCTACCACAATCGACGAGGGAATATTGAACACAATGTGCCTTATGCAGAGTCGTTTTGACGTATGATTAGTCATACTAAAGGCCTGACTACTGTAGGGAACACATGTTAGTCGAACGCTTCAGTATTGCACTAATCACACGTCATAACGACTCTGCATAAGGCCCAATATCTCTGAGTACTCGCGACTTGTATGGATAAACAATAGTTGGAGCAACTGTTTCTCTCGAAGCACTAAACGTCCCTAGAAAAGTAAGCGTTAACTTTTCTTTATCTTGAACCTCATAAATATTCTTCCCGCCCTTTGATCTCAAAATTTTCCCGGATGATGGGCACAATTGAAAAGAAGATTCATACGAGTTAAAAATTCTACGTTGATCTTCTAGAATGAAAAGATTGTTCGTACTGGTGAGGCAAGTCTTAAGATCTTGGCACGCGTGCTAGCCATTAGATCAGCTAGGAGGGCTTCTTGTTCTTGAGAAAGAAAAAAAATTGGTTCCACGTTGAAATAGATTGTCGAAAACAGAAACTTTCAACTAATGTTACTCAACAAATTCTAGTTAGCAAAACGCAAAACTCTGTATGAAACAGTGTGGTCGGCAGCTGGCAAGAAATATTCCAATAGTCGACCAACATGAGGAACAGGCGGTCGATTTTTAGAATATGTCACGAAATTGAAAATTTTATACATGCAAGTTGAAAAAGAGGCCTTAATACCATACAAGAAATAATTTGAAGCAATTTGGCGCACTCTCAAATAATCCAATAATCGACCACCCTTGGTCGACAATTGGTTTGTATGGGAAAGGAAAAATGCCAAATTTCGACCACATTTTAACGCGTATTTTTCATTTAATACTTTCCAGTTATTGACAAATTATGCTGGTACAGCTTCTAGACTAACTTAGTTATGTAACTAAAACATTTCTTACCTCACGTACTATCTATATCCTCAGAAAAATGAAAAACAACAGGAACACCAGATTCCCATTACACGCTGTCGTAAAGTGCGCACTTCAGTCGTAATTCTACAGATACGTCGAAATTTATTGGTCGAAGACGACCAGCTAAACAAGGGAGAGTTAAACAATGAATGTCATTGGTAGTATATGATACAAGCTTTATCATGAATAATTTTTCGCTCCAAAAGACCATGAGATATATTTTATATAGAAAATAGTAAGCAAAAATGGTCGACTATTGGATGGCTGTCGACTAGTGGCGAACCCACCCTATCTTTACCTGACAGTTTATCCGGGAGTCTTTACGCTCCTTTGGGGAATCCCTTGTGCACTGATTTCACGATTGCAACATACCCATTTTTGAATAGAGCAGGTTTCGTTCCTTTGAGGTGACCATGCCGCCTTGCCTCTATCATTCGAAATAGAGAAGATATAGCGCTCTAAAATGTATTTTCCCACGTTTTCGGCATCATGTAGCTCCGAAACTGTGTCCTAGAAAAAAGTGCAAAAGGACTTTTTTCTTGTTTCGGTGTTGGGAATCACCTCCCGAATTTTGTCGGTGAAGTTTCCTACCACCCTATATATATATATATATATATATATATATATATATATATATATATATATATATATGAAATGAAATCTTTGAGTTTTACGTCCCATCGTTATGCCGGTTAGGCTAAAGGAGACGGTGATGAAGAATAATGAATGAAATGGTGGAATGAAGAAAGTGGGAGGTGGGAGGAAACGGGAGAACCCCGAGAAAACCCACGCACACGGTGTTTGTCCATCACAAAGTTCACTTGGCGGGGGCTGGGATCGAACCCGGGACCCCAAGCACCAGAGGTGAACGCTCTACCACTGAGCCACCGCGGCCCCATATATAATCTATTCCCAAAATTTTCCAATCTATTCGAAAAAAGTCCAGGTAGTCTAAAATATCCAGAAAGTTTACATCAGTCCCTGATAAGCACATTTTCCAACTACGTTTACGTAACTTAACGAAATGTGCTTTTCGAGGTTCATTCATCTTCAATAGCCACTCTGGTAACTACTCACTATTCTTCTGTCTACAGTTTCCATACCACAAACGCCTCTAAACGACAGTAAGATTTTCTGAGATTCACGTTCAACTATTAAAGATTTAATTCTGCAAACCTTTGGCATATTTGCATACGAGTGATATCGCTAACATACAGAGGTTGACTCATTTATATTGAGCCGAAGTCAATGTGTAACTGTAACGTGGATGCAGAACACATCGCTGTGAGATTGCCACGAGGTAGATAACAGTATACGTAATAGAGTGTGTGGCCGAGTGTAATCTGATGCCGCCGAAACTGAACGGATTCTGAAAAGATTTCATTGTTGCCCTTTCCGATCCCAAGTTCGTGGTGTCACACATCGTAGAAATATGTCAAGTATATACAGGGCTGGAGCCAGGATTTTCTGAGGGGGTGCACCAAATAACTGCCAGTACATTTGAATTAAATTGAGTTTTTTTTAAAAAATGCCTTTAGGCATCTGTGGTGTGATGGGTAATTGCGCTGGAAATGCTAACTGTCTGCTCTCGGTGAATCCCTTTCCTTCAACCTTCAGAAAATTGACTGAAACTATTGATTTTTGCAAAACTCACTGCTAGCTTCTCACTTTAGGCTGTGTATATTTACAATGAAAAAGGGTGTACGTGCACCTTTGCACCCCCCTAAATCCGGCTCTGAGTATATAATTTTCGTGTAGTTCGTGCTACTGTGAAGTGTATTCTACGGAAATATGCGACATAGAGTCCTGGGCCCACCACACGGACGCAAGCAGCTAGAACTGTTTTCCAAAAGGTATCATGATTGTGGCCGATTTTTCTTGCAGGGTCAAATTGCGTCTCCAAAAGGTAAAACGAAACGTTAAAATTAAGCTGCTTACTACGAGACTCATGTCCTGGCTGAAATGTACCAACATGAAATCCCTACATGATGCAGACAAGACATGAGCTAGGTTGAAGACCAATTGAAGGCATTCAGCTGCACGGCGAAAACGTTGCTGGAATTCCATCGCCATCTGGAACAGGAAACTGGAATTTTGGCAATTTCCTTCTCTGACATCTCTGTCAAGAGTCCATATGCCAGCCTACTAAATTATGTTTCTGTACTCCTCAAGCAGAGCCTGTCCCAACGTCTCGAGTCTGCGCCATTAAGGGCCTGCGAAAATTGATCCCTTTAATTTCAATTTGTTGCATTGTGAACATTACGATTATACAAAAATACGCTAAAATTTTGATATAGTAACCGATTATATTTGCCTTCTTTTCTTTTAAGAATTTGTAAATTCCAAGGTTAGCGTTCAGCATGATGTGACGAGAACTGAAATAGAGGGTTAGAGCTATAGAACCCCTCTGATTACGCCGCCATGTTTTCATTCAAGAATATTTTATACAGTGAAAAAAACATGAAAATTTCCATTTCCATTCAAACATTTCTAAAAAGTGAATTTTCAGGAGGTCGAATTTTCAAAGTTTTTCAGGGGAGGGATCCTCGTTTTATTTTATATCTCTAAACCAGTACTATAACTAGGCAAAGGCGGCTGGAGGGTTCCCAGCCAAAAGAGCCCGAAATTTCAAGTTACAGGAATTTCTGCTTTGAAAACTAAATAAAAGACAATACCTAAGAAACGGAAGAATTTACTGCTATAATTTAAATCAATTGTCCTGAATACTGCAGTTCTTTCTATTTCTATGCCAGAAAAAGTTGCCCCTTTGTGTCGATGAAATCGGCTTTGTGGATCCGGAGAGTTCAGAAAAATATTATTGTAACTCAATCGATTAGGTCTAAACATTAATTTGGTTACTTTTGAAAATAGCTTGTTCTTTTTTCTCATATCACTCTCCAATCGCTGTTTTCTCTCCTCTTTTTCTGTTTACCGCCTCAGTTTGTTCTTTATTTCTGAATATTTCCTTTCTGCTCTTAGAAAGAGAGAGTGCAGCAAGGGACCCGAAAGAGAGAAAGCCCCAGAGATCTAATCGGGGAACAAATTATATATAAATCAATTGAAGGGAAGCCGTTGTATGGCTTCTAGTTTCAACTGTCATAACTTTAAACTAGCTCGCTGATACGAGGGTCCAAGTACTCTCCTCCATCGGTTCCAATTCACAAATTGGTGTCCCCAATATCGTATTGCACCGATTTCACTCAGTTATTAGGGAGGCCCAAATACATTACTGCACCGGGGCCCCGAAGAGATTTGTTACGGCACTGTCCCAGAAACCCCGATTGTTGACTGTGAATTAAAGCACCTCCACTAATTCTTAAAAGCCAGCGCTCCAGAAATCTATAGTGTATTTACTGTTAAAACCATTGGAATTCCTGTACACAGGAGCGGGTTAATCAAGTATTTACTATTTTAAAGGGGGGAAAAGTGCCTTGGAACACGAACGATTTGGAACGGATTAGGTTCGTACTCCACGATATCACTGTACTTCTGTCCAATCCAAAAGTAAAGAAATGTAGAGCAATGTAGAGCAGCTCGATCACGGACCACAACGTAGCGCGAGGACTGCTCACGTTCTTAAACACCCGACAACGTTCAACCAGCATTATATCTTCATTAGCTCGGGACCTTGCAGTAGCATCTGAAACTTTTCTCGCGATAAACTGTCTTTCAATGGCTAGATTAAATGTTTCTTTATGCAAGGCGAGCCACTTGAAACGTTCGACTCATATCACGATACTTCATAACCACTTAACATGGTGATTAGCCCACCTTGAATAGATACAAACAGTAGAATATTGCTGGTGAGTCCTGGTTTAATCTGAAGGGTGATTCCCGACGTCTGTATACCTGGCGGGGAAGGGACATGTGACAGTCTTGCGTAACGGGGTTATTGTGGCTGTGACGGGTTTATGGTATGGAATGGCATTATGTTAGGGACACAAACACTTTTACATGTGTTACCTCAGGATATTGTAACGGGTGCGATCTATCTGGGCATTGTTCTACAACAGTATGTGTAGCTTTTCCGTGGTGCATGTGGTTCTTGGTTTTACTTAGTGGACCGTAATCCCTGTCCATACAGGGAGCAGATGGTAAAGGCATATCTGGATATTTTTTCTGTCAAAGAATTCACTTCTTCCTGCTGTAGCCTGTATCTTCAAGATTTATTAGAGAGCAGACACTATTGCGTTCTACTCTATTTCTTTCTCTCTTTACTTTCTTTCTTTTGTTTATTTTTCCTCTCTTATTCGATTTATTTCCATTTAAGTCAGAGTGAGGCACAAAAAGATTATAATACCTTATCTTATATTTTAAAACTTGGCCCTAACCACACTTTTATTGTACTTTATTTACTTTTTCATTTATTTTTTACAACTCCCTCCACTTCATAACAGAACACATTAAATAAATAAAGGACATTAAATCATCATAACATTTAGCTTTGTTTCTTTTAAGTCTGTTTAGGTCTTAGTTTTGTTCTTTGTCTTTGTCTTAGTTTCTCACTTAATTATTTAGCCATTTCTTTTCCTTATCTTCTGTCTTTTTCCTCTGATACCTCCTCTTATCCACAAGCAGTTTCCCTCCCTTTTGGTGTTTTCATTGATTTCTCTTCGTGGTTTCTTAGCTCACTTTTTGATTTTTCACATCTCATCATTTAATATTTGATTCATTTAGGATTTTATCTGTTCTTTGCTGTCTTAATTTTCCTTATTTGTTTTGAAAGAACTGTTCACTATCTATTCCATTATTATTTTAACTTATTTACACCTGGTTTATCACCTGATTTTATTTGTGAATAATGCCATTTAGTTTCACTACTACAAATTCAGCATTACTATTATGCAGTATTCTTCATATCACTGTTTTTCACCCTTTTTTATTAGTATCGTCATTTTCACTTTATAATCCACACGTTTTACTATTCGCTAAATACGTTTGATTCACACACAATACTAACACTATTTCATTAATACCACGAATGCTATTTCACTAATTGTACTAACAGTAACCCCACACCTGATGTTAATCAAGAGTTGTTAGCAACTTCGCGTTTATGGGGTTAGTATATCTCGATAGTAAAAGCAGCACTCGCTTGGAGTGAACACCACGCTCTCCAGATCATTACCCGATTGAACACGATTGAAACACTTTTAGAAGTCGAGCCACCACATTGGATTCCAAATTACCTCTTGTGCAAGAACGGGATGCTTATTATCATAGAAGCAGCTGGATGACCAACCTGTACAGCCGTCCCCACCGTAAACGTCGCCAACACCTAGTGGCCTACTTGCCGGTAAATGTCGATCGTCGATACAGCGACTCATCGAAAGATTGCCGCTAGTGTGCCACTGGCGGTAGGGTTTGTCGAGTCGAAACATATATCTGGAGACAGGGTGTTTAACTTATCACTGTGTAGCAGGGAGGACTTTAGTTTAGTCCGCGCTCCTTCAATTCGTCACAGAGAATAGCGAAGGGACCAACACGAACTATCGTCAGTCATGTGCATGCGATTATTGTTATATATTATGTTTTCCTGGCGAATTGTTCTTAAAATAAGCTTTGGAAGTCAAGAGCCACCCCTGTCTCTACATCATGCAGTGAAAAATCTTGTGATGAGTGTGCATAATTGTATGAATTGAATCACTGATTGGAAAAAGGGAATAAATGCATCAGACCTGTTTTCAAAAATGCAAAAGAAAAAACAAACCCTCCCGAGACGTTGTTTCTATTTGTATCAAAAAGTGTATAATTGATTACTTGTAGCAAAGCAACCAACAAACACTCAGACAAGAAGAAGAACCTTGTATTGCAGCACAGCAATTGGTTAGAAAAGCTTAAACATGGAAAAATATTCCCTTTTTCTAATTAATTAGAGTTGTACGCAATTGTAATTGTGTGCAGGGTATGTAATGTGCAATTTATGATAGAAAGCTATGAAAATGTACATGTTGAATGCAATGTTGTATGTTAATCTTGGATTTATGTATCCGAACTATCACACGTGTTAGGTTTCGAACACTTTTGTTGTCACCGTTCGTTTTTCTGTACAGCAAGAAAAGCAATACAAGAGACAACTGAACAAAATACGTAGTAAAATACGTTGCCACAGTAGAATGGGTTTACATAGGGTCTTAGCCGTCTGCATCTTCGTCTTCTACAGTTTCTTGGTCTGTGGTCTTTCATGAACAAATCATCCCATAAAACTGTTTGTATGGGTCAGGTATGTTTTGAGAATTGTGAAGCATCGTTGATCTTCTTCTGATTGATGGAACTTTCCCATCGTATGCCTTTGACGGTGGCAATGGAACGTCTGTGACATTAGTTTTCAGTAACCGAAAAATATAAGCTCTTAGTCTATTGCTAAAATCATGAGCTTTCTCATAACTTGGAGATTTTGCTTTATGAACAAAGTGTCTGTATTTAGTTATTTGGAATTTCACTGTTTTGTCCACAATGCTACCTGGAGTTTTCTTGTAGAACGGTTGCCACTAATGTTTAAAATCTAAGATTTCTTCATTGACAATTTCATAAACCTGAAATAGAGTATCAGTCTTCCTTGCATTCGGAATCATATGGCTATACTGTGCTGGTAAATAAATGCGATTGTGTCGTTTGAGTTCTCGTTTGATTACAGTAAAATGTCGATCGCATGGTAAAAAAAAAAAAAAAAAAAAAAACTGTAACCTCTGATAGACAAATATTGTTATATAGTAGTGAAACGTTTTCACACGGTAAGGCTGGAAAGCATTCCTGTCACTGAATGATTGCAGTTTTGTCCACCACTTGTATCACTGAAAACATGTAAATCTGTTACTGATTGGGCAAAAAGTTCTCTATATACAGTATTGTGAAATGCGAAGACAAAGCGAAGCATCGTAATGACAGCAGAGAGCTCTACCAGCTGTCTACATACACACAGTCTTACAGTTGTGGTGGTGTTCTGTAGTGAGTGAAACAAGGAAATAAGAAACGTAGTTATTCCCTTATTCTAATGAGCGAGAGATTTCGCCTTCTACATTGGTCATATAGAGTTCCCCAAATATTTCTATTTTCTACTTAAAGATGTAACTATCTTAAAGGAACACATCTGCTATCTCAGTTTAAAATCGTAAAAGAATGTACTTATTCCCTTTCTCCAATCAGTGGTTCAATTTAGGTGGCAACTGTCGCCGATCATTAAAAACTGAATATGAAAGAACTATGAAATAAAGTATATGGACGTGCGCCATTTTGTTATAAAATTACATGGCAAACGCGTTTTATCTGATTCCAAATAGTTATCGTCGAATATACAAGGTTAAAGGAGCACGCTGATTAGACAAATTAAAAAGACCTCGACGATCTATCCGTCTACAAGCGATATTTTCTTCACTGCCTCCGTGGCGAAGTCGGAAGAACAAGCGGCTAGTAATCATGAGTGTGGTGGTTCGTGCCCACCTCGGTGTAGATTTTTGAACTTTTTTCGTGTTTTTTATACTCATCTTGATGTAAACAAGTTACGAATATAGGCGATTTAACATATTTTAGGGGAGTAATTTTGTGGTTCATTGGCGTTTCATCACATCTCTGCTGCTGGTGGTATAATTTTCAAAACGGAAATGGGGTCGCTGCGAGGTCGCCAGTTTTTGGCGAGATGTTGCTAGTTTCCCATCGGTAGTCCACCGACGCTTATGGCAGGGGTTTTCGGGTGATAACAACCAGTAATGAACGTCTGACTTGTGTCAAACGAAACCGATGTGCATTCAACAGAATGAAGTCATACGAGAAAAACACCTTCGCCATTTGGTGTGCTTCTGTCATTTGACCTTCGGTCCTTGCGTCTCTCTCCTACAGTCCATTTCCGCAGATTGGCATCAGTCGTCAGTCTTTATTCGTGTGTCACTTTCCCATGGTGTCCATTAACTACTAGTACATCTTTAACTGCTGGTTGCAGTAGTAGAATAAGAACAAAAATAGAACATGTTCCTCGGGCGCTGAATTCGTATCTAAAAGTCATTACTTGCTATCTCTTACTGTTTCGGCACTGCGGATCTTAACTTTGAAACCGGAAGTGCTAATTGAAGTCTACGTTTCAGGTTGCAAATTTGTAATAAAACATGCTCTTGCGATATTGAATCAATATAAAAAAAACTGCTTATCGGTATCTATTTCCGTCAGTTTCGGTTTCTATTTTATTCATCATGCAATCAGTATTGTAACCGGAAATCGTACATTTTCATAAGTTCCGCTTTGAACAGAGAGATAAAAGTCTAAAAACGATTTATTCATTTGACTCTGATTTCATGTCAAAAAAAAAAAAAAAACTCTCTTCGATATTTCTTACAATATTTGCTCTATGGAAATAAGTATCGAAAACAAAAATAATAGCAAATTTCAATTACTTTCGGTTTTGAGAGAGTGTTGCGGGTAGATATAGTATACTCTCTTGAGACTCTGAGTCGACTGCAAAAATCTGCTTGACGTTATCTGTTATATATCAATCAACGTTGAAGGAAGCGATCGATTTCTACCACTTCCAGTATGAATAGAGAATTAAACACATTGAATAGCAGTGTTGCCGGGGGCATGTATCAGAACACTGCATTATCAGAAGCCGGCAACACTGCTCCTATCAGAAATGAGTTACCAGCTCTACAGTGGATACTGGGAGTGTCCCCTGTTTTGATTCAATCACTGGTTCACACGTTTCACCAGGTTTGCAGCAACTTTACGAGGACTAGAAGTGTTATGTTCTCATTGGCACTGCGAATGTTCGTTTCCAGGTCTTGAATAGTTCGAGAATTGTTCTTGTATACCTCTTGCTTTAAATAGCCCCATAGAAATGAATAGCAGTGTTGCCGAGTGCATGTAAGTAAAAATTTTAACATGATAATTCCAAAGTTTGTTTTTCATTGTTTTCAGGAATTGCATAATGTAGACAGATCTTTAACACACCTTTTGATGAGGCCAACATTGGCCAACTCAGGAGCCCCTGGGAAATTGAGCACCTTACACCGTGAACCCACGGTCTTTTACGACCTCCATTATTTAAGCAAAACGAAGGGCTAAATTTGAGAAAGCGAACATGGACCATTTTACTCAAATTTGGCCCTTCGTTTTGCTTAAATAATACATAGCTAGTTAATATGGCATATCTTTGCTTTCTTTCTTGTTAATCCATTTGAATAGCCCAAAAAGGTACAGAAAGTCTGCGCTAGTTAAAATTGTGTTCCTTTGATTTCTGTCTCATTAATACAAAAGTAAATAAGCCACTCAAATTTATTCCGTCTTCACTTTTTTTTCTGCTTTGTACAAAATTGAATAGATCACACAAATTTACTAAATGAGGAAACGTTATCTCAATATGTGGTTTCATTTACGAGATTGACCTTTGACCTTGATGACCATTATTTTTGAAACTTGTAGTAGTTGGTGACCAATTACTAGATTTGGAAACAGCACCTCAATATGTGGATCCATTTTCGAGTTATTAGGTTTTAAGTACTTTGACCTTTGACCTCGATGGTCATTATTTTTGGAACATTTAGTAGTTGATGACCAATTACTAAATGTGGAAAGAGCATCTCAATATGTGGCTCCGTTTCTGAGTTATTAGGTTTTAAGTATTTTGACCTTTGACCTCGATTGTCATTATTTTTGGAACATGTAGTAGTTGATGACCAATTACTAAATGTGGAAACACCACCTCAATATGTGGCTCCGTTTCCGAGTTATTAGGTTTTAAGTATTTTGACCTTTGACCTCGATGGTCACTATTTTGGAACTTGTAGTAGTTGATGACCAATTGCTAGATTTGGAAAGAGCACCTCAATACGTTGCTTCGTTTTCAAGTTATTGGGTTTTAAGTATTTTGACCTTTGACCTCGATGACCACTAATTTTGGGACATGTAGTACCTGATGACCTATTGCTAAATGTGGAAACACCACCTCAGTATGTTGCTTCGTTTACGAGTGATTAGGTTTTAAGTGTCATACAAAGGGCGTATCCCACATAAACTATAAGACCCAGGTAAAAATAAGTATGATATTCGTAATCAGCATGTCCGAAAACCCCCATATGCCGAGTTTCATCCAAATCGGTTAAAATTGTCATAGAAAGGGCGTATCCCAAATGAACTATAAGACCCAGGTAAAAAGAATTCTTTGCTATGTAATCTGCTATGTC